>NC_091397.1:60711253-61003753 GCF_032191515.1 Phaenicophaeus curvirostris
CAACCTGGTTATTCTATGATTCTATGATTCTATGAAAGTATGAAGTAAGGTCCCACCAACCTTGGTAGTCTCTCCCTCCAAGGTAACTCTGCTCAAGCATTCCCTTACTTTGCCACTCACAGCATCAACCCACTGAAAATCCTATAGGCAACTTTTAAATGCTCCTCTAAACACACACCACCACCTCTTCCCAGGTACTCCTGTGTAGTACTCTGGCCTCCTACCCTGGCATACCTATCCTTCATCAAACACTTGTAATGGAGAATCCAGATTCTGCTGTGCAAAATATAGGAGAGCAGCATTTTGCAATCATGCAGTTTTGCATCAAACCACACAGCTGTGTAGTATTTTGCAGTAAAATAAACTTCGGAGAAAGCTACTCTTGCATTGTCTAAACTTCATGGGTTAAATTAATCTTCATATGAAATTTGTAATATTCAGTGCTCTTTGAGCACTTCTTGGAGAAAACTGCATTTAGTGTCAGGTAAAGACTGGAGTTCAATTAACAGTCTATATGATTAGTATGATAGTCATGTGTTGCTACAGTTTTGATTTAAGTGCACACAGGGAATTTCGTTCAGTTTTCCAGGTGAAAATGGCTTTAAAGGGAAACAATGTGTGGAAAGCATTAATTATTGACTGAGTTTGCTATATTGCTGGAACTGAACTAATCTTTGCTTAACAACACACTCTTCAGGCCCTTCAAGAGCGTTTTTTTCTTTTGAGTTCATGTGATTTAATTAGCCCACCTTAAATCAGTTCCTGGATAGGAGAGGTTAGATCAAAGGGAATTAAGTATATTAAAACAAAATTGTATCATCCCCTTGGCTTCTGCTTTACAAAAAGAAAGATTGAGGTTGTAATTTTCAGAATAAGCATCATGCTGTAAATGTACTGCTTTAATGTAAGATAAACCCCATGCTGATTAGCATCTTCTCCTTCTGTTGACTGTTGTATCGTTGTGTATGTTTAAAGCGTAATTAGTTGGGATAACATGTCTTGACCTCGATGTTTTACTTTACAAATAGAATCAAATAGCAGTGTTTGTGAAATTGTTTTATATAATTGGAATGAGATTCTCTCTTCAATTTGGTGCAAAGATAGGAGTTATTATATCCTTTGAGACAACAGCAAACAATAGATTATCCTCCTCTGTTGTTGCTGGAGGCCTATCATTGTCATTCTCTTTCTACAGTGGATTGCAGTAATCAGAATCTTCATTCAGGCTGAAAAAAATTTGGCAGTCAGTACCCCAGGTTGTCCTTGCAGAGGCTATAATGAACTTCGATATAGTTTATTATATAAATGGAACTTAAGCATTTTACTGTGGAAGGACTTTTTCAGAATTAATATACACGGAATTGTTTAGGTTCCAAAACATCTCAAGATCACCGAGTCTAACCATAAACCTAACGCTGCCAAGTCCATGACCAAACAATATCCCTCAGTACCACATCTACATGTCTTTTAAGTAACTCCAGGGATGGTGACTCAACCACTGCCCTAGGCAGCCTGTTCCAATGCTCAAGAACTCTTTCAGTGAACCAATTTTTCCTAATATCCAGTTGAAAGCTCCTCCTTTCATCCTAAGACTTGTTACTTGGGAGAAGGGACCAACACTTGTCTTGCTACAACCTCCTTTCACGTATTTGTAAAGAGCAATAAAGTCTCTTCTCAGCCTTCTTTTCTCCAGACTGAACAACCCCAATTCCCTCAGATGCTCCTCATCCGGACCCTTCACCAGCTTTGCTGCCCTTCTTTGGACACGCTCCAGCACCTCAATATCTTTCTTATAGTGAGGGGCCCAAAACTGAATATGGTATTTGAGGTGCAGCCTCAATAGCACCGAGTGCGGGGAAAATCGCTTCCTCAGTCCTGCTTGACACACTGTTTCTGATAGCGTGGATGTTAGGATGTGTGGATCTTAGGATAGTGTGGATGATAGGCAGGATGTTATTACCTGGGCGTACTGCTGGCTCATGTTTCCAGCTATCTACCAATAGCCCCAGGTCTTTTTCTGCAGGGCAGCTGTCTAGCCACTCTTCCCTAAGCTGCTGTGTCGCATGGGGTTGCTGTGCCCCAAGGGCAGGACCCAACACTTAGCCCTGCTGAACCCCATATACTTGGCCTCCGCCCATCAATCCAGCCTGTCCAAATCCCTCTATAGTACCTTCCTTCTCTCCAACAGATCAACACTCTCACCCAACTTGGTGTCATCTGCAGACTTCCTTAGTGTGTACTCGATCCCCTCGTCCAGATAATAAATAAAGATAGTGGACAGGACTGGCCCCAACACTGAGCCCTGGCGAATACCACTTGTGACTGACCACCAGCTGGACCTGACTCCATTTGCCTGGCTATCCAGACAGTTTTTTACCCAGTGAACTGTACACCCAACTAAGCTATGAGCAGCCAGTGTTTCCAGGAGAGTGCTGTGGGAAACGGTGTCAAAAGCTTTTCTAAAGTCTAGATAGACAATATGCACAGGCTTTCCCTCTTCTACTAAGTGGGCTGCCTTCTCATAGAAGGATATCAGGCGGACCTGCCTTTCCTAAACCCATGCTGACTGGGCTTTATCACCTGGTTATCCTGTAAGTGCCACATGATGGCACTTAATGTGATTTCCATTCTTAGTCAGTTTTCTAGGAAATTTTACAAAGACGTTCCATTAGCGGAAAACAACTCCTTTCAGCTTTGGAAACTCTAATATTGGACAGAAGTTGGTTAGAATTCCTCCTTTATGTACACTATTTTAATAATTAGAGATCTGTGGCTAATGTTCCATGCTACAGGTTAACTTTTGTTAATGACAGACTGACTTTTTTAAAAATAAATTGTAATTGGTGTATTTATATATATGGAATATACATGACATACTTGCAAACACAGAGAGAACTATGTAAGTATTATCTATTATTAAGTTCTTTAATGTGGTTCAAAAGAGTGATTTTACAGCAAATGAATTTGTTCTTTTTCTCTGTTGCTATGTCTATCTATGAAGAATCCTGCTTCAAAAATGTTTCTGTATTATTTAAAGGCTCAGTCTGTACTAGAATAGCTGGCTACTTCTCCACTCTGTAACAGATACATTCATGCTACACATATGTAAACAGGCCAAATAATTTCTGACATAAAAATCTGCAAAATTAAATACTGCTGAAAGTGCCTACAGAATGCTGATTCATTCATTATGCTTTTTTAGGTTTTTACCTTTGTGCTGAACTCTGCAGCACAGGTACCAGCAGTGGCTGTGGTGTTAGTAGCATGCTTCTGATCCTCAGACAGTAGGCTGAAATCACTTGCTCATTTGGTAGGAATGTTTAAATAAGTTGATTTACAGCCTTGTACCACTGCATTTGTTACTTTGGATACAATACATCTCACTCTTGAAAGGTAAATTTCTTCCAGACCTTGTTCAAGCTATTGAACTGAATTGTTGGGTTACAGTTAGCTCTGCAGGGTGAGGGGATGGACTCACTGCCATCCCCTGCCTCAGGAGAGACGACTAGCATTAGACGAGGGAGCCATGGCAACAACAAGGCTCTTTGTGTATATACAGATTCCTGCAACTCTTTGAAGTAGCAAAATTGTTCCTGAAGCTGTCTAAGCAGAAATGTGTGCTGATTTAAATGAATGCCACGAGTTGTTTTCTGGCACCTGGATGTATGTGAGTGGTGTGGGTCTGGTCTTCCTGAGCCTGGAGTGCAAATTCATACACTTTCAGCAATATATCCTGCTGTGGCACAGGTGGGCTGTAACCTGTTTGCAACTGGGGGGCAAAACAATGTTGTTAGTAGTTAATTAAAAGTCATAGAAGGTAAACTCATCTGAAATGTAAGC
This sequence comes from Phaenicophaeus curvirostris, assembly GCF_032191515.1. Classification (NCBI taxonomy): domain Eukaryota; kingdom Metazoa; phylum Chordata; class Aves; order Cuculiformes; family Cuculidae; genus Phaenicophaeus; species Phaenicophaeus curvirostris. The sequence continues at coordinate 60,715,094 of NC_091397.1, forward strand.
ATTAGTCACCATTTCCCAATATTATTCTCCTAGCTAATGTCATTATAGAATTGATGTTAACTTTTCTTTTCTGCTTGACAGCTTTTTGCCTGACCATCTGAAACATTTAAATAACATGCAAGATGAGTACTGTGTTCTTCACTGTAAACACATAGGATAGGACATTTATAACCTGGTCCTTTCTCTCCTTTTATTTGTCTTGTTACATAAAAAGCACTGAATGTACTTATCTGGAGTTTGTTATACAGAAGAATTTGTTACTGAGGGTAAAATGCAGTCAATTTAAAGAGCCTCGAAACTGATACTCTCAGACCATTAAGTTTCAGAGTACTGAACTTCTAAGGCATTTCTTTTTAACAAGATTTGTTTTATTTAGTATAAAGGAATAATAAGGAAAAATCAATGCACACTACTGCTTAAACTATCTCATTTTGGTTTTCAGGAAGTTTGATAATTTTTCTGCCAATAGAAGGTCACAATTAATATATCTTACCGATTCCTTTTTCTCTCTCATCTTGACATTAGGAAAACGGGCATAGCCCTATCAAGTTCCAAGTAAGGATGAATTCCTTTAGTATTTGTATAACGCAGAATGATTTCATTATATGGGATGACTTAAATACATCACTTGTTTCGTCCATGTCATTAGTAGCTAGTCTGGAATGTGATGCGATTATTTCCATTAAAGGGATAAGTAAAACAAAATGGAGTTTAATCTGCATAGAGCAATAAACAGGTGTCACCTCTGATGGTGCAATATACCCTTATTTCCAATTCATCATGTATTTTTGAAGACAGGGTTGCACTTGGTACAGACAATGCCTGCAGAGGTATTATTGCTTTTAAAGAATATAATTAAGTTAAAAACATGTGGGCCAACTTAATTATGAAACCTTTTTCTTACATCATAGATCATAATCTGACTGTCTAGTCAGATGAGTTTGCTGGCGTTTGGCATGTTTACCTCTAAAATATACTGTAACATCTTTGCAGAGAAGCTAGTATCGGTATACTTAAGATTTATTGGACATCTAGAAGTAGAAGTTGCCTTAGTGGGAAGCACAAATATTTTGGAAATAATTGCACAGAGAGTGCAATTACATGTTTCATTTGATGTACACTCTTAGTAATGTGCTTTTGTTTTTGATGGCACAACCAGATGGGAAAGTAGGATATTGCAAGACCTGCTTGTAATAGCAGCAGATTTTGATGCATGAATTTTGATTTGCATAGCAGCCTGCAAAGCAGGAGCAAATTCTGATTACACTCTAAGTCTAATCACAGTAAGAATACAGAGAGGGATAGTTGTAGCCAAATTTGAAACAATTGGCTTTTTAGGAAGGTCAGATTAATGCTTTACAGTCTTTGCATTTGTTACTTCAAATTATGCTGTTATGAAACAAGAAAAAAAAAAAGGTGTTAATGGGCTTATGGATGGGTTATAAAACTGGATTTATAGACCCAGTATTGGACTTTGCTTGGTTTGGATTTGCATGTATTAATTCCCTAGAAAATAAATTTAAATATTTTTGCAATGCATACTTAGAAGAGGTAATGTTACATTTAATAATGTTATATATAATAGTAAAGTTACCTTGTCATAAATTAAATACCACTTTCTTGTAAAATTATATTACACAATACTAGCCTTTATGATAAAATGTTCTAAGCCCATATCCTCTCATTAGATTTGATGGGAGTTGTTTTTCCACCTGAGAGGAAAAAGTTGCACAGTCCTGTTTGTATTTTCTGATGACCTGCATACTAATGGTAACTTTTCTTAATAAATGTTATCAAAATTCAAAGCTGTGAAGTTAGTGCGTTGATAAATGGTGACAATTTGAACAACTTCATTAGACAGTTACGTTGAGTCAGAATAAATAGGAGTTTTATTCTGAGTGCTTCCAGCCTTAAGCATCTCATTGTCTGACCTTTCTTTCAGATCATAATTTGTGTTGACTACTGATTAACGTAAAATCACTCTTATCTGCCAAGAAATATTTGATTTCACAAAATAACTGTTCCAGTTGCACTTTAAAGAGCCTTAAGATAAGCTATGTCATTTTGCATTTTTTTCTAACTCTTGTGCACTGCACAAACGCCGTCTCCGCTGAATCCTTAAGAAAACTTCAGACTAAGAGTAGAATATACCCCACAATGATACTCCAAATCAGAGCAAAAACCTGGGTTCCCAGTCTCTCCAGTGTTCCCAGTGCTGTGTTCCAGATTTCAGGCGTTTCAGCTATGTTAAGTCACAGACCTGTTGCAGAAGGAGAGGAATAGATTTGTGCCTATGATTTGGTGAAAACAGGATTGGAAGACAAGAGGAAGAAACTGCTGGTACCACTCACCAAGCAATGAGATTAAGGACTGGGGAAAGGTAAAGTTTGAGCCTAGTTTCCCTCAGGGCAGTTACTGAGAGCAAGCGAATAGCTCAAAGAAAGTTAAAAAATGTCTCTATATGGTGGGGATTTGGAATGAATTTGGGGAAGGCTTCAGTCTGGTGACAGTCAGCCCAGGGGAGGAGTGAACTTGGCAGGGCTGGGGGAAAGGGCCAGTGAGGTGCCAGAGTGGGATTAGTGTCTGGAGAAAACAAGCCCAGATAAGAAGCCAGAGAAGCAGAAGAGAGAAGGAAATTCATCACTTCTAGATCTGGCAGAAGTACTGCTTTCCATTTGGTTTGTCTTAAACTAGAAAATAGGAGAAAATTTACATTCTTTGTCTGCTCCTTATGTGAATGTATCACATGGATGTCTTTAATTATGTAATTGGATCTACATGACATTTTCCCCACAGAACCTGCTACTTATTTGTGAAACAGATATATCTCCACTGGGAATTAAGTGGGCATTTTATAGTAATGAGTGCTTTGTCACTGACACGACTAGTCTTAGTTGTCTTGTTCTTCAGGGTTTAATTTTGCACTGCTTTTGTTCAGCATCAGCAAAATGTAAATAATTCTGACCTGTCATATCTTGAGTGTTCTGAAAAGAAGTGTATTAGTGGCCATCTAATAACCATAACAGACAGATCTTAGAGAAATTACCAGTTTTGTTTTAATACCACTTTTAATTAATGTGTGGTAAATAAAACATGGGCTCATGCCTTGAACAACGAGAGTAAGACTAAAAATATCAAACAGCTGCTCATTAAGGAGTCTCCAGTCTGTGAATTGAAGGAGGAAGGGACGCAGTGGAAAAATAATAACCATGTGATTATGCAATGTAAAAAAACCCAAAAAACTGCATTGTGCAAAGGCAACTTTAATTCTGGCATTTACTGGTGTTTGATTTCTTGACATAATTTTGGGGCTAATTTATGGATTAGCTTTGTAAGTCTTAGTAATTATCAGATGTTTGGGTTGAATTTTATTAATTTAAGACATCATTTATTAGTACTGATGTTATTTTTAAACCAGAAAATTGCTGCATTAGTGTTTTATGGAGAAAAGATGTGAAGTAGAAGCTACATTAAGTATCTTGTTCTTAGAATGGATTTTCTTCCTTTTTCCTTTTTGTCCTTTTTTTTTTTTTTAAGAGAGGAGAAGGAAGAAGAATAATACTAGATAGAAGCTTCTTAAATCTTGTGGGAGGCTTCTAGAAAACCAGTGATGTCCTCCCAGTAGGGGAAGGAAGCTTTATTTCCAGGATACAGCTGATTTATCTCAAATCAAGGTGCAGATCTGCAGTGAAATCTGCCAGATGTCTGTGACTGGGACATTAGCTTGTTTAACTTACTAGTGAAGTAGTGAAGTTATTATGTCCCTGTACTTGCACATGTCTTCCTGCTTCTTCTGGTTTTATTGTGTGATGATGTATTATATTTTCTTAATTCAGCATAGGTTTATAAGATGTAGTGGTATTTATCTCTGGTTGCCTTCTTGAGAGTTCTTTCTCTAAATCCGTGTGCTAAGAGGCTGAGAGAAAGGAAAAATCAAAAGGATGGGTTAGTTTTAGTCGTCTAGAGAGGAATCAGTTATGAAAATGTTTCCAAATACGAGATTAATTCACAGTCTGAGGTCCCTAAAGGCATGCTGTGCCTTCCACTTGTAATGATGAGAGTTATTCATTTCAAGATGGATTAAAAGATGTTCTCCAAAGACTGCATTTTATCTGCCAGTAGTAGGACATGGACAGAAGCATCCATAAAATTAATTATAAAACTGTTTCTCAGAAATATGTAAACGTGACAGTGGCAATGATCTCTCTTACACCTCTTGGGTCCTGTGATTGAATTGAGCTGTCAGATTACATATAGACTGACAACTCTTTACTAGCTGCAGCTGGATGAATAATGCAAATAAAATGTTTGCAGTCGCCTTTTTACTGTATAAAATATATTTTTTTAATTTTTTTTGAAACCCCGTTTGAGTCACAAGTATGTTTGTGTGACAAGAGGTATCACAGATATTTATGAATGTACAGTTGTGAACTTGATGCAAATTCTCTTTATAGTGGCAAAACATTAAGTAATTGACAAACTGAAAAATTCATCTAGTATTCTGTCAGCTGCATGAAATTAGAATTCTCTTCAGCTGTGGGTTATGGTCTTGTATTAGAGAGAAGAAAAACATTAGAATGTTGGTGGCCAAATTCCAGGAAAATACTTGGTGATAAAACTGCTGTGCTAGGGCATTTGTGAATCAGTTTATGATGCAACTTTGTGAACTTCTGAGCTTAAATTTATAAAATTATTCTCCAAAACTCATGTTAAATATGAAGAAGCAGCTCAAAGATCATGAAAGTTATAGGTATTTAGTCTTTCTTGAAAACCAGGACACTTAAGGTAGCTCTTTAAAATATGCAGATTAGTACCTCAGTATAGGGAATTGTTCAACAGAGTGACTGTGGTGAGCATTCTCATTTCTGCTGACATTAGTGGAGTTATCACATTGTTGTCTTGCTACTGTTTTTGTAGTTTAGCCTATTATTTCCTTTTTGTGCTTCCATTCCTAACTGATGTCCCTAAATGCTTAGCTGTTTCAGATCAGGGTTAGAATGCCTAATCACACTTGTTTGAAATCTCTGACATTCCATTGACCTTCCCAGACTTGTTCACATCATTTTTTTGCTTATTGGGTGGAGGGGCAAGGGGGAAAATGTCTAAAATAGTAGTTACAAGAAAATACCTTGTTTTTAAATAAGGAAAAAGAGAAAGTGCAATGCTAAAATAGATACGTGTTGCCTTTTCAAATCCATGTATTTTAAATCCTACTTTTACCAGTGTTCAAAATTACACTACAAAGTTCCAAAGTCAGTCATAGGATATTTTTTCCCCTGTTAAACACAACAGAGTTTCTGTAACATTTTACAACTAAGGTATTTTTTTATTTTATTTTTGAAGTCATAATTTTTACCTTTTGTTACTGTATAAATTATGGCTTGATTGGGAAAAGTTTATGTGAATGTGCAGTTGGTGTTGAGATCAGCTACATCTTTTTAAGGTGAGTTGGTGCTTTTGGCAAGTGTTTTTAGAAACATAGTGTGAACTTTTAAGTGATCTCATCCTCTAAATTCTCACTGTCTTTCTTGTTTCCTTATAGCTCTGTCAGCACTTTCTTCCTCCTTTCCCCATTCTACTTAAAATGGTCTGTTGGTCTGACATATTGATCCTACTTGATCCCATGACTAATATTGATTTTATTCTCAATGGGACCGTAGCCTGTCATCAAACTTACTTTTTCTTTCATATCAAGTTGATGTTTGATTGGCTTATTTGACACTACAAGGCAACTGTGCTTGGTTATGATCAATACACTTGTATTTTCTGTTCCTTATCATTCTCACTAAGACTACATTAGCAAATGAACCATGAAAATGCTTCAACTACCTGTCAAGCAGTAGGAAAATCTCACTCCTGTTGTTCGGCAATGTGTAGATACTCTACTGGGCTCTTCATTAGAAATATTGGACTAATATTCCTGTGGTACAGGCCTGCTGTGGAATAAAGTTAAAGTAAAGTAGTTTCAGCTAAGGGCATATCGTGTTTCTGGTTTTACTTTGTCTGGTCTGCATGGAGACACTTAGGAATGCTGATCCAAATTAACTGCAAAAAAAATTATTAGTTAAACTATATTAAACATCTGTGTGAATCCTCTTATTCAGAATTAAGGTGACCTTAATTCTATTTGTTAAGAATTTTCTCTTTCATTCTGAATAACTATAACCGTACAAAATGATAATACAGTTTGACTAATCTCCTTCAAAGTCCCATTTAATTAATTTGGATTAATTCTTCAGTATTCCTACTTAGATCAGTCTTTTTCAGTGATACTCATATTATCACTACTAGTTCAGATACAGCCTCTTTCATGCTGGTGGATATGAAAATTGGTGAAAATTCAAATAAAGTATCATTTGCAAGAAGATTTTTCCAATAGTCTTTGACGCATAGTACAAGATATGCACTCAGTAACTCATAATGTTGTCTCAGAGTTACAAAGAATGTTTTACCTTTTAAGCCATAGTTAGTGCTGTAAGACGCCCTCAGTGTGCCTCTGTGTATATGTAGTGAAGGAATTTATCTCATGTTTTGGTTTTGTTTGGGTTTTTTGTTTGTTTTATTTTTAACTGGAAGCTTTGCAGGTAGACAAACGATAGCTGTATACCTGGGGGGACTGATACTGTGGCTGCCATCAGCACTTACAAACTGATGTAAATACAGGAGAATTGGAAAACCTTTTCCCACATTTTCTGTGTGAAATGTATGTAACTTAGTTTTTCAACTTGAGTAAATCTAGCAAAGAACAGTGAAAAGGGAGAAGAAAAAGGAATAAAAGGTGAAGATTACAAGTAGATATCACAAAATGTTCTTGGTAAGAACACAAAGAGAGCAGAACAGTTTCTTCCACTTTTCTCATTCTTATAGGGTAAAGAATTCAAACATACATAAGAAGTCTGCACTTTAATGGAAAAAAAAGTAAGATATGTTTTGTTGGTTTTTTTTTCCCCAGCCAAATACCTCAGTTTACTGTATATTTCTGATTTAACATAGATACAGAATAATTTTTTTTCATACTGTTGTTTAATCAGGCCGGATGACACTACATTTCACATCAAAAAATATTATTTGGATAAAGAAATAGTATTTCTTTCCTTTTGTTTGTTTCCCTCTGTCAAATTTAGGCTGTATCTACATGACCATAATTGTGATCAATGACTGTGATATAAATGGAGGTACATATGTTCTTCTGTTACCAGACATAAAAATATGATTACTCGAAGCATTAATATTGTATCTGCAGATGTGAGTTTATTATGTTTAACCAGTTGCATCCAAAGAACATCCAAAGCTGTTTCTCATCTGAAGCAATTTTAGCTGGAAATGCATATCTTTAAAATATGTTCTTAATTTTTGTTTCAGAGTTGTCTCTTTATTGCTATTATTATTTCAAAGTAGTGAGTGTTATTTTGGGTTTGATTATTCTTGTAACTGTGTTGTAGATGGTGCAAAGCCTTAACTCTAGCTGATGCGTTAAGGAGTACTGAACTGGGTTTCTTAGCAGTGACTCACTTTTCTTGAAACTTGCATGACTGAAACTTTGGATGAGCTTAAGGACGGGGAAGAAGGTTTGGAATATCTGTAGCAGAAAGCCTTTCACAGCTTTTAGCTTTCCTATAAACCACTTGCAGGAGATAACTTGCTTCTGCATTCTTGCTATGTAGCTGCTAAATTGGAGGGAAGGTTAGCAAACACATGCTACTCTTTAACCTGTACTAGTAGCATTTACTGATTTGATTGCAGAGAAAAAGTAGAAGCACTTAGGTACTGGTTTTGGACTTTGATTTCTGCATGTGTGTGTGCGTTCTTGAAGCCACTGTCTTCCCACTCATCAAATTTGTACCTCGTCATCAACAAGAAGTTATTGTTTGTAAATTGTGGTGTTTCATCTCATTAAGGAATATAAAATCTTAAGAAGATCATGACTTTTTTCTCAAGTGTGTTGACATGCTGTCTTCTTTGATTTGAGAAACGCTGGATCTGGTGTGTTTCTAAGTTCCACCTACTTTTGTATGGTATTAATTCCTGCCATTATCAGACATCTTTCAATGCAAAAGCCAAACCAACATTTTAACGTTTAGGATTATATTTTAAAGGGTATCCGTATCTTCCAGTATTTGCATAGTGAAAGGGGAGTAGTCAGTGGCCCTTTCTATATGTCACTGGTTCGGCTGAGCAGTCATGGTAAATGTGTAAATAAAATGAAGGTATATGTTCTTGTGCTAGAAAGTTCTTATTTTTCAAAAGAATTGAGATTCATGGTATTTTTTTTAAGAAAAGCGACCAAAGTATCATGTTTGTCATCTTTATTTTAGTAAGGAATAGACTACAAAATACTACTTGAAATTCTACATTGACACCAAAACCACAGTAAATTTTCACACACAAATCATCAAATCAAAGACTTTATAATCCTGCGATCTTTTCCTATCATTAAACTATTAGACCAACTTTCTTTCATTTTTGCATAATGAACAGATGTGAGAAACTAGTAAATTTGTCTTCATTGAAATCAGTGCCGTTTCTAGTTAGGCTTCTTAGAAGAAAGTGACTTCACAAATATTAACCATCAACTAATTAAGACGTACTTAATTAAATGCAAATGGTACTCAGCAAAAGCAATTGAGACAAAGGCATGTGATTAGGGAATTAGCAACTGATTTAACACTTGGAGCTACCAGCTATGCACCTAAGCAATAAATATGAACGCAGAAACTTCACTTGATAAGAATAATATAAAGGAAAAATATACGATCTTGTCCCATTGTGTTTTCTGAAAAACTTCAGAGCCAATGAAGTAGAATATAATGCGAATATAAATTGTAGGTTAAAGTTGTTTTATGTTCAATAATTTGAGAGGCTAAAAATTATTAGAATGTTGAAAATTTGTCAAGCTCCCTCATGCAAAGAGATTTTTTGACAGCTGATCATTCAAGAATTAGAACAGAAAATAATTACATACAAGGTACCATAGTGTTGCTATTGTTTTCAAGGACACTGCCATTTTACTAACGTTGATGCTTACATTGACAGCCTTTGTCTTTGCAGCAGGTATGAATAAACACTGTCAAGATTTAATGAAGGCTGCTGGGATTAATAAAACATTTGAAGTTTCCTAATGTCTATCAAAGGATGTGTTATATACAGGTATTTAACTGATTCAAGAGCCAAAATTGGTCTGTCAGTCAGACACTGTTGCGTGTGCTACTTTTTTTTTTTCTCCAAATACTCTTACGATCATTGGGATAAGCGAAATCGTAAGTGATGAATTCCATGTAAATATTATTATTTCTATATATTATTTCTCTTTCTATAGCTTATTTGGTTAGGTTTTTCAGAGATTAACTTCTAAATGCTTCCTACTGAAAAATCTGTGTCAGCCTTTTCCAGTTTTGTATGCATTTTAATTAGACATATGTGCTATGAGAAAGACAGCTTTCCTTCGAGACTTCCTCTTGTATAACAAAAAAACCCCCACAACCAAGCAACAAAACAATTAGAATTGTTAAAAAAAAAAGAATCAGTGATGATATGAGACTGAATTTCCAATCTGCAGTTCTGATAAAATCAAAGTAAAATAAGGAAGCTTGAGGAAGAGAGATCACAAGTGCTTGATTATGTAAACCAGCAGAAGTAGAATCAAAGTATTATGGGCATCCACTTCTTCCTGTGCATAGTTCTTAATGTAGTTCCCTACCTGTACTGATCATTAAAAAAAAAAAAAATACACGCTACAGCTGCAGCATTGTTATTTGGAAGGCAAAGTTAATTTACTATGACAGTTCATAGTAGGCGGGCAGGACTTTTCCTTTTGTGGTGAACTTTGGGAACTGATACTTAGTAATTCAAAAGGAATGGAACAGCATTAGAAATTAAAATGATAGTTTATCCTGGTAATTGCTTACTATCTGATTATTAGCAGATATAAGATGTCCTAACACCTGAAAAGGGAATAATTTTGTGATAGTTTTGATAGGTTTACTATAAAGTGAAGAATTGCCCATTTTGAATTAGACTGATCAATGTATAGACAAGGTTAGTACTAATGCAAGTCTAAAATAGAGCTTCAAATTTGGAAAAGTTTGTATGTTTTCTCTTATTTCAGTGGCTTTCTTGAAGTTGTTTTTTAAATTTTCTTTAGAATAATGGCAGCTAAACTCATCAATGTTTTCTTCTATACTATCCCAGTCTGATTGTGTTTTTCTTATAACTTTGAGGCAATTACATTTTAGAATGGTATTTTCTTGCTTGATTTCTACCCTAAGCTATAATTAAGTGAAACATTTAGGCCCTTTAGAATTTTAAGAATTTTTTTTTTATAAAAGCACTTTCCCCTCTTATAGTCAAACTATCTTTGTATATCTACTGGAATAATGCAAAAATTGTAGAAATGTAACATATACAAACTTTTAGTGGAGAAACATATGGTTTAATAGCTTTGGATGTAAAGGGAGTTTGAAGTTCTTTCCATTTGAAAATCAGGAATAAGCATATACCACAGATCAATATGGGAGTATTCAACATGGCTTCGTCAAGGGGAAATCATGCTTGACCAAGCTGATAGCCTTCTTTGATGAAATAAATGGCTGGGGAGATGAGGGGAGATCTGTGGATGGGGTCTACACCTTGATTTCAGCAAGGCTTTTGACACTGCCTCCTGTGACAGCATCATAGGTAGCTTAGAAAGCGTGAATTAGATGAGTGGACAATGAGGTGGATTGAGAACTGGCTGGATGGCAGAGCTCAGAGGGTTGTCATTGGTGGCACAAAGCCTAGCTAGAATTCTGTGACCAGCACTGTTCCCCAGGGTCATTATTGGTCCAGTCTTGTTTAACATATTCATCAATGACCTGGATGAAGAGACAGTGTCTCCTCAGCAAGTGTGCTGATGACACAAAACTGAGGAGCGGCTGATACACTGGAAGGCTGTGCTGCCATTCAGTGAGGTTTGGACACGCTGGAAGTCTGGGCAGAGAGGAATCTGGTGAAGTTCAACATAGGCAAGTGCAGAGTCCTGAACCTAGGGAGGAATAACCCCATGCACCAGTGCAGCTTAGAGGTTGAACTGCTGGAAAGAACTCTGTGGAGAAGGGCCTGGGAGTCCTGGTGGACAACAAGTGGCAAAATACTGAGCCAGCAATGTTCCCTCGTGGCCAGGAAGACAAATGATATCATGGGGTGCGTCGAGAAGAGTGTGGATAGCAGGTTAAGGGAGTTTATCTTCCCTCTCTGCTCTGCCCTAGTGAGGCTCCATCCAGAGTACTGTGTTCAGTTCTGGGCTCCCCAGCTCGAGAAAGACAAGGAACCACTGGAGAGAGACCAGTGGAGGGCCATGAAGATGATGAGGGGACTGGAGCATCTCTCTTATGAAGAAAGGCTGAGAGGCCTGTTGAGGCTGGAAAAGAGAAGACTGAGAGAGAACCTTATCAATGCTTATAGATACCTAAAGAGCAGGTGTCAAGAGGATGCGACCAGCCCGTTTTCAGCGGTGCTCAGCAACAGGACAAGGGGCAACAGGTACAAACTGTAGCACAGGATGTTCTGTCTGAACATTAGGGCCAACTACTTTACTAGAGTACTAGAACAGGCTGCCCAGAGAGGTTGTGGTCTCTTGTGGGGATGTTCAAAAGCTGTCTGGACTTGTTCCTGTGCAGCCAGCCTTAGGTGAACCTAAGGGGGAGCAGAGCAGAGGGCAAGTAGATATTTTCCAGAGGTCCCTTCCATGCCCCGCCAACCTGTGTTTCTGTGAACTGGTTTTAATGAGTTTTGAATATAGACAGGCATATTTTGTTCTTGATGGTCAGTGTCCACACAGCAGCTTTGACTTCTCAGCCAGTTTGAGGAGGTCATTCAACAGCTGAGAGAGTCAGCATAAGGACATATGTAGGTCTTCATGTAGGAGGATTGCATATGGGAAAATGCATGGGAATTCAAGATAAAGGTCTCCTGGACTATTTTAACCTTTATAGCCCATACAGGAGGCAGTGCAGTACTTTCTTGTTGATTAATCATTTCTCTGCATGGTGGAGGGAGGGAGGAAGGAAACAATAAATGGCAACCAGTACAACTCATAGATTTTAACATTGTGTGATCTAACTACATTTTTTTCCTGCAGCCTCCATGCTTAGAGGCCAAACACTTCAAAAATTGAGCTCTGACATGCCTTACCAAGTATTTCAGGTGCCAAGCAGTTTTCAAATGCATGGCACATTGTATGTGTCATTTTCTGCTGTATTGTAAAGACAGGAAAACTGGTAAGGGAGGCATCAGTTGAGAAAGTAATGAAAAGCCAAGAAAACCATCAGCCAAGAAAATTGATACAGTCATATATGCACAACACAGTATATATCCTGTTATGTATAAGCAGTATATCAGGTCATGCAGTGCTTTGAACTGTCAGTCTTTTCCATCCTTTTGTATCTTGACATCATAGTTTTAAAGGTGCAGGATTAAAAAGACTTGAATGATCCACTGTAGTTTCCTATAGTCTGTTAATACTTCAAAGCAGACTATCCTACGTGGCTACCAGAAGCCACAAAAAGGAGATACAGGCATAACTGTTCTTTTTTCTTGAAGTTGCAGGTATACTAGTAAGTTTGAATGCAATCAGCTAAGCAGTACAGAGTCTTGAGGTCTGCAAATTTAGCGTTTAGGCTTAGTTGTTGTTACTAATTCTTCTATGAACTTTATAACTGCATGATTTGTTTTACCACGCTGTGGTATTCCTGTCCTGTAGTGATTATACAGGCATTTAAAAAAAAAATAAAAATCAGTTTTAATGTTCAAAGCAGTGTTTTGATTTGGTACCATTTATTGTGATTTTATTGACTGTTTTTTACTTAGTTTGTGTCAAGATATAGTTCAGCCTTTCAGAGACTGTGCCTAGATTCCAGGGATAGGACTGAGACTAAGTTCATTGCCTTATTGTGTAGGACCTCAGCAGCATTTTTATTTTATGCTGATTTCCTTTTCAGTTGTTCTCTATGCCTCATTGAATCTTAGAGTGATTTTCCTGTTCATTTTGAGGTTTTGAAAAATTTTTGCCCTCTGTTAAGCTCTTGCCTTTCCGTTTGCTACAGGTCAGAATTTGACAGCAATTTTTTACTGTGCACTGAAGCATCATATTAAAAGATGCACAGTAGCAAGAGGCTTTCCTTGCCATGTCTCTGGAGTGATATCAGCTCTGGGAAGGCTTTCTGTTGGAAAGATCTTAAAGCATTTTACAAGAAACTTAAGTATCAGACACATTTTACAGATGAGTAAACAAAACCACTAAAGTGTGACATGATTCAACCACATTAAAAACAAAATGTAGGTCTTCTGCAGTTTAGCCCAGCTTGTAGCAATAGACTAAATTTTCACTGATACTGTATCTGTTTTTTCACTGTAATAAAACAGGAATGGTAAAATGAATACAGTCTGATAGTTATTAACAGCTAGCCAATTCCTCCTGCATGCTGTTCACAAGCTGCCTTTCTTTTCTTTAATCTCTAGGCATTTGGGTTTGGGCTTTTTTGTTTGGTCGGTTCAAGAGGTTTTGTTTGTTTATTTGTTTTACAGCAATTAAGTAGTTCAGTAGTTCACTAGTGGCTCTGATGTCTGCACACATACTAGAAGGTTTTCACACTAAGAACTTGGCCACAAGGGATTTTTAAGGTAGTGACTCACTTTGATGATTGTCTAGCTGGATCCAACATAACAGTTCAAGGGAGAAATATGGATTTGAAAGGCTATCTCCTTGGTAGTCTTTACAGTTCATGCAAATCTGTTTAGAACTCAGAAAAGGTTTAAACAGTTTTTGACATTTTAAACCCTTGAAAAAAGAAAACCTCTTTTTCCTCCTGCCATCTCTACATGTAGTATTCCTTTAAATAAAATTTGGATAATTTTGCCCCAAATGTGCATATGCTGCATAAGAGAGAAATATCATTCAACTACATAGGCACTGGTTTTGAATATGGATTAGAGCTAGATTCCAGATTTTAATGAACAAATAAACTGATAAATGGTGAAGAGTTTCCCTGATGGTAATGTCATATACTCTGTTTTCATCTTTCTGTTTTTTACTTTTTGTTATCCTGTTGCTTAGAGTATAAATAAGTCAGGGCAGGGACCTTTGACTTGTGTTTTTAGACTTCTGACTTTGCCTCTTGTACAACGTAAGTATATAATAAATAAAGTAGAAAATAATATTAGACTGCACGTGACAAACTTTTTCAAACGGGACTTTTTCCAAGTAGCTTTAGTCTTTACATTGGCATTGTTCCAGCGTATGGTTGAGTGGATCCTGGTAGCTGGCTGCACTATGCAGCTTAAAGAGGAAGAAAACAAAGGTCAAGTTGTTCATAAAATCATTAGTGAAATGTCAGGAAGAATGTAGTCTAAATAAAAAATCTCCCTGAAGATAAGAAGTACCTATTATAAAACATTCCTTCTGACTGCATATCTATGCTGTTGAATTTGTCAAATAAAGATTGGACAGTTGACAAAATAAATGCTAATATGGAAGATATGTATTTTGGGAATATTTTCATTTTAAAAGCAAAGGATAAAATAAGGCTTTGTTTTGGGAAAGGGTGAAAGTGCTTTTTTATTTGTTTGACTATAAACTCATACTGAAACTTATTTAACACAATTTCTCATTGTGACCCCAAATTTAGCTTGAGTTCTAAGTTAATGTTTGATATAGTACCGTATGTTTACACTATGACATACTTTATTGTAATAGTACTATTTGTTGCAAACTGTGAAAGTGTCCAGCATTTTACCCCATTGAGTCTTACCTGACCATAGAACTATTTAACACTAAGGTTCACCCTTTTTCTAGATTTTTTCCCCAATTATTTGGAAAAGAATTTTCCAGTCTGCTCCTCCATCTTGTCAACCTGAACATATGCCATTCTGATGAAGCAGACAGGAATCTCTGCTCCATTGATTCTGGGATGTGATGACCTGTGTTGCAAGAGGAGAAGCAATTGATACACAGATTGAGTCTAATGAGGGAAGCAGAACTCTATGAAGCCTTTGGCAGGACTTAAATTTTTATTTTTAATATGGGAAAATACAGCTGTTGAGATGGACTTGGTCTCAGTGGTCTTAATAATTCATAGAGTCATAGAATAGTTAGGGTTGGAAGGGACCTTAAAGATCGTCTAATTCCAACCCCCCTGCCATGGGCAGGGACATCGCACTAAGGCAGGTTGACCAAGGCCCCACCCAACCTTGAACACCTCCAGGGGTGGGGCAGCCACAACTTCCCTGGGCAACCTGTTCCAGTGTCTCACCATTCTCATGGTGAAGAAATTCTTCCTAATGTCTAGTCTAAATCTGCCCCTCTGCACTCCTACCCATTGCCCCTAGTCCTATCACTACAAGCCTTTGTAAAATGTCCCTCTCCAGCTTTTGTATAGACTCCCTTCAGCTACTGGAAGGTCACTGTAAGGTCTCCTCAGTCTTCTTCAGGCTGAACAAGCCCAGCTGTCTCAGCCTGTCCTCGTATGGGAGGTGCTCCAGCAAGATGATTATGACTACTTCAGCCTATTTTAAAGCATGAACTGCAGGATTTCCTCTGCTTTGCAGAGCCAGGGAAGATTGATGTTTGCAATTCTGTTGTGCCTAAAGATTCTCTATGAATAAAATATTTGATACTGGTTAATGGGTCACAATATTGGATGGATGGCCCTCATGTTTTCATCTTTTTTCAAAGATTTTGATCATTAATAATCCTGGGATTCATGTCACTAGTACTAAAGAACCTCCTGTTTTCAGGAACTCAGTTTATCAGAGATTCTTATTTTGGAGGTTTTAAGACTCTGTAAACCTTGAGTGATAAAAATGTAATTTCTGTGTAGATTAGAGTTTGATTAATTTCATTATTATTCCATTAAGCAAAAAAAAAAAAAAAAAAAAGCCTAATTTTCGGCTTGTCAAAGCAGTGTTTATGGATCTTTGTTTTCATTTACAGCATTCCCATGGCTCACTGAATTAGCTTTTCAAAATCCAGGTGATGGTTATTAACACTGGCTGATGTTTTTCTCAAATTTTAGAGTATTTAATGATTATTTCCAACAATTTTTCTGTTGTATCAAGGTCTTACATTCACTTCAAATCTTGATGAGACACTATTTTAGTAACATTAGGTATTAAACGAGAAGGATTGATACGATGGATTGTAGCAAGTGCAATGCTATGGTCAGACCCCTTCGGTCCCATTGGGATTTCATATGCTTCAATAACATTTCAGTAGACAAATCATAATGAGACAGCAGTTGTTATGCCCTCATACAGCAAGGATCATAAAACACAAAAAGACATTCAGATGCTTTTAAAATGTTATTTATTTTTCAGAAAACTTTAAAACCCGCAAATCTCTCATGTTTGCGAATGAGACTGGCTCTTTCCGTGCCTTCATGGTATATGATTAACAGGGTCCCAGAAATACAGTACCTTGTAACTGGCATTATGCATTGGGCTACTGCTTAGTTTCTGGTTCTTTTTTGTTGGAAGTACTTTCTGTAATTAGTTTGTGTGATAACAAGGCAGTAACTCTAAGCACTGAACCCGAATCTTTCTCTC
The DNA here is from genome assembly GCF_032191515.1 of Phaenicophaeus curvirostris. Taxonomy (NCBI): domain Eukaryota; kingdom Metazoa; phylum Chordata; class Aves; order Cuculiformes; family Cuculidae; genus Phaenicophaeus; species Phaenicophaeus curvirostris. The sequence continues at coordinate 60,731,669 of NC_091397.1, forward strand.
CTTTGTTAATTTTTTCCCTCATCTTCTACAAACTGAAGATTTTTCCTGAGGCTTTTGTCACTGCCAGTGAGACTTACTGATCTCTGAATATGTGGTCATTTTTTTAACAGATATTAACTGATTTGATCAGGAAATTATATGTCACCTTTGTGATCAGGGTGCTGTTCAGATTGATCTCAAACACGGTGCTCTCATGTTTTCGTTACTGAAAACAAAAGCAGCCCTGCTACTTAAACACTAACTAGTATTTCATTAAACAAGTTATGCCAGCCTAGATTTTTTTATTATAGTTAAACGTATATGTTGATGTGACAGAATACAAATTCATAGATCTTTTTTGTATTTCCATGACACAAACACTGATTTGTTACTGGCTTGGATAACAAAATAAGATCTTTTTAACTGAACAAGACACAATGACTACCGTTTACTGCAACTCTTTTCATATTTTGATTCATAGCTGCAGTTAAAGAATGAATTGTGAGTCATAAGACTGGCTGAGCTGGAAGTTAGCATACTTTTCCCCTTCTCTCGCAAACATGAATTAAGACTAATATTAATACACATGCATTTCCAGTTTTTCATAAGAATATTAATATACTCTGTTGTTTGCATTAGGATTTCCTATGGAATCAAATATGTAGTAAAAAAATGAAAGCCTAAAGACCACCCAGGCTCAGCAGACTATAAATTTAAACTAAGTTAAAGCATGTTCTAGAATCAAGGTAGAGGAAACAAGTAATTTTAATAAAAAAAATCTATTTGCCTTGTTTATATAGAGAACAGAATCTAATTTGTTTGTATGCCCATCTGGACTAGATTACTCATTTTAAATTAATTTAACATATGATAGACTACTACTAGCCTTTTCTTTCCCAGGAGAAGAGGTTGACAGACAGCTGTGTAGAGATGCAATCTACCCAATCCCAGTTGTCTGCGAAGCTCCATGCCCAAAGGATTGTGTGCTCAGCATGTGGTCTGCATGGTCCTCCTGCTCACACACCTGCTCCGGCAAAACCACAGAAGGGAAGCAGATGCGTGCCCGCTCCATTCTGGCATATGCAGGTGAAGGTAAGGCCACATACTCTCACAGACTCTTGTTTGATTGTGAATTCTCAACTGTCTTTGCAATGTCGAAGTAATTTCTTATCAACAGAAACAAATTATTAGGTGGGATTGTGTTTTTTAAATATAGAAAAAAGTATGTAAATGCTTATCCTACATATTTATGGGCCCTAAAGCTGTTTTCAAGAGGAGAGTTTATTTTGCTTATTTCAGTTAATGTTACTGTTTTCTTATTATTCAAGGTAATGTGACTGTTTTGATTTTAAATATATGGTTTTCTCATTTTCTGTTAAAATTAAACGAGGCAAATTATTTATTCTATGCAGACATCTGTGGACGATATTTATAGTGGATTGTTAGTAAATAATTGAAGTCCAATTTGGAAGGATATATGTATGAGTGCTGAAAAGATGAGATTCTTAATGGGCTAAAATGTTAACAAATGGCTTTTGTAGCTTCTTACCTCTAATTGGTAACTAATGTTACACCATTAGCATTTTTATTCATAGTAAGACTTTAGTTTTACACTGCAAATCCTTACTGATGTGAATGGTTTCCATTCATGGAAATGGTCCTTCTGCAGCATCTGCTGCAAGCGCGAAGAGAAGACTGGTGGAATATAAAGGAGAAGAAGAAAAAAGTTTTAGATATAGCTTCATGTCTATTTTTTGATGATTTTCCATGTTTCCTGTAACTAGTTTAGTTTGGTTTGTTCTTAAGTATTTTGTGGGGTAATAGAGAAAATGTACTACGTATGTAACATGGTTCTAAAACAGCCATGTCTGCACTTGCAGCCCAGATGGCCAACCATGTCCTGGGCTGCATCAAAAGCAGCGTGGCCAGCAGGTCAAGGGAAGTGATTCTGCCCCTCTGTTCCTCTCTTGTGAGACTTCATCCTGGAGTAGTGTGTCCAGTTCTGGAATCCTCAATGTAAGAAGTATATGGAGCTCTTGGAACAGCTCCAGAGGAGGGCTACAGAGATGATCAAAGGGCTGGAGCACCTTCCATGTGAGGACAGGCTGAGAGAGTTGGGCTTTTTCAGCCTGGAGAAAAAAAGGCTCAGAGGAGATATTTTAGGGACCTTCAGTACCTGAAAGGGGTCTACAAGAGAGCTGAGAAATGGAAAAATAAATGGGCAGGCTTCATTGTATACAAAACCACTTCTCTGTTTGCCAACGCAGTTAACTTCATTGCTAACAGTATACTGTGTATTTTGCAGAATTTGAAAAATTATTTTAAAAAAAAAAATGTAGCAGAGCAGGCAGTTCCAGCTTTTTCCCTGAAAGGGACCTTTTCTAGAAGTGTAAGAGGCACTCAGAACTATAGTTATTTTAGCAGATGATTCAAATATTAAATAACTTAGATGGATCTATGTAGCAGAGTAGAAATGCTCTTAAAATAAGAAAAAAAAATTGGATTTACGTTATCCCTTTTTTAATAGTGTGTCAAATGGCCTCATTTTGAAGAAGAAACAGAGCCATATTTTCATGTGATAATTCAAATAAACATATATTCACGTGTTTCTCGCTTTTCCATGTAGGTCAAGATAACAGATTTTTGATACGCTCATGCAGTTTTACTGGAGATAGAAATTTATCATCCTGACAAGCATGCCACAGAACTGAATACTTGAATTACTCCAGAAAATTATTCAAATTCCTTAAATTCTTTTCATAAGCTACTCATTTTATTCTGGCTTTGATACTTAAATCAACTTAGGATAATTTACAAGGCTGCAAGCACAACAAAACAGTTAAGCATAGCCTGGATTTTAGGAATGTGAATTTTATTTATGTCTGTTGTGCAATGATCAGAATCAGCATTGAATGATCACAAAGATTGACAGGTCTCAAACCACACAGGCAGTCGTGAAAAGATCCCTAAACTATTGCAGAGAAAGCCTACTCACTACTGATATGTTGTAGTGCTTCAGCTTTGCTCGAACCTTGGCCTCTTTACCATGATTCCAAGATGAGGTTATTCTGTGCTTTTTTTAAGAATACGAGCTGATATGTCCACCTAGCTTACAGCAATTCACTCACATCTTGGTCAGGTATCTTCAACACTGTGCTCCTCTGCACTCTGTACGAACTCCAGAAAATAAAAAGATATAAATAATTAAAATAACCTTCCAAGGCTTAGCACATCATTACAACTCTAGCTGGAAGGTACTTTTCACCTTTGCTTGTATTATATTCAAAAAGTTCTTTTTTTTTTATGCTTCACTGAAATTAGAATTATTGACATCTTTCTGCTCATGTGTCTTTTATGCCTTTTAATCATTCGCTGTGTGACAAATAACTGACTTTTCACCTGCAGAATTACATGACAGAGATCAGCTGTGTTCTCAAAACATAGAACACTGACTGTATAGTTGGTGCTGGGAGGTCATTCTGTGTTCTAGGGGCACAGAAGATATTCAAGTATCTGAAAGTCTGTATTCTCCTGATATAAAAAAGAAGCTCTACATGAATCTTTATGGGAAAACACACAGTTCTCAGTTCTATTCTGAGGTTATAAAAAATGCACTTTATTGTTGAGGAAAACTCTGTTGGTATGAAAGACAGAGCAGGTTAGGTAAGCCACTACACGGTAATTCCCATATAATATAACCATGCTGTTTGAGAGTTTTTATTCAGAACATGAGACAAAGATGTTGTACATGAATATATATGATTCCTGTGATATCAGGATTGGACATTAATTAATGAAATCAAAGGACCATAGAATATTTGGATTAACAGGGGCCTTTAAAAGTAACCTAGTCCCACTTCCTCCACAGTGAGCAGAGACATCTTCAACTAGATCAGGTTACTCAGAGCTCTGTCCAACCTGACCTTGAATGTTTCTGGTAATGGGGCATCCATCACTTGACTGGGTAACCTGCCGCAGTGTTTCAGCACACCCACAGTCAAAATTTCTCTTATATCTAGTCTAAATCTATCCTCTTTCAGCTTAAAATCATTACTTCTCATCCTATCACAACAGCTCGTGCTAAAAAGTCTGTCTCCATCTTTCTTATAAGCCCCCTTTTAAGTACTGAAAAGCTGCAATAAGGTCTACCCAGAGCCTTCTCTTCTCCAGGCTGAACAATCCCTGCTCTCTCAGCCTTTCTTCATTGGAGAGGTATTACATCCTATAGCGTGCTAGGACCTGGGGGTGTTGGTTGACAGCGACTGAACATGAGCTACCAGTGGCCCATGTGGCCAAGAAGGCCAATGGCATCTTGGCTTGAATCAGACACAGCGTGGCCAGCAGGTCCAGGGAGCTTATTCTCCCTCTGTACTCGGCACTGGTGAGACCGCTCCTCGAATCCTGTGTTCAGTTCTGGGCCCCTCACCACAAGAAGGATGTTGAGGCTCTGGAGCGAGTCCAGAGAAGAGCAACAAAGCTGGTGAGGGGGCTGGAGAACAGGCCTTATGAGGAGCGGCTGAGAGAGCTGGGGTTGTTTAGCCTGGAGAAGAGGAGGCTGAGAGGGAGACCTCATTGCTCTCTACAACTCCCTGAAAGGAGGTTGTGGAGAGGAGGGAGCTGGGCTTTTCTCCCAAGTGACGGGGGACAGGACGAGAGGGAATGGCCTCAGGCTGCGCCAGGAGAGGTTCAGGCTTGACATCAGAAAAAAATTCTTTACAGAAAGGGCTATGAAGCACTGGAACAGGCTGCCCAGGGAGGTGGTCGAGTCACCATCCCTGGAGGTATTTAAAAGATGGGTGAATGAGGTGCTGAGGGACATGGTTTAGTGTTTGATAGGAATGGTTGGACTCAATGATCCTAGAGGTCTTTTCCAGCCTAGTGGTTTTATGATTCTATTACCAACCTATGAATAAGGCTAAACTTGGCTTCTAAGATGACTTAAGGAGTCCAGGTTTATCACTGTGAGGCCTTGATCACGTGAATCCTCCTGCTAATCATGTAGAATTCAATCTACAAGCCTGGGAAGATCAAAGCATCGTAGGTATTACATACATAAGGAATATTATAATTCTTCAAAGTGTCTCAACTGCTTAATTCTTATTCATTGGAGTACGTAAACTTGAACAACCCATTGAAATGTTTGAGGGGCTGTAAATACATATGAAATAGTTTCTTTCATCTGGATCTCGGAGTTTTATCAAAGTATTGTCTGTGATTTTTCAGTTTCTCTCCTTTTCAAAATAAAAATACTGTACTCTCATTTTGCTTGATAATGTTGATAGATCACAGAATTACAGAATAACCAGGTTGGAAGAGACCCACCGGATCATCGAGTCCAACCGTTCCCATCAAACACTAAACCATATCCCTCAGCACCTCGTCCACCCGTGCCTTAAACACCTCCAGGGAAGGTGACTCAACCACCTCCCTGGGCAGCCTGTTCCAGTGCCCAATGACCCTTTCTGTAAAGAATTTGTTCCTAACGTCTAGCCTAAACCTCCCCTGGCGGAGCTTGAGGCCATTCCCTCTTGTCCTGTCCCCTGTCACTTGGGAGAAGAGGCCAGCTCCCTCCTCTCCACAACCTCCTTTCAGGTAGTTGTAGAGAGCAGTGAGGTCACCCCTCAACCTCCTCTTCTCCAGGCTAAACACCCCCAGCTCTCTCAGCCGTTCCTCATAAGGCCTGTCCTCCAGCCCCTTCACCAGCTTCGTTGCTCTTCTCTGGACTCGCTCCAGAGCCTCAACATCCTTCTTGTGGTGAGGGGCCCAGAACTGAACACAGGATTCAAGGAGCGGTCTCACCAGTGCCGAGTACAGAGGGAGGGATAACCTCCCTGGCCCTGCTGGTCACGCCGTTTCTGATCCAAGCCAAGATGCCATTGGCCTTCTTGGCCACCTGGGCACACTGCTGGCTCATGTTCAGTCGCTGTCAACCAACACACCCAGGTCCCTCTCCTCCAGGCAGCTTTCTAGACAGACTTCTCCCAGTCTGTAGCACTGCACAGGGTTGTTGTGCCCCAAGTGCAGGACCCAGCATTTGGCCTTGTTAAACCTCATGCCATTGGACTCTGCCCAGCAGTCCAGCCTGTTCAGATCCCTTTGGAGCCTCCCGACCCTCCAGCAGATCAACACTTCCACCCAGCTTAGTGTCGTCCGCAAACTTGCTAAGGGTGCACTCGATGCCTTCATCCAGGTCATTGATGAAGACACTGAACAGGGCTGGACCCAGCACTGAGCCCTGGGGAACCCCACTTGTCGCTGGCCTCCAGCTGGATTTCACACCATTTCCCACCACTCTCTGGGCCCGGCCATCCAACCAGTTTTCCACCCAGGAGAGCGTGCGCCTGGCCAGGCCAGAGGCTGACAGTTTCTCAAGCAGAATGCTGTGAGAAACTGTGTCAAAGGCTTTGCTGAAGTCCAGGAAGATGCATCCACAGCCTTTCCCTTGTCCAGCAGCCGAGTCACTTTGTCATAGAAGGCGATCAGGTTAGTCTGGCAAGACCTGCCTTTTGTGAACCTGTGTTGACTGGGCCTGATCACCCGGTTCTCTTGCATGTGCTTCATGATAGCACTCAAGATCACCTGCTCCATGACTTTCCCTGGCACTGAGGTCAGACTGACAGGCCTGTAGTTTCCTGGATCCTCCCTGCGGCCCTTTTTGTAGATGGGCACAACATCAGCCTCCAGTCCAGTGGGACTTCCCCAGTCTTCCAGGACTGTTGGAAGATGATGGAAAGGGGTTTGGCCAGCACATCCGCCACATAGATGACTGTCTGTGATAGAACTATGTCATTTCACACTTAAGACCTGATTTTTCTTCTAGTTCGCAGCTATCTATGCTCCTGAATTGGTTTGAAGAAACCATCAAGTTAGCATAACTGGCCACCAGGAAACAGCCACAGTATAATCAATTTTCTTGGGTGACTTAGAATAGGAATAATTCAGTAGCAGTAAAATTATTCCTTAGTGACAAGAATAGCTTCACAGGAAAAATTGAAGCCATATGTAATTTACAGGAGTAACAGTGTTTTCTAATGAGCTCTGGGATACATCTGTCCCGCTAGCTCCATTCTGATTTCAGCTTGAGCCAGGAGCTGACCTCAGCCATGTGTCCTCTCATCAGCATTTCCTCATTCAGTACAACACCTCCTCTGTGTTGGAAACCGTACACTGTATAACCTCAGGCACAGTGTAGTTATGCATATCTGGGATGGGCTTATTGATTTTCATATAAAAATATCTCTCAGTGGAGACGGGGGGGAGTCTCTTCCCTCAAGATAAAGACTTTCTGTGGTTTGTGAGATGACTCCATGTGGAAACTGGTGTCACAATAACCATTTTTTATATATTTCCTGAGATCATTGTCCTCAGCTTGAATGTTTGAAACATGAAGTGATTTATAAATTTGCCTGTCTGTGAGCCTGCCTATAGAGGTAACACATTTGTGTCACTGTCAAATACATCTTCATGGTATAGTAAGAAATTCAGGGAAGTCACTGTCTCAAAATATAAAGTGACAGCAAAGGACATAATGATGTTATCTGGTACATCATACAGTTATTCTGCATAAGTCTAGTAAAGGCATCATATGTAGCTCAGCATATCTCTGTTGAATGTAGGGTTTGTCTAGTCTTTGTTTTATTTTTGTTTAATGTTTCTGTTAATTTTTAGTTTCCTGCTTACAATAAATCTTATATAATTAGTAATAAGCAATAAGACTTCTTTACATAGGCCATAACCAGAGAGTAAAAAGTACTAAATAAGCCTAAATTTTTTTTAGTAAATAGTAGATATGCAGATTGATTATACACTGCCATTGATTGACACAAATTTATTGACCAAATCAGTGTCATACAGCGTAACAGTAATGTTGTGGATACATTCCAAATTTTATCAGTAAAATTTGATCAGTAAGATTTATCAGTAAAATTTGATACTGATTTTTGAAAGTAAAGATCAAAACCATCCCAAAAATCCACAAGTCAAATGCAAAGAAGAAAGTAACCTGGTTAAAAAACTTGATTTAATAAAATGATAGTGAAGGCCAATTTTGTTTGAAATATTCTGCTAGGGCAGGGATGCATATGCATCGCAGTGTCTTACTATGGCTACTGTATGTTCATAGATTAGCAAGGCATAATGCCAGAAAAACTATTTAGTGTGACCTGATATATCACAGACTATTAAAAATCACTGAGTTTAAAGTACAGAATATCAGTTGTCCATCTCATCAGGTATTCTGTTTGACAGGAACCAATAGCTCATACGTCTCACACATCTGCATGATTGATTTACTGCACATGTAAGGAAAAGCTTGATCAAAAAAGTTTCTCCTCAACTCTAGACAAATTGTGGTTGATATGCTTTAAAATTTTATTCCTGTTAAAATCCCTGTGCTCTTTGTCTTCATAGTTGCAAAACAGTAGTTATACTTAGGGCTTTTTGATGTATTTACTCTTCTTATACTTGTTTTGTTCACTTGTGGTGTTTTTTTTAATTTTTATGTTTTCCTGGCTTGAAATAACAGTGATTGGTGATTAAATCTGAAAACATAGAACTGCGTAATTGTTTTCCCAGCATATCAGTTAATCACCATAGGATCAGTTTTGCGGAAGACAGGGATTTTCATTAGCTTTAACTAATTTCAACTGGAATTTAGAGTTGGGGAACCTGAATTTTCAGGCTAGAGTTACAAAGTGTTCTGGCACCTACTTGTGAAGGAGAGCCTGGGGAGAGGATGTTGCTTTCCTTCCTCTTTTTCTCAGGAGCCCCTCAGTTCAAATTGCTGCCTGGAGTGTGAGGTCTGGGGTTCAATCCTGTTTGAGAAAGGGCTTAAGGATAGACTTCTCAGCTCCCGTGTGTGTGCCCTAACTCCTGCACTGTTGTGTATTATTGGACAGATCTGTTTGGTTTGTATAATTGACATGAATCTGGTGAGGAAGCGTGGATGTCTGCAGAACAGGAACAGGAGATCTGCACCATCGGGGCAGTCTTGGCTCTAATGCTTGTGGTCTGCATGTACTGACCATGTCTGTCTTTGGGAAGGGCAGCTGTGTTCCTCATTCCTATGGCAAAGAAATGAGTAATCACACTCCAGATTAGAAGAGGTGTTTCAGTTGCATCTCTTTTCTCAAACTTTATGATTATTCCAGCTATTTTGAAATGCATCTATAAAATTATGTGCATTTGTAAAATGAGTGACATCAAAACAAATAATTTAAATGATACTAAATACTTTAAAAAATGTTTAATGTTTTGAAACTTGGAAGTTATCAAGACAGTGTCATGGAAAAGACGTAAAATCCAATCTTTGAATGTCCTAGAGCGAGATGTCTTACCTGTTACTAGCTCCAAATCAGACAGAAAAGCAGTCTACATGTATGACAATTCTATTGAACTGTTCACGGAAACTAATCTCATATCTCTATGTTTTTATGAATAATATGCAAGTCCCTCTGTAAAGCTAGCTGAGGTTTGCCTCTACCAAAAAAAGCAATATGAAAGGCTTCAGCTCCAACTCTTCTTTTTACTTTGAAGTTATTATTTTTTGGTACCACCACACAGTTATTTACAGTTATCACTTATTATATAAAATGTACTTCCTATTGTATGTCCCTTTTTCATTTATTCTAATAAAATCAAATGTTTGGGGGTTTTTTTCTGTGATAGTCTTTAATTTTTGTGCTCCTATCAAAAATGTTCTCTTTTGGTGTAATGGTCTTAAAGTCGAACAGCCCTGATCTTGTTACCCCTATGCAAATGTTAAAAAGGGTACCTCTAACTGCTAGTTTTCCAACTTGTTCTCTGTACCTGTTTTAATATGAGGGAGCACAAGGGAATTCTCTTTTCCTTGAGAGAAGGCTGAACTGATTTATAAATAAACTGTATATTTCTTAGTATTACAAAGATTTAGTACTAGGGACAATTGTTTTATATTTCAGTAACATTATTTCGAAATTTTATTCTTTCTTAACATAGTTTTTTTTAATTACTGGTTTCACCTGAACGGAACTAGATTCCCACGGAGCTGCTGACATTAATGCCCCAGTGTTTCTCATTTGCAAGTCAATGTCACTCTCATTTTTTCCCGAATATACGTTCTTGCGTAGCTGTCAAAACTAAATCTAAGTTGTCACTTGGTTTTCAAATGCCTTATGAACTGATGGTTATGAAATCCATTCCTGTGGAAGCATTCCTTCGCACACATCCCCCCTTAATTTATGAATTTGTTTAAATATTTCCCTTGTGTTTCTTCTTAAGCTAACAATTTAGTAAGCTTGCTTCTTTCTTCTAAGTTCTTATTTTTTTAACCCTTAAAAGGGGGAACATGTCTCGAGTCCTCATGTGGATCCATTTTCTTTTGCATGCCAAATAATTTGTGACTTTATTATCTTTGATTTTTTTTTCTTTTTTAAAATGCACTCACTTTCCTAATTTCCTTGCTTATATTCCTATCTGCTCTTCTTAGCTGGAAGATATTTTTATTTCCTGAAGGAAGCTGCTAGAATAACTTTTTAAAACATATTACATAAACATTATTTTGTTATACCATTTAATTTTTTTATCTGCCTTATTTTTTAGGTAAATGTATATGACATGTTTTGTCTTTGGGATTTTCCATGTTGACATAATCCTAAAGCAAATCTGGTAATCTGGAGTTGCATATATTCTGAGCCACAACCAATTCCCTTTTGATCATTGTTTAATTATAGTCTCATGTTTTTAGGTTTTTCTAATCCCCCTTTGCAAAGTTTATGATTAGCTCATTTCTGGCATGACATCTCAGTTAATATAATGTTTACTGTTGCTTGGTTGCATCAATATTTTTAGCCGAAAGTCAGAAGTCTACAGAAACAATTTGAGGATTTGGATTTTGTCCTGTGGTTTCACTAGAATGGCCTTTTCCTCACATTTGCTGAAGATCGAGACTTTCCACAAAATCAGCTTGGGATTTAAAGTATTTTCACTGTTTGTGACATTTCACTTACTTTTGTCGGAATACTTGAAGTATCCATTGTTTCTTTCATTAGATAGAAAGGCTGATATGCTCTCTGATAATGTGCTTGGTCTGAGCATACATTTTTCTTTCCAGTGAAAAGCGAAGTATAGCTCATTTGCAGTAACTAATAAAATGCTCTTCTTTTGGTTTTCTTTCTTACTGTTCCTGTCTTTAGGAAAGACTAGAATGTTACTTAGGTTTCCTCTGGCTTTGCCTCATCTGGAGATAGGAGTCCTATTGTTCCTGTGTAGATTATGAATATTTAAAGTAGTTCTTAAATCTAGATTCTGTGTATGTAGTGACACCAGAGACCTAGCAGACATTCTGTCTCTTCTCAGGGCTATACATCTAGTAGCCTAGGAAAAGACATCTTCTTTACTTGTAGCGGATTGGGAGGCCAGATTATCTTTGAAAGGTTTGAATACAAGAAACTGAACATACTATCTGAAACAGGGCACAACAAAGATAGCATTATTTAAGCTTTTCTTCACAATTATTAACACGCAAATGCATTTTAATCTTTACCTGCAACAGCCTTTGTTATCTCAATCTGGACCTGAAATTGCGAGCTGTGCCATCCTCTTTGATAATTACAAATATACACTGGGGACTAGGACAAGAACGCCAAAAATCTTTGTAATTGGTCTGTGTGGTCTCTACACACATATGACTAAAATATTTAACTGTTTCTTCTGCCTAGAGCCTTCATACCTCCATATGTGATCTCTTGTAGTCTCTTTTAGAGAATTCTCTCTACAACTCCCTGAAAGGAGGTTGTGGAGAGGAGGGAGCTGGCCTCTTCTCCCAAGTGACAGGGGACAGGACGAGAGGGAATGGCCTCAAGCTCCGCCAGGGGAGGGTCAGGCTGGACATTAGGAAAAAATTTTTCACAGAAAGGGTGATTGGTCCCTGGCAGAGGCTGCCCAGGGAGGGGGTTGAGTCACCTTCCCTGGAGGGGTTTAAGGGCCGGGTGGACGAGGTGCTGAGGGACATGGGTTAGTGTTTGATAGGAATGGTTGGACTCGATGATCCGGTGGGTCTCTTCCAACCTGGTTATTCTATGATTCTATGATTCTAAAGGCTGCAGGTTACTCTAAGCACATTCATGTGTAATAGAAGTTATGATTATTTTTGCATCCTTATTGTACACTTTTACATTTACTGTCAATGTACATTGTGTTCTGTATAGTCTGCTGACTGAAGTCCATACTGGGCACATGAAAAGGAGGGAAAAGGAAGAACTTTTCTTCCAAGTAATCAAAGTTATAATGTATAACTAATAATATTTCAAAGTGTTGTGTTTGTTTTTAGTTTTTTTAATGAAACACTTTTTAAAGCAATTTTCTTCCACTGTGTGAAGGTTTGCCCTGTTGTGTTGTTCCAGGAGGAATACAGTGCCCAAACAGTAGTGCCCTACAGGAAACACGCAGCTGTAATGAACATTCTTGCACTGTGTATCATTGGCAGACTGGCCTTTGGGGACAGTGCATAGAGGATTCATCTGTCTCTGCTTTCAACTCCTCTGCCAGCTGGAATGGAGAGGCCACCTGTTCCGTGGGGATGCAGACAAGGAAAGTAATCTGTGTGAGAGTCAACGTGGGACAAGTGGGCCCAAAAAAGTAAAAATCTTTAAAAAATATCTTCATGCTGTCATTATCTTTGGTTTTATTCCTCTATATTTACAGCACCGATGACTGCATGCAAAGACAAAAAGATCGCCATCTTTGTGTTCTCATGAGGGAACAATTAATCTCTTAAAAATACAAAACTGAAGATACAGAAGTACTATAAAATACCTTTCTCACTATTTATTTTTATGGATGATATTAACAGTGGTGATTTTGCTGATAGCTGACTGGCAGACTGCTAAATCCAGTTGGCTTCTTGCCACCATCAGATTGAGTCCAGGTAAAATCTTGAGGCATGTGTGCTGTGTGAGTGCAGCAACATTTCCAAGATCCTTGTGGTACCTCCACGCAAGCATTGCATTACAGGGATTAGTGCAGTTCCGTGCAAAAATACTGCTCCAAGTCCCAACATAATAATACTCATGTAAGTGCATCTTCTCAGAAGTAAATTGAGGCAGTCAAGTGTAGTACAGCTCTGACAGTACATTAATTTGATACATTACTGTGAACAATATTTTGAGGAATTTTGTGAGGTTTTTTTATCCCCACATTCATCTTTTTCTAAGAGATCCTTTTGGCCCAATGATTTAATTTTGCAGTTTGATATATGACCAGGGTTAAATACAAATTAGCCACTAGAAAAATGCATTTGATAATTTCATATAGCTTGGCAGTCTATGAATATATCCCAGTAAGGAGAGATGCAAAGGTGGAAGAGCTGAGAACAAAGAAAGTTCACGAGGCAACTATTCTTGCAGTAAATATTTGCGTGGTGACTACCATTTGCTGTTAATCAGAAGTAGACTCACTCCTAATTTGCCTTAAATATGGGGAATAATACCAGCACATTCAGTGATATCAATTGTTATGTATCTGCAATAAGTTTCTATTCTGTTCGGTCATGATACGATTATATCTTTTATTTGGTATTCATTTTACATTTTAAAAAAATCCTGTAATCATTTGTCTTCCTTTTTAAATCTGCTGTTAATGTCTCTGTCTTTGATTTGTCCTGAAATTTTTGAGAGGAGGGCTGTTTTGTTGTGTTGCAAATGAATCCTGTGAAATGAAAAAAAACCAAACTTGCTTGGTCCTTCAAATTGTCCCATTAAAATCACTAAATCATTTTTAAAGAACAAGACGTTTGACATGAAAATGTAAATAGGAACCTTGTTTTAAACTCCCCTTAATGAAAAGGATTGCTGTGGTATGATACAATCAATATTATTTGCCTTATCTACCTCACAAGTTACAGACTTCAGTTTGTATCTCTTCTGTTTAATTTGACCTTGAGTAAGGACTGCAAAAAAATCAATACTTTGCTTTAAGCCACATGTGCTAAATACAAACAGTATAAAAGATAGAAATTGTGTTCTAATTGAACTAATTGCCTTGCCAAAGATCTGAAGAGGAATTGTAATGTTCAGTGCTTCTGAAAGATGAAGTTCTTAATGAAACAGTGAATATGTATGATTCAGACGTTTTTGTATGCTTATAATTTCTGTTGTGTTCTAAGGACAAAGCCATTAGTAAGCCAATGTTCAATACTTTTCAGAAGCATTTTAAATTTTAACCTTAGAGAAAATTTCTGCAAGTGTAGTCAATGTATAGGATTGGTGGCAGATTTTTTTTAAAGTGTACCTGACCATGTATACCTAACCTAAATTTATGAATCACATAGAAACAAGGAACAATTTTACTTAAAAAATGTAGAGAGTTTACAGACAGATGATGAAGTTTCATGTTGCTATGCATATAATATTTCATGGTCTTTCACATCAGTACTTTAAGGGAAAAAAAGAGAATGTGTGGAGATGTCATTATAAAAGGACACGAAGAAGCTAGTGCTAGTTCACAGTAATGGATCATACTCTGAGAATTCTATGTGAATTGACAAGAAAATGCAGAGACATCAATGGAAATCATGAGCTAGCAGGTGTTACTGTTGAAGAATACATTCCTTCAGCTCAGCTTTCCTTCACTTTTCTCCTCCCATACTGAGAGTGAGACACTGTGCTTCTTCCACGTTGACGCAGGGGTAGTTCTTCACTAACAGTGGAGACTACACTTTCTCAGTAGTTTACCACTAAAATTGCCTGTGCTCCCTTCAGCCTGGCAAGAAAGATACCTCATCAAGCAATCATTCCCCAGCTGATCTACTCCAAATACTGGTCCAAGATGCCCAGAAGCCACAAGAGGAAAAGCTAGTCATAGCAACGTTTTTCTGCAATGAGCCAAAAGCTCTAAAATATAAATGTGATATTTTTCTTACCACTTTATGTAATCCCTGGACAATCCACATCATGTGCACTTTTAGGGCAATATTAATTTTGAAATTATTTTAAAGATTTGCAGTACTTCTGCGAGGCTTATTGCATCATTCTGAGGACAAATACTGCAGCAGAGAGAGTTGTTTGTCCTTGATGAAAAATAAGTAATACTCAATGGAGGAAAATGACATGAGTTAAGGAGTCCCATATGTGGCAGTCCAATAATCCCTTTATATGCTTATCAAGCCTCTTCCTAAAACAAGCAAGGTTTTTGGTACTTTCTGACAGTCTTTCACAGTATCATTGATCTGTCAGTTTCAAACTTTTTTCTGGTTTCTGTCATAATCATGGCTAGCTTATACTTATTTGTTTCTAGTTAAGCAATGTTAGTTAGCCTCCTTCCAGAGTTTGTGTTTCTGGTAAATTTATTAAGAGCTAGAAATGTAATTTGCTACACTAAACTACATGGCTTTTCTTCATAATCATTTGGAAGCTCGGAAATAATGCTCAAAATTCAGAATCTGTAATGGTGAGTGAGGAATCATGGTTTTTTTTGTAGTTAAATTGCCAGTTGTAGAATGCACTGGTTTTGAATTGCTTCCACCAAATATATTGAAGTTCCAACAGTTCTTATTTCTCAGCTCAGTCCTGGTAAATTCTGGTCAACTAGCACTCCTTGTGTACCTGCAGGCATTTGGTACCCCTTATGATTCACTACTTCGCTGCAGAATGATTGCTTATTTGATAATGCTTCGTTTTCACGGTTTTTTCAGATGCCCTGAAAGCCTTCGACCAGAAACAGTGAGGCCTTGTCTGCTTCCCTGTAGAAAGGACTGTATTGTGACTCCATTCAGTGACTGGACATTGTGTCCTTCTTCATGTCAAGAAGGTAATTTTATCTGTTGTGTGCCAGTAGATAGATTGTTAGAAAAAAAAAAGAATTAGACTAGTAGTCACTTTTTGCAGAATACTTATACACATCTCTCTGACAGAAAGCATGTAGTAGCTAGTAGAGCAACTGTAAGGAGGATGTAGTTATTTTTCTGAAAAAATAGTTATTTCTATAAATTTTCTGTAAGCATCCATTTGGAGTCTTTTTCACTATTTTGCCTATTTTTTTGTTACCAACTACCATTTGCATCTCTCACTGATAAAGAGATAACTAGTCACAGAGCAGACACATAA
The DNA here is from genome assembly GCF_032191515.1 of Phaenicophaeus curvirostris. Lineage (NCBI taxonomy): Eukaryota > Metazoa > Chordata > Aves > Cuculiformes > Cuculidae > Phaenicophaeus > Phaenicophaeus curvirostris. The sequence goes on from NC_091397.1 coordinate 60,747,727, forward strand.
TATATACATTTGCTTCTCAACAGGATACCTGAGGCTCTATATAGCAGGAGGTAGATAGATAGACCTGTATTTGTGTAATTTTTTGTCTTGTCTCTTCTACTCCAAGGAAAATGGATGGAAAGTTAATAAAAATTGGGAGAATTTAATTTGATATGAATAGTCTGACTTAAACATACATTGCAATACCACTTTAATACGCTTGGAAAAGCTCTTAAAAACACTGCAGGGCTCCCTTGAATTTTTATTACACTGAAATCATGCATAAAGTTAAAGTGATAAATGGCTTAATATCAACTATATTTTTCTGCCTTATTTCTTTTTTCTCTTTTAAGCTTAATAGGAGGTACTTTTATAATTTGTATTATTACAGACATAGTCTGTAATACAGAGTCTGTAATACTCTGAGTTCCATAGGGTGCTAATCCCTGTGTGGGATGCGGTGATTGCTCACAGCTACCATATTATCAGAATGTAAGATATTGTTACATCAAATATATGCACTTCAAATGTCATGGCCAATTCTTTATGCCTTATAAAGGACACAAGCATAAAGTAATTCCTGTTAATGCTTAGTGTATTCTAACAAATAAAAAAGGCAATAAGAAGATTAAATTTATAACCTTTGAAAAAAGGACAGTGAATTAAGTCCATTGAATCTGACTCTATAATAATAATTATAATAATATATAATAATAGTTATTCATTATGAACTACTGTGTTATTTTACAGTACTGTTAATGTTTGGTTTTTTTCTGAAATACTATTGTTGGCATCTTGGAAAAAAATACCATCCTTTTCTGTTTTTATTTCTGTGGGTTTAAGAAAGGTTTTGATGCAAGGACCATATCTTCACAAATACCGATTACAAACTAGAATGTATGTTGCTAAAAAGCAATGCCTTTGTGAGCCAGTATGGGCCCTTTACCTATTCAGTGAGCCAAAATGTTTTTATACTACACGAACAATTTTTATTTCATGGATTTTGCCCATTTGTGTCAGCAAGCTGGTCAGCAGCTTGGATGGGCTGCGTGTCTGTTTTGTCCATTGTGCCAGCTCTTGGCATCTCTTGGAGCTGACTGACTCAGGAGTGGAGGGTTTCCTCTGCATTGAAAGGCAGCCAGGTGGTGGAGAGCCACCGCTGGGATTCTCCTAGTGCTTGCTCCTAATTACAATTGCTTGGCAGTAGTCCAGCATGCTTTTGTGTTCAGACAAGCTGCAGCTGCTGTAATAACCCCCCCTGAAGCTGATATCAACTCAGTCAGCCAAATGTCCGTGCTACAGCTCTCTGGAAAAAAAGAAAAAAAATTCCAAGTTTTTTGTCTAACAATATTTGTGTATAAGGTATTGCTACAGAATTAATATAAATTTGTGTGCTTTCTCTTAATTTTCTGCCTGAAGATGAATGGAATCAAAATTCCTACATGAACTATTTACTGTATCGTTAATAATTAATGGCTATAATAATTAAAAACTGCAAACTGTAAATTAATTCCAGAGTGGGAAATAAAACTTCACATTAAAATGTAATGCATGCTCTTTTGGAATATTTTTTGTGTATCTATATAGGATAATGCTAGTCCCAGGTGGGAAACGATGGTATAGGGAGTGGTATTAAAGCCCATCCTGGAGAGAACCAAGACAGTAAATTAATATATTCCTGGCTGTGGAAATAAGCAGAAAGCAAGTGGATTTTCTCATTGAATCACTTATTGAGTGGAAAAATTGTGAAATATAATAATTTCTTTCCATTAATTTCCATTTCTGGTTTTGCATGCAGATGATTAGGGCAAATTTACTCTTTGAAACTGTGAAGTGTAGCAGCATACTGGGCTGGTTTAATTTTTGTTCACTTTAACTGTGTGTTCACTTCATCTATATATTAATTTGTTCAGTATTGCTACTGTTTCTTTCTGTTTAGCTCTGCTTCCTGGCCGTTATCTGAAATTAGGCTTCATTTTCTGCTTTTGGACAAAACAGCGTGTCAATATTATAACAACTGACTCAAATACCTGTTATGTTAAATCTTATTTTCCCCCTAATTACTGTCATCCCTATGTAGTAGCAGGAGAAAAAAATTCTTTTACTCTTTGCAGGGAGTGTCACAGTAAAGAAGCAGTCCCGTCACCGAGTCATCATACAGCTTCCCGCCAACGGTGGTCGTGAGTGCCCAGATTCTTTGTTCGAGGAAAAGGAGTGTGAAGCTTCTCCCATCTGCCACAGCTACAGGTAATCTAAAACAACCAGTGACAGCTCAGCTGCGATTTTGTTCAACTTGTACTACCTCAAGACTTTGTTGAATTCCACTTCTTAAGAAGTGGAATTATTATTCCACTTATTCTGCTGGAGGGTAATCTGCTGATCTGCTGGAGGGTAGGGAGGCTCTGCAAAGGGATCTGAACAGGCTGGACCGCTGGGCAGAGTCCAATGGCATGAGGTTTATCAAGGCCAAATGCCAGGTTCTGCACTTGGGGCATAACAACCCTATGCAGTGCTACAGACTAGGAGAAGTCTGTCTAGAAAGCTGCCTGGAGGAGAGGGACCTGGGGGTGTTGATTCACAGCCGACTGAACATGAGCCAGCAGTGGCCCAGGTGGCCAAGAAGGCCAATGGCATCTTGGCTTGGATCAGAAAAGGCGTGACCAGCACGTCCAGGGAGGTTCTTCTCCCTCTGTACTCGGCACTGGTGAGACCGCTCCTCGAATCCTGTGTTCAGTTCTGGGCCCCTCCCCACAAGAAGGATGTTGAGGCTCTGGAGCGAGTCCAGAGAAGAGCAACGAAGCTGGTGAGGGGGCTGGAGAACAGGCCTTATGAGGAACGGCTGAGAGAGCTGGGGGTGTTTAGCCTGGAGAAGAGGAGGCTGAGGGGAGACCTCACTGCTCTCTACAACTACCTGAAAGGAGGTTGTGGAGAGGAGGGAGCTGGGCTCTTCTCCCAAGGGACAGGGGACAGGACGAGAGGGAATGGCCTCAAGCTCCGCCAGGGGAGGTTTAGGCTGGACATTAGGAAAAAATTCTTCACAGAAAGGGTCATTGGGCACTGGCAGAGGCTGCCCGGGGGGGCGTTGAGTCACGTTCCCTGGAGGTGTTTAAGGCACGGGTGGACGAGGTGCTAAGGGGCATGGTTTAGTGTTTGATAGGAATGGTTGGACTCCCTGATCCGGTGGGTCTCTTCCAACCTGGTTATTCTATGATTCTATGATTCTGTGAAATACAGGGTACGGAGCTAAATCAGCAAGTTTGCAGATGACACCAAGCTGAGTGGTGTAGTTGCCACACTGGAAGGACGGGATGTCATCCAGAGGGACCTGCACTGGCTGGAGAAGTGGGGCTGTGAGAACCTCAGGAGGTTCAACAAGGCCAAGTGCAAGGTCCTACACCTGGGTTGGGGCAATCCCTGTTTTCAGTGCACAGTGGGGGGATGATGTGATTTGAGAGCCATCCTGCAGAGAAGAACTTGGGGGTGCTGTTCGATGAGAAGCTCGACATGAGCCGGCAATGTGCGCTTACAGCCCAAATGGCCAACTGTGTCTTGGGCTGCATCAAAAAAATTGTGTCCAGCAGGTTGAGGGAAGTGATTCTGCTCCTCCATACCTCTCTTGTGAGACCTCATCTGGAGTACTCTGTCCAGTTCTGGAATCCTCAACATAAGAAGGACATGGAGCTGTTGGAACGAGTCCAGAGGAGGGCTACAAAGATGATCCAAAGGCTGGAGCACCTTCCATATGAGGACAGGCTGAGAGAGTTGGGCTTGTTCGGCCTGGAGAAGAGAAGGCTCAGAGGAGAACTTATAGTGACCTTCCTGTACCTGAAAGGGGCTACTAGAGAGCTGGAGAGGGACTATTCACAAAGGCTTGTGGTGATAGGATGAGGGGGAATGGATATAAACTGGAGAGGGGCAGATTTAGACTAGACATTAGGAAGAATTTCTTCACCATGAGAGTGGTGAGACACTGGAACAGGTTGCCAAGGGAAGTTGTGGATGCGTCATCCCTGGAGGTGTTCAAGGCCAGGTTGGATTGGGCCTTGGTCAACCTGTTCTAGAGGGATGTCCCTGCCCATAGCAGGGGGTTTGGAACTAGAAGATCTTTAAGGTCCCTTCCAACCCTAACGATTCTGTGATTCTAAATCAAGGTCTCAGAATAGACATTTATACTCTGTTAGACCTGTAGTGAATCACTAGTTCATTGTGTTCCAGTCCCTTTGCGGAAACATGCAAACTACTAAGAATTACTTTCCGGGATAGATCTCTCTCTGCAACTATTTTGAAATTCTATATTATTTAAAAAAATATATCTTTTTTTCTAAATGATCAAAAGCGTTGAAATGCATCCTCATCTGTTCAGGAGAAATGAATTCTGCTGCCATGCTATGCCATGCACTGTGTCCTCCATCTTTCCATCCCTTTCAGCCCTGAGATAGTCCATATAGTTAATATAATGCCTAACATGCAAAAATGTCAGTGTTGACCGAATCTTCACCAGAGAATGATGAGGACTTCCCAACAGCTGAGAATCTCCACCGTAACTGCCTAAGAAAATTTTCTGGCAGTTTTGTAGTATCTGAGTGGCAAGGGAAAGTCTATATGTATTGCAAGATTCTTGTTGTTAATACGAAGTTCACAACAATCTGATGCAGTTGGTTGGATATACTTGTCAAAATTTAAAAAAAAAAAAAAAGAGATATTTTTTCCAGATTAATATGTTTGAACTGGAAGCCAGTTTTCTGTTTCTCCAGTGGCTAGAGAAGAGCAACTGCTACTTCTCATGCAAATCCTCTCTGTTGTATTGGTGTAAATAAAATTTAGGCATATTTCAGCCATAAGTGTTTCTTTCATCATCTGGTAAGAATCATCTTTGCAAATTCATTGGGAGATCACACTGTATGTAACAGAAAGATGTGAAAGGACAGGATTGGTAAGCTACCAAAATCAGTACCTCAAAAATCAGAGAAATATAGCTTGAGAACTTTTTCTGGTCAATATCAGAATCTTTTAAAATGCTGTCTGTGCTTCATCTCTTTAATATCTTCAATATCAAGTTTTACCAGAACTAGTGCATGGTAATGTGCTGAGCAGAAGGGTTGCTAGGGAGTGGTAGGTGAGGTAATCTAAATTTCATGACACGAACTAATACTAGAAATATTTTCTGTGTATTTCCCTTTAAAATCTTAGTGACCTACACACACTTTGAGAGGTGGATTCACACACTGGGGTTGGTTCATGCTTTAGTTTAGATGCTTGCCTGCAGAGGAAGGTTACAATGAAATTAGAGCTCTAAGCCATTCAGACAGTTTTAGACGTGAGGGCAGCTGATGACAGGAGCCGTGAATATAGATTTTCCCCATGAATATAGATTTTTCACACACACTCTGAGTAATTCAGACAACTGTGGATTATTTCAGAGTTGTGACAATAATCAGACTTGCCTGGATTTATTAAATTTAAGGGGTATTCTGCAACACTAGAAGGGAACTTTTTCAAAGGTTTGCAGCAGTTTATATTAATGATTGAATAATTTAAGTAGCAAAATCTTGCATTTCTTATCAAAGTGTTCTTGCAAGCTCTTTTGTCAGTGTTTTATTTTGATACGGTCTGGGCCTATGTTCACATTGTCTTGGACTTCTTGGTTGCCTGCACATTCAGCTACCTGAGACCTCAGGTGCTCTGGGATTGCCTAAGGCACCCTCACAGTCATTTAAACCCACTGTCCTAATGCTTTGCTGTAGCTGGGGTCCTTTTCTGCTCCTGAATTCTCCTTTTGGTGTTCAGACAATGAAGCTTAGCAAAGGAATTTGTTCATTGTGAAAACTTTACCCTTGTAACCATATTATTGCAAATTTCGGAAAACAAAACAAAAATCTTAAAACAGCCTATCTGACCTCATCTTCATCTGTAACTCCTAGACTTGTTTCTGCTTTAAGCAAGGCAGAATTACTCCATTTGTTGTGTTGCAAGTCATGCCTAAGGGAGGAGAAGACCTGGGGAAGAGGAAAGAAGGAAAAGAGAAAGAAATGCACTAACACCTATATGTGACAGTGTTTATTGCCAAAAGATGCTCCCAGTACTATGTGAACAAGAAATCAACCCAGGAATCTTATCACTGGACTCGCCTTAAAACTCGCCCTTACTTAATGGGTCTGTGTTGGTTTTATGAGTTGTTAGTATCACTTTGCTAAATCCACTTTTCAAATCCTATTCTGTCATTTTGTTGGCTGGTAGAATACTCTGAGCATGCTCAGATAGGAATACTTTCAAAGGAGTTCTTTTAAATGAGTATTCAAGTCACGTCATTTTATTATTTTGTATAGTATTCTTTTTTGAAATTTCTTTCTCACCTCTTGTATAAGTGTATTAATGCTTTGTATTAATGTATAATCCTCATATTGTGGTTTGTGTTCACTGTGTATTTATTAGGTACTGTTAATGTAAATTTGTACTTTGAAATCCTTGAAGAGAAGGACTTGGGGATGCTGTTGAATGACCTGTATCCTGGGCTGCATCAAAAGAAGTGTGACCAACAGGTTGAGGGAGGTGATTCTGCCCCTCTGCTCTGCTCTGCTCCATTCCTGAAAGTGTTTAAGAGCAGGTTGGATGAGGCTATGAGCAGCCTGATCCAGTGGAAAGTGTCCCTGCCATGGCAGTGGGGTTGGAACTAGGTGATGTTTAAGGTCCCTTCCACCCCAAACCATTCTATGCTTCTATGAAAGACGGAAAAGTTTAAAATAGTTATGTTTGTTGTGATCTAGCTGTGACCAGTTAGTAATAATAAGCAATAGCTTACAGCGGTTTCTAACACTGGCTAGCACTTGTGCTGTCTCAGCTTTGATTGCTACAAGTTTAAATGGCTTGTTTGTAATTGATTATTTCTCCCCTCACTTTAGGTGGAAGACCCACAAGTGGCGCAGGTGCCAGCTAGTACCGTGGTACGTGCGCCAAGATAGTCCAGGAGCACAAGAGACTTGTGGACCTGGGCTACAAGCAAGAGGTTAGAACCTTTTTTTCTGTCATATATTCCCCATAAATTGATAGATGCACTGATGTGGGAAATGTCTAAAATTTTAGTCATTATAAGCTAACATTAATTTTATCTGTCATTATGTGCATTAGCAAAGGAAATTACTGAACGCTAGTATTGTAGGGTGCATCTTAACCAGTATTTGGCAAATTTTTATTCATAAAACAACAGGACTAATTTTTTTTTAGGTATAGATACCACATTAGTGACTAATTCTATTATTGTTTGTTCAGTTTATTTCACCATCCTTGGCCAAAGCAAGTTTGCAGAGGTATTTTTGGAAAGTATGTTTTCAAAAAGAAGGGAGAAAAAAGGAAAGGGATGCATGACTGTACATACCTTTTTTGTTCTGAAAAAGGTTGTGTAAATTCACCTGTGAAAATGTGACATTTTTTATGTGGTGAGGATGTAAAGATATGTTTATGGGTATATTCATTAGACTGAATATAAAACTTTAGCTCCCTGTGTTTGCTTGAAAATTTAGGATTGGAGAACCCGACAATAATTTTGAATTGGAAGGATGATCTGGAGGTCCGTTGGTCCAGCCTTCCACTCAAGCAGGGACAGTTTCAAAGTTAAATCCCACCCATACTAGAGCAGTTTGCTCAGGGCCGTGTCTCAGCATGTTTGGAGTATTGCCCAGAGTGGAGATCCTACAGTCTGTCTGGGCATCTGCTTCAATGCTTGTCCAGCCTAGGATTGCTTTTTTTTTTTCTTTCCTAATATCAAAGCCAAGATTTCCCTCTCTTTAATTTATGTCTGTGGCCCTTTATCCTTACACTGTCTCTCTATGAGAACAGTCTGGCTCTCTCTTTCCTATACCCTCAAATTAAGTAGTTGTAGAGAGCAGTGGGAGAGATACAGGACTTTGTATTTACACTGTTAAAGCTCAATGCCAGTCCGTTTCTCCAGGCTGTCAAGATCCTCTGAATGGCAGCCCTGGCCTCTAAGTAGATATTGACTCCTCCTTTCAAACTGGTGTTGTTCCCAAACCTGCTGAGGATGCTTTCTTTATAGGTTGTTAAAGATGCTAACCAGAATTGCCCCTGGAATTAACCAGTGAGATGCAGTGCTCTTAACCAGCCGCTGGTTCAAAACCCCTGACCCTTTGAGCCCGGTGATTCAGACCTTTTTCCGCTGTTTCCATTTTATAACAAATAATTTTAGCATTGTTATCCATCTTTACTGTCACTTGTTTTTGTAGTCAGTTTTGAGTTTAACAGAAATGTACTTGTGTGACTGTTAAGTATAGTCAGGAGAAGGTATGAAAATATTTGCAGTTCCTACTTACTGTGTTATGGTAATTGAAATACTTTGAATGACTAGCCAACCCTGAATCCCAAGAAGTTTTTTGTTTTGTCTTTTCCAAGTGCTAATTCCTATCCATTAAAACCATTGGCTATCCATTAAAATACAGGCTCAGCAGATTGTGGAATTCCTGAGCAAGGACCCTGCTGTCTGCAGAAGTGAAATATTCTGGTCATTAACTTCCTTGCAGTATTTAATGAGATTATGGTGTACTTAAAGTCACAGACTAAATCTTAAGCTAGTAACTTCTACCACTTACTCAGAAAGTGTATAGGAGTTCTATTTATGACTTACCACAAAATGAAAATTGAAGGTATTGCCTGCTAATACAAAAGGTTTCTGGCTGTGGTAGTTCTTTCAAAGGACTATCACTAATATAATCTATTCCTAGTAACTCTGGGGGATGCATTGAGATTACACAGTGAGAAAATAAGATTTCTGTCTTTCACAGTAGGAGTTCAGGTAGTATAAAATGTCTTCTTGCATGCTAGTACCTAAAGCTCTTAACTTTGCTTTCAAGTCAGTTAATAAATGTAGATGGATAACTGTACTGCATGCAGATTGATTTTTATTATTCTTCTACATCATGACAGTTTCCTTTATTTAAACTGTAATTTCAATTGTGTACACACACACGTGCAGAGTAATACGCTATTTCGGAATTACTGGGCATTATTTTCAAATTTGGTAAAACAGATTGGAAGAATTTCCCTCAGGTACTACACAGACTTTGATCTTGCAAAGGATGATATATTCAAGCTGTAGTCTTGTTGCTACAAGCACGTATAATGGAAGTAGCTCTCCAGTGTAGTATGGTCAATTGGTAGTATAAGGTTATCATGTCATATAAATGCAGAAAAGGCTGAGCTTCTACTATGCAAGTCTTTTTAACTGCATCAAAATCAGGAAATGCGAAATACTGAAATACGAAATCCATTTGGTATAACATTTTGATACTGTATTTATAATGTGATACTGGAATAAAAATATTTTGTACAGATCATTTAACTGTTTGATGATGGTTTATATACAAATGTTTACCAGGCTCTGAAAATGCAGACATAGCAGAATTTCTTTTTCAATTGAAAAAGTGTTACGTCTCAACTCTCTGATGCTCATGAATGCAGAAATCACACATTCATTCATCTGCTTGTAGCAGTATACTTTTGATGACATAGTGAAACAGTAATCTTATAAAAGTAATTTCAGCCCTTTGGATTTCTGTGGACTGTCCTTTCATTTTGTATAGATACTTTTCAGAGGAACTAATTGCATTCTTGTATGTATGAACAGTTCTCCGTTCCACTTTTTCAGTGCAAGGGGATGTTGCCAATGCTATTTGCTTGTTCTGTTTCTGATCTGATTGCCTATACACACTGTAACATGTAGCATATTGGCAAATATGTTAAATAAGAAAGAATAGGAATGTACACCAGGGTAAGGGCATATCTGATTACACATTTATTAGCTCTGCCCTGCCCGAATTATGTTAGAAAGATAATTAAATCTGAAGGGAAAAAAAGTTAGACATTATTAAAAATGACTGGTTAGGTGTCTGACTGAGTAACTAGAGCATATGCATGCCTTGCTTGTATCACAGCTTTGCTTTTTACATTCCATTCTTCAGCTTTTGCATCACTTTGATCTTCCTTGGCAGAAGAGATACTCAGATGAATCATGAAGTTTGGAATTGTGATTCATTGTTCAAGGCAACTGTTTCTGGCTGCCTTATACAGTGAAGGTTTTGTTATAAATCATGTCAGTTTAAATGAACATGTCACAAAAATAGAACTAGGGTCAAAGCAGAGAATAAATGGATTTGGTATTTTTTTGGGTTTGTTTTAAGGATGGGGGGCTTAGATGTTTTAAAGAAAAAACTTTTCTTAATTAGTCATGCAGATGATGGACAGCTATTTATATCTAAATCTAAGCGCAGAAACATAGTATTTAATGCCTGAGCAGTAAATTCATTGTTGTAGTCATTAACCTTATTTGAACAGGTCAGATAGTCATGACAGTTGTATTGAATTTCTATGATGAATGAAACTTTGCAGTTGTATTACTTGTAAAATGCCTTTTAAGAGTGGATGATTGGGGTCGGAATGTATTACAAAATGCGGTAACTTAAGACTTTTAACTGTCTCCTGTTCAGAACCCTCAAGAGAAGATAATATATGTGCATCTTCAGGGAGTCTGAAACTTCCTTTTGACCCCTATCCAGTAGCAACAGAAAACGTAGAGAAAAGCTGCATTTTACTTCAAGGGCATTTATGTTATGTTAATTTTCATAATCTGTTTTTCAATTAACAGAAGTAAATTGACCAGATCTCTTGATTAGTCACCTGAAACCCAGGAGGGAGAGGCACATTGTTTGGCAAATACAAAATAACAACAAAAATACAAACCCTAGAAAATAGTGAATGCTTAGTAAAGCCAAGCTACTAGTATTTGATAGGGACGCGTGCTGTAAAACTCACTATGAGAGAAACCTGCTCCAGGTAGGTGTGCTAAGAGAATTTTTGTGTTACTATGCTCACATCTTAAAAAATCTGTCAGTAAACCTCAGCTCCACTGGCTTCTGAAGGAACCTAAAAATACAGTTCATATCCCTTTTGAATTGTAGAGGAAAGCCTAAGAAACTTACTTACTAAAAGGCTTGTTTTGCTAATAGTCTCTGCAGATTTACGTAGGGCTTGTTGAACTGCATCCCAATGCCAGTGAAGAGGCCGTGTAGCAGATGAGAAGCTTGAGTGCTCAAACTGCAATAGCCTAATCACATCATGATTTGTATGGATGGGTGCACATGGCAAGGGGTATCCCAATGACCGAAAAAAGATTTGCAAAAGGATGAACAGCCTGCAGTCCTTGCCACCATAAATTTTCCTCAGAATTTTGTTGGAGAAGTGGGATGCAAATTGTGAAATCTGTCAGTGTATTCTATAATAGCAAGAGGAAGGTTATTTGTAAAATTCAAGCAGAAGTTGAAGTGACCTGGTTGTCAGAGAAAATATCTGAACAGCTGTACGTGATGTTCCTGGGAATTGTTCATTATTAAAGAGCTGATCCCAAGCTCTCACTATTCTTAATTTGTGGGGTGTATGTAGAGTTATTTGAAAGACAGTGGAGTCAGGGAATTGGAGGAGATTTCACAGGGTGGCCATGGGCACACAAGGAGGGCTTACAGGCTTGTTTAAGCCGCAGGGATAGTAGTCAAAAGCCCTTTCTTTTTACTGTGACTAAACAGGGATAGCAGCCTCCCTCTTTGGGCATTGCTTATGGGGGTGAAGAGGTTTTCTCCTCTAGGGGTTTCATGCCTTCATTGAAAGCACAGGCAAACAAAATTGTGAAGGACTGCTGCTCCTTCATGGAGCTATAAACTATTTTAACATCACTGAGACTTAACAGATTAGAATACTCTATTGCTTGTTTCATATTTTAGTCACTGCAGAGGACAACCAGCAGCTTCAGATTTTGTACTGGAATAAGAATTTGGACAACAATGCTCCAGAGCAGCATTTACACAAGAAATTATTTTTTCATTGACAAAAAAAAAAAAAGCCAAAATCTCCAAAGAATTTTATTCAACAGAAACACATTGCTGTTCTCTTTGGCTCATAAAGAATGCTCAGGATTGTATTTTCGCAATTTTATTGGCATATGCTCCTGATTATTATACTGCATGATAGAAACATTTCATCATGCAGTATCTAGTCTGCTGAGTCCCACAGAAAAAGAGATAAACATAGATGAAATAATATCAATCAGCATTGGTAGAAGATGTCAGAGAAGTTAGTGTACTCAAATAATTATTTCCTTTCTAGAAATTATATAGAATAATTCTGTTGTTAAAAGTACTTAAGAACTGAAAAAAATGGTATCACAAGTGTGTTGTAAAACAAAGGACATAGAGCACTTTCATTTATAAAGTACCTTAATTTCTAGATGTAGAAGTCTTTGAATCTCACATCTCAGTGAAATCTTACTCAAATATGATAGTAACACTGGGTGGTATTTATATTAATCCCCACATAATAAAAAGTACAGTCTTAGTATTTCATTATGCCAACAACAAATATATTACCCTGTAGTCCCTTATGGCTTGGTGGAAACAATGTTATCAAATTAAGTTTTTAATTACATCAAAATCCCTTGTCTAGAAAATTTAGACTGCTGTTTATTTCACACCTTTCTTGTGGAAGATAATAATTCTTAAATGCCAGAACAGTATTGTAAGTGAATGGTTTCCATGCTAAATTCTATTATTTTGTTAGCTCTACTCCAATTTTATGTTTTCACTTAATAATTACTTGAGCTTAATTCAGTAACAGTACAACTATGCCCTTTCCCCTTACTGCTAATGTCTGTAATAAATATAACATGGCTGTACAGGCAAAACAATTAGTCTGGTACTGCACGGCTTTATATGAGTTGAAGACACTTCTCTGTATAGTTAGTTAATTATCATTCAGTGACTTTTACAGAATATAATTAAAGAACCATGGGATTGATCGGAGAGGCAGAGGATAGTTTTCCCAGATCAGTTTTTGAGTGGAAAAAGCAGCTATGCTAACAATAAGAGCAATTCAGATGTCAAGCAAGACATATACGTGGCTGAAATAATGTATTAATGGAATATATGCGGTGTTCAAAATCCCTGCTTTAAGAAATGGAAAAATACCCACTCTTTGACAGTCGCAAGGAATACAAACCTTTCAAATTGATACTTGAATCTGTAGAATAACATCAGGTAAATGGAATATGCAGGGAGTTATCTAGGTCTTGTCAACTAGAAGTAACATGAATAGTTATGGACAAAGCAGTGTGAAAATTTAAGATTCAGGAATTGATTTAGTATGCTGAGCTGTCCTCTAATTTGTGTTGTTATTAAGAAGAAATATTTAGGTCTCAAGAATGGAGGGTTTACCTGCTTTAATTACTTCAGTACAAGTGACAGTTAATCTGGAAAAAAACCCCAAAGTGTTAATCCTCAGGGGAGCTTCTCACCTGTTTCTGTTTGATGTAAATTAAATGCACTAATATGAGTCTGAAAAGAATTCTGACAGAGTGCGTATCTGCCCACGGATTAATATTTAATGAGGAAGAAAGATGGGGGATTAATATTGGCTTTAGAAAACCTCAGTTTAGCTAGAAAAAAGAATGTTCTTCAATGGACAATGTTTATGACCTATTAAAGGACTGGATAGAGAGGCAGTATCTAAAATAGGTATTAAACTTTTGAAGAAGGTTATTCAAATTTACTGAGTTAATCAGTGGACTGTCTTCTAGCCCTTGGCTAGGAGTAGTATTGGAAGATACTAGTTTGACTTGTATTTCTCCAAAACAGTTGTGTAATTTCAGAAATCCTATGGGAGGCATAGTTGAACACATCCTTAAAATAGTTGGATGGATTTTCAGTTTTTAGATATTTGGGTTTGCTCATTGAATCATAATATCTGAAAGGTTAAAAGAGGGTTTCCTTTTGCAAACTGTACTAATAACAGGATTTGACACAATAAGTGTATTAGACAATGTACATCTGGTCAGTACCCCAGTAAGCACAACTTAATGCAGTCCTGAGCCTATTACAAACAGCGCTGGCAGCCCTGCTCCAAAGAACAGTCAGGGATCAGGGAAGCTGTTTGCTTAGTGTCTCTGTAACACGCCACATGCCCTCTCTTTTGCAGTTTTTTTACCACAAACATGTTGCAAAACTAATTCATTTGGGACCTTTAGATATGTTTTAGTAGGCACAGAGGCTTGAAATGAACCATATAGGTTATCAAGTTCAGCTTCCTAGAGTCATCATGATATAGAAATATAGATTACAACTGTCAGACAAAAAAGCTTTTTTTCAGAAGTCATAGGTTGCTAAACCTTTACAATTACCTTACAATAACTTAAAAAAAAAAAAAGAAATATGTATCCTGAAGTATTTTTCCTTCTTCGTCAAGGAGGAGGTAGCCACTCGTAGCCAGTTTTCAGGCTTTATTTCGAAACTCGCCATTCAAACTGCATTTTTCTGCAGCCATTGCAGTTGATTATGCCTTAATAGTTCGGTTAGTGAAACATACAATTTTTTTTTCAATTCACATACCAATAGGACGATTATTGTCAGTACAATTGAAGTGTTATGTTTAAATTATGGAGTGGAGTGTAATATATAACATGATATTGCCTTATATGTATACAGAAAGCTATATTGTGTTTGGATGCAATGTTACAGCCACAGTTGTTGACCCAAATTACTGTCACAGTCATTATAAAATACTGCATATATTGTATACTATCTGGTGCCAAGAAGCATAAATATGATTCTATTGTGTAAACAAACAACTAGAAGTTTCCAATTTTGTTACTGTATAGTAACTTTTGTGTTGTCTTGGGCAAGGAAATAAGATTTACTGAGGCTTAGATTAGAATAATAGGTAAGTAACCATATTAAAGCAAATCATTCATGAAGAGTAATAATAGAATATTGTTAAAGACTGTATTAATGAGACAGCCCTATTATCTGTAAATCATTATGTTCCCACTTCTTTTTGTGCCACCTGAAGTTTTCTTAAGAAACTTTCTTTTTCTTCTATGAAATGCTTTCATTCAGGACATGTCTATCCTGTTATAAAGCGTTGTACCCCTAAAGGCTGATATTCCATCCCTAGCAGACATGCTTTGTCCTTTGACCCTTTTTCAAGATTAAAAATTGTTGAAGAACAACAGGCAGCAATACTGTTGTGGGTGGTTAAGTGGTTTCCAGAACTTAAATATATTTCTAAATTGTATGTCTGTCCCTTTTTCTGAACTATATGCTGCTAATACAACACTATAGCTTATACAGTATTCAGCCACTTAAAATGGCACTGAAATTTTTTTTTAATGTCTGAATTATAGGCTATATCTATAGGAAAAATGATAATGTGAAAGGTGTGGAGAACATGGTGCAACCTTTACAATATTTTCAGTTGTCTGTAAGATGTACTTTTTCATGGTAAATTCTGATAAATAGAAATTTAAACAGAATCTCAGAGAAGTCAGAAATGTCAACTGTGTTCATTCAAAATATAACTGACTGCAAATATTAAGTTGTTGTATTGCTATACTGGGCTTTCAATGTGATTTTGTAGTAGAATATTTTAGACTTACTAAACTGAATAGAGACATTATTGAAAAAAAATGCTGAATTAAACTCCATCCTTTTTTGCTTCCAGCAATTACTTGTCGCAGACAAGATGGGGGACAGGCTGACATCAGTGAGTGCCTTAAATATGCTGGCCCATTACCATCCTTAACACAGACGTGCCAGATTCCCTGCCAAGATGACTGTCAGTTTACAAACTGGTCAAGGTTTTCTTCCTGTAATGGGGACTGTGGAGGAGTCAGGACAAGAAAACGCACTCTTGTTGGTAAGAGTAACAAGAAAAATAATAAAACTTTTATTAATTATTGCTACTATTCTGATTAAAATCTGCGTTGTTCTTAGGTCCCTCTCTGACAAGCAAGCTGCATTTGTCATCACAGCAGAAAGCAGACCCAATGTCACTGTCATGGTCTAGATAGGGTTGGTGGAACAAAAAAGTAACCCCTCAGAAGAACAAACTCCTGCTTTATGCATCAGACTTTTGATCATGGGGAAGTGGCTAGATAGAAGATACGAGAGCAGAAGAGGCCAGAATTTCTTCTAAATGGAGCACACATAATGATAGGCAAATAAGACCATTTCTTTTTGTGACAAGCAAGTCAGAATTGGCTGTAGTACCAGGGAGAGGAAACAGGTAAAGCAGCATAAATAACCAGCTCTCTGATCCAGTCCAGGGAAATAAAATAAAAAAAATCATTACCTGCATTTTTTGTTGAACCCTGAGTTATCTTTTCACCAAAAGGAGGCGTAATTGTTTGGTATTTAAAAGGTTGTTATATCGTGTTTTTTTCCAAATCCTGATTCTGTAGCCTGCTTCTGTGCACAAAGAGGTAAGGAAGGTTGCTGCTTTATAGTTTGTCATTTGTACAGAATTGAATCCTTGAGATTATTTATTTGTGCTAAGGATTTAACAAATATAAGGGGCAGAGCTTTGTGGTTACAATCTTTCGAGCAATTTCTCTGAGTTACAGCTTAAAACGTGAAAATATTTTTCAAGACCTTTTTTTTGCTTCGACTTTATTTGACTGATATTTTTCAGGCAGAAGTTGGACAATTCAGTGAGGATCAAAAAGGATATAATTCTCAAACACTAACTGATTGGCTTAACGGTGTAAAAGGCCATAGAATTTGAGCTCTTCAACATGACGTAGGTAGTATGAGGCACTCAGAGAAGTCCAAAATAACTTTGCTTTGTTCTGGGGAAGGAAAACTCATCATGTTCATATCATGTTCAAATAACTTTCAATCTGAAAGAAGTTTGATTTTTTTCTTTTTAGTAAAAGAAACTAGATTTGAAAAACTGATAATGGAACCCAGAGTGGCTGCAGACTCTATCAATCATTTGTATTTTCTTGGCTTATGTGCATTTTCTCAGCTAAGAGTTTAGGGAGCAGATCTGCAATTTATTTTGATTCTTCAGCAACCATGATTCCATGTGCATGCTCTGTCTTGCCAGCGTTATCTAACCACGTTGAATTCTTGTCAGACTGAATTGGTCTGTTTTCTTTGAATTTGGATTTTTTTTTGTTTTTAACACTGAACTGTAATTGAGAAAGAAAGTCAAAAACCAACTTGTTGAAATTTCCCTAGAGCTTCCAGTAAAAAACCTTTTAATAAAAAAACTGGTGAAAGTGGATTTTTTTTTAATTGGTGACAAACCAACCAACAATCATCTCTCCCTAGCACATTTGGGTGTTAACCCACTCAGATTCCTTTTCCTACTTCTGGTCTTGGCTACACCAGGACTCACCTCTTGGATGGTTTATTATATGGTTTTGATTTATTAGAATTACTATGTCAACTGAATGCTTTTCAGCCTTAGCTTTTGGTTTACCTCTTTTGAACTTCTTAGCTGCCATCTTAATTGTATTTATGGTTAAGCCAGTCCTTTCCCTGGTTGAATGTTTGTTCTCGAAGTTATTTAGGTGTTCTCCATTTTTCCTTTACCTTTATCCACCAAATCACTGCACAAGGCAATAGGCAACATGTTGCTTAATTTTCTGCCTTATTTCTTGACACAATGAAGAATGCTCTTTTGTGCGCGATTTTCCTCTTCATTGGTAGAGTCCTTCTCTGTCTTGTGACATTCTGTTAATTTGCATCCCTTGAAAACTCTTGATAGTTTAGTTAACACTCTTGAGATTTTAGTTAACAAAATAGATCTCTTTTTCCAGTGATGTCCAACCCTTTTCTGCAAAGATTTCCTTGTTCCATGTGATAGACACCCTTCACTTTGAAACATTTTTTCTTTTAACTTCTTTTCGATCTTTCTTTTATTTCTTCTGCATGAAATGAAGAAGAAAGAATCATGCTCTGCTTCTAAATTATAACTGAAACCTCAAGAGTGAGTCTCGGCCTCTGTCACAGCACTGTTTGCCAATTTATCTGTATTGTCTGTGGTGGAGGAAAGCTAGCTAAGAGAGGTGCCCATTAGCAGCCTCGGACAGAATAGAATAAGATCCAAACCTTATCATCTCCCCACTCCATTCCCCTGTAAATCAGAAAACCCCTGGACAGTGAATAATTCATAATCTTCAAGAAGGCTCACTGTGACTGTCTTATAACTGCAGTGAACTTTATGCCAGGTTTGCTTCTGCAAGGGAAAAAAACCCTGAGTACTTATTTTTTTATTTTAATAATGAAGCAAGAAGGAAGAGATTCTCTTACCACGCTATTAATGCTTTGAGATACTTCCCGCCCTAAGTTGTTACCTCTTTAAACTTGATAAGACTGTGATATGTGCTGGGAGGTATCCTCTGTGGCAATGTGCTATTGAGGCTATCACATAAAGCTGACTTGGACTATAAATTCTTATTATTTATGGTGAAAATTAGCAGGAGAAGTGTATTTTTACTATGAAGTTGTGAGGTCAAAAGATAAACTTATATTCATATGTCTTCTCTCTATTCTTAATGAAGGCAGTAGTCAATACAAATGCTAAAGGTGCTGCAAAGTCATGTCCAGTGTCCTGTTTTGAACAGCAAGGAAAATACTACAGGATATAAATTTTCAGTAGTATCTACATATCAAGCATTTTTAAAACAATTTTTGCAAAGTCTTCTTTGTTAATATATATGAGCTGTCTAGCATGGAAAGGAAAACTGAGCAAACCTTAAACAAAGAGAAGACTAAAAATAGATTTAATGGGAAGAGGAGGTTGAGTGGATAGCTGTGCTCCGGTTAGAGAAGGAAAATGGGAAGAGATTTGAAACAAGTTCACAGAAGGAGCTTGTTTTATTAGAGAAGAATGGTAATAATTAACAGATGTAGCATAACGAATAATGTAATTAAAATATTTTGACATTTTGAAAGAAGGTACTACTATAGCAAAGATGCCTGTTACTTTCTTTTGGAATTTCCTTCAACTTGAGAAGGTTTTATCCTGAGAGAATTTATTTGACTACACACTTATAATGAAATGGAGGGAAAAGGGTTTATTTCTTAATTGCTGAGTTTTTCAAACTGTGCTCCTCAAGCACCTTCATCCAAAGCAAATATAAATATGTGGCATTGTTTTAAAAGGTGTTGCATTTTGTGCAAATTGTAGGCATCCATTACTTAAGAAAATTCAAGTCATTCATCTAAATGAGTAAAGAATAATGTAACTAGTTTTAGGCATATGTATTTTATTTCAAGCACTTGTTACTGAAGTCTGAATGAAATTTTTGGGGAGATGTAAACTGATACAAACTTTCTAAAATAATTATTTCTTTTTTTTCTAGGAAAAAGTAAGAAAAGAGATAAATGCAAAAATTCTCAGTTGTATCCTCTAATTGAGAATCAATTCTGTCCATGTGACAAGTACAGTGCTCAGCCTGTGGGAAATTGGTCAGACTGTATTTTACCAGAGGGTAAGCAAGAAGTATTGCTTGGAATGAAGGTGCAAGGAGACATTAAGGAATGTGGACAAGGCTACCGTTACCAGGCCATGGCATGCTATGACCAAAACAATCGACTTGTGGAAACATCACGATGCAACAGTCATGGTATTTAGAAACTTATTTTCTTTCATCACTTTACTTATCTGCTTTATTTCATTTAACATAATGTGTATACAGGTAGAACTAGCAGATTAATATTTATTACTTAGGCTACAAACCCAATATATATCTTTTCTTACTCACAAAGGAGTAAGCTTATTTTTTACTGATTATAACAGTGCAATGTTTAAAAGTAAAATTATGATAAATCACTAACTACTATACTTTAACAGCTAAAAGTAAAATATTGTTTTTCATGATACATGGACCTGTAAATTTGAGAATATAGCCATGTAGAATGGTCATATCCTTAAAAATAAACAGGGGCAGCACAGAACTATTTTGGAAAGACTGAAATTATTTCCACAGATTCTTTAGATAGCTTCAATCTCCTTTAATAGCCTTATCTCTGCCATTTGCTCTTCAGCACCTTAATAGGCATGCATTGGCCTGGGTTCAACAACACACAACACTTTCTCTGCATAATTCTGTCATGTGTTCTGGGAGGGAACAAAGTTCCTTCCCGAAGTGGATGCATCTGTAGTGTTAGGATCAAAACTGGCACTTTTGGATTTTCAGTGAGCCAGAAATATGCTGATTTACATCACTGGAGTTTTTATGTTCATTCGTTTTCCTGTTTACAGTGCAAAATTGTACATGAGCTCTTGGTATGAAAAGCTGGATGTTAGTCTCATGCCGTTAAAAGGTCAATGTAAGTTTAATTTGTACGTGTATTCTGCTTTAACAACTTAAGATAAGGGAGATTTCATTTATTTACTTGGATAAAGTTAAAATAGCTGATCAAAGACATTGAGTGACTTAAGGTGATTTTAATTAGCTCTATTTGTTCATGTTTAGAGCTATGATAAATTAGAAACTGAACGTATCAAGCCAAGCTGTAGCATAACTTTGTGATTTGATGGAGAAGAGAGTATTCGGACTAATACCTCACAAGCACAAAGCTGGAAGATAATTTTGTGAAGGACTTCCTCCTGTGTTTATTTTTCAAAATCATCTTTTGCTGTAGTTAAGTCATACTGAAAGATAAGTTTGCATAAATATATCTGAATGACCAAGTTAAACTCCCATGGGACAGTAAATCTCTTGTTCTGCTCTGCGAATGTTCTTTAATTTTGTTCTCAGACACTTCTTCTGTGTTGAAGTCTGCAAAGATTTGGTTTTGTTCTTTTGATTAGTCAAAAGAGGACATGCTACATTTGCTTAGCCTGACCAGGACCACTTTGCAGTACCAAAAGATGCAGCTGCTTCTAATGAACTGCAGTTGTGTAAGCACCAGTCTGCCTGGGCTGGGTAATTGTCCTGAGGCAATTAGAAGACTCCTCTGGAAGCTGGTAGATAACGCTGAAAAAAAAGCATCATGGAACATTCTGAATTGTTCAGAAGATGCAGTTAGAAAATACCAAACTGAAACTTTTTCCTATTTCTTTGTTGATTTTTTTTTTTAACTTTAAACCACATGAATAGTAATCAAACAGAGAAGCTACTAACACTATATTGTTATTATACCTACTAGACCCAGGGCTTCACATGCTGTTAGCACTAGCAGGCTCCAGAGTCAACTTTCCTAAAACGCAATAATTGTTTTAGTTTTTTTCTTTCCGCAGTTCTGTCCCATTTTTCTCATGGAAGATTTGGAGTCTCTTTTAGCTCTCTTTGTAAACTGGAAATGTTTGTGAGTCATTACTATATTTATTGTAAGCTGGGTAGCCTGATTCCTTTGGGGTTTTGAGTTTTGTTTTGAATACTTTCTCTGTAGATCAGTTTCTTAAGGTGTCTGGTTCTTTGATTTCCCCCTGCCACCCCGCATTTTCATTACCTGTTTTTGATAGTGAAGCACAAGGCATATTTGTGTGTTTTCTCATCAGTTCCATTTGAGGGAGAGAGTACCTTTATCTTGGTCCGTGGTGTAGTGCACGGACAGGTGAATTTTAGAACTGCTGTTGGACTAATTTGTTGCACTTCCTAAAATTGTTTGATACAAAAAGTAAGTATATAGGGGAAATGAGATATCTAACCTGACTTTGAAGGTAGGCAATTAAAATGATGCCAAATGATATGTCACTAAAATTATGGTGGCTCTTCTTGAACAAAAATCTTTTATTGATGGGTGTTGCACATAGACATAGTGGAGATTATTTCTAAGGCTTATCTAATTTATTGTCTGCTTTCAGCATTTGCCCAGGTTTAGTGTACTTTGCAGATACAAAGGAGCTAAAGCAGATGCTCAGTGTGTTTGTTGCCTTTTCTATACATCTGCTTTGTTTTCGTGGTTTACATTCTGATTATTTGTTTTCTTTTTCTCAACATGTATAAACTGTTGTTTTTCCTGTTAAACCTTATTTTATATCTTGCCAGTATTTTTGATGTTTTTCTTGTTACTTTCATGCCCTTGGTGTATGACAGTTCTTCAGCTTGGCATCATCTATAGATTTCAGTGTGCTGGGTTGTTGGGGTTTTTTTAAGAACAAACATGAAAGCTATATTATGCCAAAACAACAAGGGACTTACGTGGCATCACAACAGTTACCCTACTTGCTAGCAAATAAAAGTGCATTGTAGCTACTCATAATTCTGCTTTTAGCTTTTTCAAGCTAAACTTGACAGGATTCATAATTCAAGCCTGCTTGGGTTTTTTTTCTTGCAAGTTCTAGCAGAGTTGCATATTTCCCTACAGAAATTATAGTATTGAATTTTTCACTAATTTTGTGACTAATTTTATGAACCGAAGAAGACGAGTAACATATATGTGCTATGTTATCGGCTTTATTCAGAAATCTGTTTTACTGTTCTGGCGAGTCTGTTATTTCTTTTCTAAGTGGTACAGAATATAATCACAGTTTTTATGGGTTATGATTGGTGAATTAGCTTGAACTGGGAGAAGAAGTTACTTAAGGGAAGATGTTTCGTGTGTGGTATCCAACTCTTACTTGGACTTTTGTTATGTCCTGACACTATGAAATCATGAGGTGAGAAATGAGGATAATTGTACCTCTTCACCTGTGATAATATCCTCCAAGTCTGACAAGTGGGACAAACCACATCCACATGGATATAAGTAATGTATCATGGGATATTTTGTGTGATATATCAAAATGCCACAAGAAACTCAAATTGCTAGACTGTCATAATATGTAAATACTGATAAATAATATTTATCAGGCTATGAGCAGGTCAGTGTTGCAAGGCATGCTGTTTTGCATGGGAGGAATCAAAAGGCAGACCTGCTCTGCACTGCCAAAAAAATCACAAGCTGTTCGTTTTGTGAAATGTGTGTTTATAATCACAATTCAGTTGACTTACTTGGGAAAGAGAAGATAAACAAAGCAGAAGAATAAAAACTTCAGAGCTCTTTCTACTACTTGACACATCTCATTTTCAAAAGATTTGAGAATAGTTAACTGAAACAGTTTCACAGACACAGAGGAGCCTAAAGAATGATGTGACACAAGGAAGACCCCTAGATGAAATAGACCCATAAGAAGATTCTTGTGATAATCTCTGGAATTTTAAGTGTGGCTATAAAGTGGCCCGGAATGAACAAATTTCTCAAAAAGACAAGATTGACCACTACTCTGAAAAAAAGAAAGGAAATGTGAGTTTAAATAAATCTATTGTTACTGCTAGGTGAGAACGCTGGTAAAGCAGACAGCAGACTCTTTTGGAAAGGATCCTTAGCTTTCTTTAGCTTATCAGGTACTTCAAAAGAAATCTCAAACTAACAGCTGAAAATAGACCTAAGTTTCAGCAGCAGAGGGACAAGGTAATCTTTTTTCTATTTTCTTTTTTATCTTATTTTTTCCAGTGTTATATATGCCTAATATTTTGATTTTTCTTCTCAAAATATTTTGTTTCAAATTTGAACTAATTTATTGATGAAAGAGTTAGCACCAGTCAGCAGCCATTTGAAATATTCTGCCACTGGTATTTTTCAGCTGTACCAGATCTGCAGAGTGTGGACAGGAGCTAACAGCTGACAGTTGTCAGCAGGTGGGGCAGTGTCAGTTAAAAGTGCTAACTGAGTTGTTGTTTACCTGTTTTCGTTATCGGAAGACATATAAATTGTTTTTTTCTGTTTCTTGCCTTGTTTCGGTATTTCATAGGTAATTTTAGTGGAGAAATACAAAAATTCATAGCTCAGTTGAGAGTCAAATGTGAAAGGTTTTTTTCCATTAGAAAAGCGGCAGTTGTTTCTCATAGCATTATCCCTGTCATCACTAGTATACTATAACTCTGTGGATAATGACATGTGTCTGCCACCAATCTGTTTCAGTGTATTTGTGAAAAAAAAATTGATAAGTAGTCAAAAATCAAAAGCAGGCCACTGCCATGCTTATGAACTACACTATTTACTCTTCAGTGTTTAGTTTTTCTCCATCATAGATCAGTTATGAATTGTGACCCACATATGCTAAATGGTGGTTGTATTTGTGTATGTGTAGTTAAGGCAAATATAGTACCATGGCGAACAGATGTAGCATTTTTATATAGGTCGTATTACCCTTCTTAGTTCACATCAGTTTACTGTTAAGACCTCAGGCACAGTCAACCAGTCCAGGATAGTTTGTCTGCTGCCTTTTTAGTGTGAGATTATTTCCCCCTTTAGCATTAATTAAATGAGATGCATTGATTTGTCCTGACTCTATGAAGCCCTTCATGACTACAAGGCTTATGCAGGGATTAGAGAGGAATATCTGCGTATCAGTGAATACTTTTAGAACAGCTGCTAGGAGTATCAATGTGAATCAAGGAATTTTGTATTTAATTGTATATGTGTGTGACAGTAAAATCTCATATGTAGTGAAAGATTCTACAGGGTTGAAGATGTCCAGTAGAACTTGCTGTATCCCCTTTTATTAGGATTTTTTTTAAAGTATTCTGTTTCACTTTCAATATTCTAACCTAAAGCAATGTAAATTTACAAAGATTAGCAGAGTGTTAAAATTTGAGACTTTCTTTTGAGTGTTTATTCTAAAATAAATATATTTCCCATAGGATATTCCAATCTAGCATGGTGGTAGTCTTAGTTTCTCAAAATGTTATTTGGTTAATTTGCTGTTTCACAGCTTAGATCTTTTCTGAGATTTTTTCCAATATATGCAAGATGCTGTATTTGTCCTATTGTATTTTCTCTAAGAATGTGCTACCTATTACCCTGCACCAGAAATACTACCTTCGGCCTTTGTACTATGGTTCAACTGCCCACCTTATCTGGCCTGTCAACAGGACATCAATCGTGAAGCAGTCATCCATCAACCCAAAGACGTGTACTTAATTCACCAGAGGCAGAACTGCTGATGCAGAAGATAGTTAGGCATTAAGCATTAACAATTGCTCTCAGGTTTTGAGGCTTTGAAGGGCAATCCAAAAAAAAAAAAAAAGTCTAGCAAATTCCATCTATCTATGGTAGGCAAGAAAGAATTTTTTTTTCCTTGGAAAAAAAAAATCAGTGTTAAAGAACATAAACCATTCTGACGTTCCAGTTTTCGTCTTAGAAACATAGCATGACATTTTAGTCATGAAAGCAGGAGTTAAGTCCTAAGGACAAGAGAGTTCAAGTAAACACTTCCTAAGATGGTTTTTTTATGTCTGCACCCTTCAGCTTAAGTAGTTGGTCTGTTCTTATACATTTCAGGTGTAGTTTGTGGGGGAAAATCTTATATCCACCTACTTAACCTGCTTTGTCATTGTAAAAAGTGTGAAGTTCATTAAAGTCCTCCATCATAAATTATCCATCACATATGTTAATGACTTTGTACTAGGAATCCACATTTTATAGCCAATTAGAAGTGGAACAGTAAAATCTTTCCCTTTTAATAATGTGTTCAGTTCATACTCCTCGTGGTTCAAAGCCATTTGTTAAATTGTCGTTCTGTAATAAATCTTTCATGATGGAATAGCCATATTCTCACTCAGAGTAGACAACTGCCCATTTCACAGCCTTGTGAAGTTCAGTTGATAGGAGCTGAAATAATTGAGAAACTACTGCACTCTGGAAAGGAATAGACCTTAAGAGATGGACATCTCTTGTTAGTACCCTCCTGGACCATGCAGGACCAATGCTTTGTACAACAGTATCCCAAGGTCTCATCTTTCCAACATCCCTGAGATGTTTTTGAGAGAAGGAAGCACTGCAAGAAGGATGCAGTGAAAGTCTTTAGTCAGGAGGGGGAAGAACAAGCAAAACATGAATTGCTGGTATCCAGAGAGCATATTTTCAGCCTTTATAGGCTTATTTCACTGCCCCTCCCTCACTGTCACCCCCTTTTCCTCAGCTCTTCTTTATAGCCACTTAACCACTCTCTTTCCTTCTCTCTGCATCTGTTGTAGTTCTATCTTGGTATTTTCTTGCTTGTTCTTTAAACTTCAAGTCTCTAGCATGCCATTTGCTGTGATTGTATAACCTGTCTGTGCTGTTCTGCTATACAGACACACAGAGCCAAACATTAAAGGACTGTTTTCTTTAATAAAATTTTACACTGTCTAACGCAAGGGGCACCCTTACAAGGATGTTTAGATCAGAGTGGAAACAAGACTGAAAATTGAAAAATGGCTCGTTCATGTTCTTTTCATGTCAGAAACTATGTATCTGCATCAACCCCATTTGCATGTAATATTTCTCATTTCTGTGTTTCTATGCTTTCAATGTATTTTTTCTATATCACAACAAACTCTCTTCTTACTTGCTAAGTTTTTTTATAGTGTGGACAAAGCTATTACAAATACAAGCAATTGAAAATTTACAAAAACAACAACAAAAAATATCATAAACTTGCAAAGTTCCTGAGCGTCTGCTTTCGTGGATTTGAGTGACACTTGCTATGAACTTCTGAAGATTATCATCTGTAATCACCCTAAAAGATATGTTAACATCATACACATGGCAAGGCATCTGAGGTGATGCTTCAGAGAGGCTTTTTCTGAGAAGCACCATTAGATGGGTAGTAAATGGAGTGGATCGAGTAATTTGCAACATGAAATTTTTTTTTTTTTTTAAACTCAGTTTTCTTTCTTGGCTAGAGAAATATCTGCAAGCAATTTGAAATCTGTTCTGCCTGCGTTCTAAGGGAGTCCAGTGGCACAGCTAAATGCTAACTAGTCTGTTGAGAAAAATATTGAGCCATCTGAGAGGAAAAAAAGATGCCAAGGGATAAATATGCCAAAAACTTTTTAATGACAGAGTTAACAAGGTCATTTTCATTCTACACATTAATTACATATAGAATGCAAATCAGAGGTCATGGTCTTTTTACTTCTGCCTTTTTTCCTCTGATTTAATTTGTGGGAACACTCTTCAATACATTTCTTTGTCTGGTCAGGACATACTAGATTATGCTCTAGGTATTGCATTCTGTTCGTACTTCACCAAGATATCACTTTTGGAAGAATGTTTGTTCTTTTTCGCCTCTTTCTTTATTTTCTGTCCCTAGGCATCGTATCTTTACAATTCTCTCAACTTTCTTTTCTGACCTCTTTATTCCCTCTCCCTGTCTTTTCTTACCCTTTCCTCTATTTTCCCTCAGTCTCTCTTCTGTTGTTTTGACTTCTGACTTTTTGCCATGAAAAGTAGCTTCATTCATTTAATTTTTTTTTTGTTCTGTTCAGAGAAGGCTTGGAAGCTGTCAAACTCCTTCCTGAACCCCTTTATGCTTATGTTCTTGACCTATTTTTCATCCAATGTTCTCAGTGTACCAGTGGTTGTGAGCTCTTTATGCTTGTCTTGCATCTTATGTAATGAGTGTTTTTCTTTCTCTCTCCAAAGATGTTCCACATTTCCACTAGCTCCAAGCCTTCCTACCTTGTAGAGCTTCTTTTTATGTCTTCAGTGGTTTACTCCATTCTTTTTATCTTCTTTGTGTGTTTTTTCCATTCTTCTTGTTCAGCTGGGTGTGGAGTTTGGGTCTTAATGACAGCTTTTCTGAGGAGATAGGAAGGAGGGAGAGGAGAAGAACATCATAGGCCAGATATTCTAGAGATGGCATAGGAAAGAGCTATATGGGGAGAAGAAGCTAGTCCGTGAAGCTTGCAGGATTAAGGACCCAATGTTGGACTGCAGTTTGGTATATTTTTATTATAAAGTGGATGGAAAATGTCAACTGGCCTGCTACCTCCTCTCAAAAATGAACAAGCATATAAGTAAGCTTGTGTTTTTCCATGTTACAGCGACTGAGACTCTATACCTGTAATAGAATGCTATTCTGGCCTTATTGCATTCTATGCTAAGGCAGCATTAATGACTGACATCAATATAGATATTTCATAGACAGTGTGAAAAAAGGTTGCTTTAGTGGTATGGTTTCATTTGATACTTTATGGAATCACTTGAACTACAGCTTAACATAATTAAAATTTACATGGGACTTGAAAATACTGTAATGTATTTGGTACTGTGTCTGTCTGCAGGAGTCAAAATCTTGTTAAACTTTTTGGCTAACATTATCATTATCTCAAAAAACCCCCACCCTTCATTGTCCTCATTTGGAGGAGCTGAAGGGCAATGAAGCAAAATGTTTTCTAATTTGTCAGTAATTTTAGTTAAATATATTCCACAAAGGCTTCTTTTGGTAGGATATGAAGTATCCCCATGTCATAGCTATCCACGTCTCAAAATATTGTAACAACATGAAGTTCTTTTTCTGTGACTAGGTCAGACTGGAAAGATCCCTTTAAAGTTAATTAAGACAAATTTACAACTCAGAGATTTATGGAAGTCCTTAAAATAAAGTTTTACTGAAGCTGCCTGTACCAGTTACAGTTACTTACTGAAGGATGTACAATATATTTAAAGCAACTTGAACTCGTTTCTTCCAGATGTGAATTATAGAGGCAGAAATTTAACAAATGCTGAGTGTCATAAATGTGTGTTATTGGAAAGATTTCTTCAGAAAAAAAATACTTGCAAGTTATATTGAAAGTAAAGGCAGCAGTTCAGAATCTTAAGAAAATTCATAAATACCAGTAAAATTTTGACTTAATTCTGTCAGTCAATAACTATCACTAAACACTTATTGCTCAGAGGGAATTGTTTCTTTTAACTTTTCTATTATTTTCCTTTTTCATTCAATAACTTGATTGTATAAGTATATACATAAGTATATATTTCATTCAATAACTTGATTGTGTAAGTATATAGTTTAGTATAGCGCCTAAGAGCACTTGTTAAAAGCTCATTTCTGGTCAATATACAGCATTTAATATTTATGCAGTCAAAGTTCAGTGTAGGATGGGGCTCTGAGATAGGGTGCGTCAGATTTCTAAGACTCTTTTTAAAGTGAACATTTGCCAACAGTAAATAAGTTGCAAGTCTGACACAGGAAAGGGAAAAGGAGAATTTGTTTAGGGTATAGTTGCAGTAAAAATGCACCACAGGCTAACTTTTTATTTGAGGTTTTATAGCTTCTGCTGTAACTATTGACACAAATGACATGTATTGTAGAGCTATGGCATATGTTGCTTTTGAAAGAAAGACATTTTCACTTATTCAGTGAATTGAGGCCTCATGTTGCTCCCTGCAGACCATGTCATACCCCTTTCCAACCTCTCAGGACCGATGACTTATCCAAACCAAACATCTGCTTTCCCGTTCAGTGCAATTATGCAGTGTGCTGCTAAGGGCAGATGGTTGTTAATCGGCAGATCATTAATGTGGCAAGCCACTCTCTCTTTCTAGCCTTAGAAAGGTCACAAGGTGTTAAGTTCCCTTGCTCCAGGCTGGTAAGATGCAT
Organism: Phaenicophaeus curvirostris; assembly: GCF_032191515.1. Classification (NCBI taxonomy): domain Eukaryota; kingdom Metazoa; phylum Chordata; class Aves; order Cuculiformes; family Cuculidae; genus Phaenicophaeus; species Phaenicophaeus curvirostris. The sequence goes on from NC_091397.1 coordinate 60,776,905, forward strand.
ATCCTTTGATTCAGTTGGATTTTTTTATGTATAACTGCAGTTGAATTACTTGATACAGTTATGGAGAGGCTTTTCATTAAAGCTTTTTTACTTAAAAAGAAAATATTGTTTTTACAATGCAAGAATGATGCAACCAAGAGATGGGTTAGTGTAAATTATAATGTAGCTGTCAGAAAGTTTGAACGCTGAAATGTGGTGTGAATCCTAATCAGGTGGCAGTGAAGATGCTCAGCTGCTTCTTTAACACAGTCTCCAGATATATGTGTCAATTTTCTGCAGAATTTAAGTCAGCCCTAATGATGAAGAAATCTCTCTATTCACACAGTCCTGTCAAGTCAAACTTTGGACAGTCTAAATGAAGCAGACGAGGCCTTCAGGGAAAAGTGGCAGAGTGACATGCCGAAGAGATTTCACTTTCTTTTCCATTCATGCAGGTTATATTGAGGAAGCCTGTATTATTCCATGTCCCTCAGACTGCAAGCTTAGTGAGTGGTCCAACTGGTCTCGCTGCAGCAAATCCTGTGGAAGTGGGGTAAAAGTTCGGTCTAAATGGCTCCGTGAAAAACCCTACAATGGTGGAAGACCCTGTCCAAAGCTAGATCATGTCAATCAGGTAATTTGATTTATATTTACATTATTGATATAGCTTTTTCCATACCTCAGATAACCCTTTTAGCTGTATTGTTTGTTAAGGTAGAAAAACTATGCAACATAAGGGGGAGATGCAGGTAAAATGAGGCATATGTGTTTGGTTAGATATCCTCCGTCGGCATAGGACCTACCTCGTTAATTCCTCATAGACAAAAACCTATGAACTGCAGATTGTAAACGACAAAAAATTCTTACATGCAGATAGTAAAGATCACTTTTCTGAAGATCTTCTCCTGCAATAGGTAAAACGTCTTATTGCAGATACTCAGACTGGTAATATTCTTAGTGTTAATCCCTGTCCATCTTAGATCAGAAAGCAAATTAAAACTTCTCAAACACAATATCATCCCAATGTCCCTTAGTGGGTTTTAGTCAAGCTAGAGCTTGACCCTTTGGGCACAGATGCTCTGACACTGCATTTCCAGTCAGGAATGCACTTCTGAGGTCAAGCTTCCAGTTGCGTCATGATCTGTACTTGTTTTTCCAGTACAGAACAGTCTGGCTGCACGATCTGGATCCTCTTCAAGGGAAACTAAGCCAGAAAATGTGATCCAAGAGCACACTGGGAGTGCTTTGACCACTAATGAGCATTTAATCTTTGGGACCAAGTTTAGCACTAGTCCAGGTCAAACCCTTGAAGCTTATTTGCTCCTGTTTGCTTGGAGTGTTTTAGAAAGAAAAACCTTGCTTCTGAATCAACTTATGCTCTTCAGATTTTATTTTTATTCATATTAATGTTGAATTTAATTTAGTCTGCAGAGGCATGTTAAACAGCTACACAGTCTTCTGTGTAAATATGCAAAGATTGAAGAAAAAAAGTACTGTCAATTTACATTTGAATAAAAAAAGCATGTACTTAATATTATCCTATTGACATTTTGCTAGCACAGACTGAAATGGCTTGTTGATCTAATTTTCCACTTTAGGAAATGTAATTAGTTCTAATTTAGAGAATAGTAAGTGTTAAACTGCAGCTAATAAAGTATGTTTGTGATCTACTTTAACAAAACACAGACTAGAATGAGGGGTTTTGGATTTGGGTCAGCATGTAAATATGGTTTAAATTAGGAGAAAGTGTTTCAATAGGAGCAAATTATAGTCTATACAGAAGACTTTTTCCTTCTTTAATATTCACGTAGTACAAAACCCGGCTCATTTTTCTGCATCAAAGGTGATGTTGCTAGAGGTCTATTAGCCGCTTATATGCAACACTATTGCCCTCTACTGGTACTTTGGCTCGTATTAGGTTTCTTGCAGTGCTACATGGTGCTTGCTAAATGATAATAATAGATGATTCAAAATGTAATTATTGTAAAAATAAACTTGAACTACTTTTGTGAGAAGGGAACTCTACAGATAAGATAGGAATCTTGAAGAACATAGAGGCTGTATCTTTCAATTTTAAGTATATTCACTGTCGATTCAGAAACATGCAGGGAATACACCTGCATCCTAATTTTCAGTTAATTATTTAATCTCAATGTCATCTACCACACATTCAGCTAGAAAAAACTACTGACTCTTCAGAATATCTATTTCAATAATTAAATGTAATTTTGGGTTTTTTTGTAGTCAATACTTATATATATAACATGCTTATCTGCATATATATGAAGCATAATGGTTAGACTAGGTCTTTGGTGCCCACAAGTACGTGGGAGATTATATACACAGGGGCTATGCTGTAAGCTGAGATCTAAGAATTATGAACTCTGGGGAAAGACTGCAATGTGCTGTCTAGCCTATGTTAGAGAAGGTAGGAGAGGAAATATTGGCAGTCTGCTAACATGTGCATAAAAGGCTGTTGCAAAGAAGGAGGAAATAATCCATTTTCTATGGCTGTTGTGGATAGGATAAAAAGCAGTAGGCTTAGACTGCTGCAAGCGGATTTTTGTTAAGCCTTGGGAAAACTTTCTAAGGGCAAGACTAGTGAAACAGTGAAATAGAGTACTTAAGACATTTGTCAAGTTTTAAGAGCAAGTTGCTTAACATCTCTCAGGGCTGACATATATGACTATTTTGAAGAGGGACTGAACACAGTGAATGGTAGATGTCTCACTGAGCATCTTTCCTCCTGGGCCATGCATGCCAGGGTGACTCCCAAACCACGTTCCAACTGCATGAAGCCTGTTCAGAACTCCACTAGGCTAAAAGTCTTTGTAATTACAATAATAGTAGAGTCAAGTTTATTATAAAATCGTTTTGATGGGCTTCAGAGTATTTCAAATGAAGAGACTCATCTGAGACTGGTAGAGAAAATAAGGACATCCCTCTCTTCGCTGGCTGCAGGCATTATTTGCCCCCTTATCCAGCAGGTGGGCATGCAGTCCTCACACCATCTAGCTGCCATGGCCTGCAGTCATAGTTACAATAATGCCAGTAAGGTCAGAAGAAATCTGCTAAACACATGCAATACAATATAGAGTTATCCTTTGGCTTTTTGGCAATATATCCAATTTTTATGTTACTGGAAAGGTTGTTGAATATGCAGGATTTATGTATCTTATGCCAACCAAGGTTAGACGTACACAGACATTTCCCTAAACTAAGGCTTCCTTATTCTTATTTTGGAAATCCTGGACAAGAATAAATAAAGTGCCAATTCCCATGGGACTACAAATTGCACACTGAGTCCAGAACCTTCCTTAACATGTATTTATACCACCCATCTTTACACCTGACTTAATGTTTATTTAGTTCAAAAAAGGCCCAAATGTGCTGACTGTCTGCTTGTGCATAGGCTGGTCAGCTGTGTAGTGATATATCAGACTTCTTACGCATTTATTGTTCTACTCTTTTTTTTTTTTTTATGACTGGTGGTAATTTTTTGCAGGTTAACTGATAAACTATCAAACCATCAACCCTATTTTTCTACTCAAGCAGTGTTGCTGAAAAGAAATCAAGTACTTGTTGGAGACAGTGTCTAGAAATATTAGTTGTGTGACTTTATATCCTGAATGATATGTGAAGTTAGTTGGTATAAGATAATTTCAGTGGCAATGGGCTTTAAGTAATCTATGTATGACTAAGATATTCAATGAGGGACTTAGGAACTCTCACCCTTTGGAAGGGTGAGTACTGCTAGTTACTTTTATTATCCTGAATCTATGCACTTAATGCTGTCAGAACAATTTCAATGACTGAGAAGTCCAGTATCCTCTCCATAACCACTGAGAATTTTCTCTAATCTTAGGGAAGCTGGATTCCCTACTGTGTGAAAAGTTGATGCTCATTATAGACAAAAAGAGAAAACAATTTTGCTGTGTGTTAGGGACTGAGAAATAGGCTAGCTAATCTACAGTCTCTTCCCACTAGTTGTGATTTAAAAACTTTACTTTCTTTCAAAGGTAAACTTCTTGCAAAAAATGCCTCATGACAGCAAGGGAGATGCAAGAGAACTTTTGGAAGCCTTTTCCTTGACGGAAGTCATAGAATATTGTTTGTAATAAAAGCTAAATGAATGTCATTTAAATACCTATGTGTCATTCTAATAATTCTCTTTTTTTTTATCTTTTGGGGGTTCATGAAAATACTTTCTTCAGGCTCAGGTAAGAGTTTCTGAAATACAGAGATAACATTAACGTGCTTCCTGATTTTGCTCCAATGTTTAAGTTGTCTGTCCCTTTTTTTTTTATAATGTATGTTTGAGAAAATATGTGGAACACTGCACAAGGCATTAAAAAATATACTATGTCAAATCTATGTTCAAATCTAAACATAATACTAATGCTGGTACACAAATACATTAGCGTGATATTAAGTATCCACAATGAAAACTAAAATGAATCAGTATGTATTGGTATAGTTTACCTTGAACTCACATCTCTAGAAATACAAAACACCACACCTAGCAACATTGGGACAGAATAGTTGAGAAGTGTGAAAGACAGAAGCAAATCTGTAGCGGAGTTGTAGCATCATTTTTTAAAAAGTTATACTTGTGAGCTTGCCCAGGTACAGATTTTATGTTAGGTGTATTGTTGTTATTGGTGGAGACAGCGTAGTGTGTGTTTACTGGCAGAGAAAAACAGGAAATCTGTCATTAGATGTCTTAGCTTCTGACTTTTTGTTATTTCTGTAGTTTTCTGTCAAATATTTTATCTGTATTATTACTACAGCTTTTAAAGCAGCAAGTTTACATTTGTTATTCTTACCAATTTTTTTTGTATGATCACTGCTGCATGTTTGTCTTCCTTTTGTGCAACAAAACTGATGCTTTATGTGGATTCCAGGTGTATGAGGTAGTCCCCTGCCACAGTGACTGCAGCCAATATGTATGGGTTACTGAGCCCTGGAGTGTCTGCAAGGTGACTAATGTAGACTTAAAAGAGAACTGTGGAGAAGGTGTTCAAACGAGGAAAGTCAGGTAAAACAGTATTGCTCCTCCTTCACTTCAGTCAACTTTCACTTTCATTCACAGCTCTATTTATTTTGATGTAATTATGCATAATATATAGGGGTAAGTCCAACCATAGTATACCAGACCAGAACCCTGGCTGATGAGAATCGGAAGAGCTTCAATGAGTGCAATACAGCTCTGTCTGCTGGTTATGGATTGTGGACCTTGATTCCTTTTTTATAAACTACTGTGCATTATACTTCTTACAACTTCAAACACTGCAATGTATGATTTTAGTGCTTTTCTAAAAGGTAAAATGGTCCTCTTTCTATTTATGAAACTATGGTTTTTAAAAAAGCCTTCTAAGTACTTATACACTTGGAAATAACAGTTACACTTATAACAGCAAAAGTGGAAAACACGAATGAAGTGAAGTAAAGAGTGCACAAAGCTGTTGTTTATTGAATCTGATCTAAGCATCTTGTAGGCTTACTCGTTTTCCTAGAGCTCTAATCAAAGTTTAATTAAACTTAGCCTCACATATTATGGCACATAGCAAAGGCTGGGGTTGGTTGTTTTGAGGAGTGGGGCACGTTTAAATAGCTGACTGCAAAGTAACACACAATTTGAGATTATAAATTTGAATAAAAAGCATAATAAGAATTCAATTTGAAGAACCAAAGTGGGAGCTGTATGCAGTGTTTTCTTTTTCCCTGCCACAAGTACTTAGAAATGGGCACATTTATGAGATTTTGTTTGTAACAGAACTGTTACTTCACTCTTTACTTAAAGGTTGCAGAATTACTCTTTGCTTGATCAGAGTTAGCGAGACCACATATAGTTTTTCTCACACAGTAGCATCTAAACAGATTCCCATAAGAATTCTCTTTAAAAAGTCCCAGTATGAAAAATAAGAATAAGTGGTTATGTTGAAAAATAGACTTTGCCACTACCATCAAAGATACAGAAAGTTATTTCAGCCCTTTCAGACTAAAATGATGTAACTTTATTTTATTATCACAAACTGCTATTAGAGTACTAATGCCACAAAGCAAATATGTGCTCATGCTGTATTCTCATGTTTACTGTAGAAAAAGAAACAATTCAAAAATTAGTTTAGTCTGATAATATATTTGTGAGAAAATAATATCGTCTATTGAAAGAAGCTCAGAATATTTCCATGAGTGTGAGAGGCTTCATATTGATATGAGCTTTATCTCTTGCAATTCTGGAAAACAAACTCAAGCCTCTTAATTGGAATGATACTAGTTTTGTACTAGTTAGTCTTCTGCTGACAGGTGGAAGGGATAAGTTAGCAGCAGATTCCACAGCACTGGAATACCGTGGAATGAAGACTGTCATCTTCAGCTCTGCAACTCTGAACATATTAATTTCTCCTCTTAACTGGGCTTCAGGGATGCTAATTTAATACAATGGTAATTAAAAAGGCATATTTATAAATTACAAATTAATACTAAGAATATAAATTTTTTAAAGTTCTAATATTTCTATATTTAAAATTATCAGTTAAAGCATGCACAAAATATGTCAAAACTATGGCTGATTCACATTATTCTGACTTACTGGTAAGCTAATATCAAATAAATTGCTTGCCCAGAAACTCTCAGAAAATCACTGATAGGGAATGTCTGCATTCTGTGCATTTGATTATATGGTTGTCATCCATAAAAGTGAGGATTATATTTTTGGCTCTTCAGCTTTTCTTGGATATTCATATATCAGTACTTAGTTCTGTTACCTCAATTACTTGATGATTGTCATGTGGTGACAAAATGTTAAAATGCTTCACTGTGGAACAAAGTTACGCGACAAAATCCATGGCAAATGCCATTTATGTGCAGTTCTTTTTTTCCAGGTGCATGTTAAACACTGTGGATGGTCCTTCTGACACTGTAGAGGACTATCTGTGTGATCCTGAAGAGATGCCACTTGGTGCTAGAAAATGCACGTTACCATGTCCTGAAGACTGTGTTATGTCTGAATGGGGGTCATGGTCTCGATGTTCTTTGGTAAGAATATACTGAAGTGTAATGTTTATCATTTTAGGAGGATACTTTAAAATGTATACATGACATATTGTGCAAAGATGCTGGATTGAGCAGTGATTTACACATATAGAAATGTATATTTACTGTCATCTTTAGGCTCGTTGATAGTTGTTTGCAAATGAAGTGTTGCCAGTATTATCCATTAAGTGAAATTGTTTCAAAACACAAAATAAATGTCATCGTTTGGGGTGGGTTCTATGTGGTAGAGTAGCTTTGGCAGTGGGTTGTGAGTCTGTCTTTGAGCCTGGCTGTGAGCATCTCCATAGCAGTACAGTCGCTGTACTAAGAACTGCTCCTGTAAAGAGCAAAGTCTGTAAATTAAGGTAGAGCATAGAAAGATGGTTTTGCGTTCGCTGGCTTTTGGAATGTCAGCATCTGAATACCCAGTTTATCAGTGAAATGGTTTCAAATGCTAGTGCTGAAATATGAACTTGTTAGGAAAGTACCAAGGTTTTACCAGGTTAGAGGCTGTTTCGTCTTGGGTGGTATCAAGGTAAAACAACAGACTAAATTCTCTCTGAAAGGAAATGGTTTCTCACAGGCCACAGCCTGAGCCTTTTACCATTTGTGTTCCATGAAGAGGTTGCTTGAAAGGTTGTTACAGTGTTTCCTGAAAAAGCATCAGGATGCTAAAATACCAAAGCTGTTTCCTATCTCCCTTTCAAGCCGTGTAATGGAAGTAGCGTCCGTGAAAGGTCAGCTGAATCCCTGAGGCAACCAGGCAATGGAAAGTCTTGTCCTGCTGCAACTGAGACAGAAGTCTGCACTTTGAACAAAAACTGCTACCACTATGACTACAATGTGACAGGTATTTGTGGTGCTGTGATCCAGTGACAGCTTGAGACTCCAGCTTGGTTCATTCATCTTACAGGACAGATTTTTCAGATTTCTGTTCGTAACTGGAGGGAGCTCTGGAGCTTGTACTGAAAGCTGATTCAGGCTGTTCGATCCACACAAAATATTGTTGGAGGCTTTGCAGCTTGGGTGTAGTGTGCATGCTATAACTCCAGGAAATTTACTTCTATGATCATTTTGTGATTTGCTCAAAATCTATGCAGATGAAACCAAATGTGATCTTTACAGAAAGGCATCACGGCACTGACTATTTGCAGTAAAAGTGGTTGTTACCAAAAATGTGTAGCAGCTGAGCTCCATGAGCCTTTGCATATGTAAAAACTGCTTGAGAAAATTATTTTAGGCCATCAGAATTAGAATTAGAAGGGAGAATGGATCATTATGAGTTTTAGCTAAAATGTCTGCTACACTAATGAATTCCTTGTTTCCAGACTGGAGCACATGTCAGCTCAGTGAGAAGGCTGTCTGTGGTAATGGTATCAAAACACGGATGCTTGATTGTGTTCGCAGTGATGGCAAATCGGTTGACCTGAAGCACTGTGAAGAGGTGAGTAGGTACCTGTGAGTAAGTTGCCTTCTGATGATGCTAATTAATGCTGAGCCAACTGAGCTCTACAACATGTAACCCGTCTTTGCCAGATATTTTGCAGCGCTGTTCATGGATTGTTAAGTACGTCTGAAGTGAGCTATACCAACAACAGTGATTTTTATACAATTCCGTTCAGTTACTTTTTAGTACCTCCGTGAACGTATGCTAATTATTATGTCCTGAAGGAAATTACTTAGAAACAATAATTAATAAAGTAGAATAAAGGTAATAAATCTTAATCAGAACTCTAATCATCATTCTAATTTGATACAATTCCTGCATGGAGCCTTGGACAGCTGCCAATATCAATCATTTACCCAATGTGTTGGAAAATATTTCTCACGTGCCATTCTGCAGCTGGGCTGAATGCTAACTTCTTGTCTCCAGCTGTGCAATGCAAAAGATACCCAAGCCTCTGTGAAAAAATGTGCAATATGAATGAAATATTAAACAGAAGCATATGTGGAGAAGTAACGAGTAGAAGGGAGACCTTAAATTTTGAAAGACTCATTTTGCAAATGTTCAAATTAACTTCAGATTTGACAGCAGGAGTTTTCTGGCGTTCTGTGTGTTGGCATTAATGTTTTCAATTGCATGGAGATAGTAATGCGAAGGAAAATGGGAAGACAACACAAGTGTTGTATTAAGGGCAATCCTACATGCATTTCTGATGGAAAATAACTGAACTTGTTTCAGCTGCCATTCTTCCACCACCTCAACATCGGAAACAAAATCACTTCCTACATGGGCCTAAGGCAGAGTGGCCTCCAAAGCAGCTTTATTACCAACCCTTTTTTGTTGGACCTTCCTGGCTAGTAGCTGCTATTTGGTGTATGCCTATAAAGAAGAGACTCTTCAGAAGTGGAGAGAGTCCAGAGAACATCACGTAGCTTTTATAATATTATATCTGATCTACTTAGGCTTTTCCAGTTCCAACATCCTGGATTCCTGAAGCCGAAAGTTCTTAGCCAAGGCAGGAGTTTTCTGCTGCGGCTGGCACCCTGCTTTTGTCCCAGGTTCCTCATTCACACATAGGTCCTTGATTTATACTGAAATCTAACAATTTGATTATTTCTGTTTCAGAAAAAAAAAACACTCAGGATCTGGCTACCTACTAGCAAGTTTCTCTGAAGTTAATAGGGGAATGCATTAATGCATTCTGTTAATGTTTTAATGCATTAAGGGAAAAAAAGGAATTGGCTCTCAGGTTATTTATAAAGGACTCCAATATTGATTAATTAATACCAAGAAATTATGTAAAATACCTATCAACATAAATATTTCAATAGAAAAAAAATACGGTTTTTTAGATTTTAATGGGAAATATATTTCTTTTACCATAAAGCCAAGAAGTTATTCCTGTGTTAACCAAAGATTTTCAGTAACATTTAGAACAAATGAGTACATTTAACATTGAAATCTCATTGCAGAAAATCTCTAGAGCTTTCCTGCATTTTATAAATGAGAGTTTATTACTCAGAGAAGTAATTAGTGCAACAATATATCTCAATAACTACTTGCCATAAATGACTGGCCAACAGACATCACTGCAGTAGTCCTGGCTTTATCAGCAACCACTGTGATACAGTCTTACTAGCTCTTTTGATTTGCTAGATCATATAAAGATACATCTTCCTGCAGAAAGTCCTGATCCACTGCATAGTCATACTGTTAATACTATTTGTTGAATTATGGATGTGTAAGCAGTGGTACAATAAAGTCAAAAATAAAGTCAAAGGCTGATCCAATAACTGTGAAGAGTAAAACCTGTTAACCTCAGTAGCAAGAAAGCCAAGCTGTTCAGATATTACCACATCTTTTGCTCATGATGTGAAAACCAACTCTGTGACTTTCCAGCTTACGAGAGGAGCACAGGAATTTTAAGTGAAGTTCAAAATAAAGTGCATGTGCTTAGAAAAGCTGGTAAGAGAAAGATTAAACATCTTTGTAGTGACTTAGCAAATGAAATTTCCCCTGGGCTATCATAAAAGTTTATGCTAGATGTGTGAATAAAGCAAAGGTTTTGTTTAATTTACGTGTAGATATATTTTAAGAATTATGATTCTCATTATTATATGCAAACAAGAGAAGTCAGAATAGTTAAACCTATCCTGATCCCTAAGAAAGGAAGGCATCTGACTGCAATGTCTGAGTTCCTACATATAATATGCAGTGCAAGGAACTAATAAAAGCCATATATAAAAAACCCCTTTGTGCTGTCTTTTGACTGTCACAGTCTCCAGGTATGAGCATCAGCATAGTTAAATATTAACGTTTTTTCTGAGCCCATGTGTTCTGGTTTCGTAATGCATCTATATGAACTTGTTTGTTTCAGTCAATCAGCTAAAGAAGCAAGCCATTCATGCTGATTACTGCCAGGATAAATCAATTTCTAGCGCCTATTTCCAAGTCTTCGTTATGTTAGCATAGTTCCCTTCAAATTTTCAAGGCACAAAAATACTGGATTACTTGGTCTCTATACAAAATTAGCACATCATGAAGAACCAGGCTTGTCTTTATTTTGAGTATTTGAAAATCTAATCACCTCAAACAAGCTAGTCCTGGCCGTATCCATATTTATGGACTTATTTTTATCATTCCCCTTGAACTAAAGATCAGAAAAGCCTAGAAACCAGCAGTTGGTCTGCATTAGAAATCAAACTTTTCTGTTTTATTGGCAGATAGTCTGCTTGTCAGATTATATGATTAACCTCCAGCAGAGGTTAATCTGCAGTGCCAAACATTCCTATAAACAAATACAGATACTTTTTGTGGATCACGGGATGTATAGAGCATGCTGGTCTGGCACCCTGCTGCTCCTCGTGTGTGACCGGGAGTACAGGTTGCTCAGCGGTAGCTTTCAGTATAACTCCTCCAGTATTTGCCATTCTCAAATCAGAAACCACAGCTCACCAATAACAGAGGACCTTTCAGGTAAGACAGCTACTGAACAATGTTCCAGGTGTTTTCTAAGCTCTTCAAGGTGAGTTGTGGTTCATCAATTGAAGGAACAAGAGGGAGGAGAGAAGAACATGTGGTTAATATCAAATTGCAGCCTGCAAGTTGTTCCTCAAATCTATTTCGGCAGCACTTTAGTATCTAAGACATGAAAATGGCATTTCACTGGGTGTAGTCTGGCCTTCAGCTTTCTCCACTTCACTTCGATATATCCCTTGGGCTTTTCCTTCTCTAGCAGGCAAAGCCCAGCTGAGAAGGCCAGTCTTGAAAAAGGGAAGTTGTGTTTCTGTAATTGACAGGAATCAATTCAGCCAGATATAAAGCCTTTAATCAGAAGATTTGACCCAAATATTGACTTCAAAGATGATTCTCTAGTTTCCTAATAAACCACATTCCAGTTTATCCAAAGCTTTCAGGTGTTGCCTGCATGCAATAGATGGATAATCAAGGTTGTAATGTACCACAGAGAAAAGCCAATAAATTGTTCTTTGATATATAAAACAGAACAGAGGTCTAAAACCTCATTTGTCTCAGTAAATGGTACTGCAAATACAAATATAAGAATTGATGAATCTATCAGGATAAGGCATTTCCAGTACTTGTGGTAGTTTATTTATGGAGGATTTGTTAATGTTGTGCCTAATTATTGCTCTACACTTGCAGTTAGTAGGAGAAATAGTGGGGTTATTTCCTTTTTGAAGTCCTAACTGCTGGTTTTATGTCATTAACCTTTCCAGTCATTAAAATTAATAGGTTTTGAAATATCTAGTTTGTTTTAAAATAAAAAAATAGTGGGGATTTTATCTGCTTAAAGATATTCACAACCTCCTGGGATTCTGAAGTGCCTCAGTGGACAAGGAGGCACAAGGAGGGCCAGTGGACAGTCTTTTATGCTGGGAAGCTGCTGTTTATATTGGCAGGATTGATTTTCTTTCACATTTTATATCATACACACTATAATCAACCTATCCTTTTAACTCATTCTGAAGCTGTGCAGGCTGCAGGGATTATTATTGTCATGTGAGTATTTATGCCATCAGTTGTAGGCCATCGCTCATCATATATTCTCATGTTTGTTAGTGTAAATATCTCTTTTCTTCCTTGGATGGGGAAAATCTGGAGCACAGGAGTTTATAAGGACATAGAAATGGCTTTACAGGATCAGACCAAAGGACCACAGAGCCACTGTGTTGCCTTCAAGCACAGCTACAAAACTCTTCCTTCTCTGGGGTAGTTCCATCATTTGTTAGTGTTAGCTGACTCTTGCCTAGAGAAGAGCTCAGTACAGAATGTATTTTGGGGAAAACATGTGAGTTGGGTTATTTCCTGCGTCCCCTTTTCTCATTCTCCTCCAGCAGTTCCAGCTTTTACTTTAGGGGTGTTAGATTATTCTGCTTTTTGCAAAGCTTTTCAGGAATACATGCAAAGCCATACATTTTTAGAACAAATTATTGTCAATGTGATGTCAATATTGTTGCATACAGTCGAATGGATAGCATAATATGTGTAGTAAACTTACACACCACATCAGGAAAAAAAACAAGAGAAGAAACAAGCAGATGCCTAAAGAAGAGTAAGAACATATATGAGTTTCCATCTACATCCCTCACAGCCTCTACCTGTTTTCTTCTGCTGCACAGCATTTGCCCAATGTGGCTTCCATGTGTTTAAACCTTCAGATTTCTCTTCCATTAACATATTCAGTCTCTCTTGAACTCCTGTAAACTCTTTGCATCTGCAACATCTGACAAATAAACTGTCTATCCAATACATCCTCCTCCTTCCGTTAGTTTTGAATGTGACTTCTAGCATTACTGGAATTCAGCTGTTGATAGTGCAGTATTTTTAATGTCCTGTTTCAAAATAGTTTATTGATACTTTATATGTTACTTTGTCCTTTACCTGTTGTAAAAAGTAATACTGTAGAGCTGTAACCCTCCATTTATAAGCTCTAATTTAGAAAATAATTGATAAAAATAGTGTTTAAGCATGTATTTAAAAATCAGCGTATGCATTAGGACTATATTGTAGAGAGGTTTTAAAATGTTATAATTGTGTTAATTTTTATTTATTATGACTCCATAGTTCCTTAAAGCTTTAGTTGTCTCAGAATGACCATATCGAAATGCATACCTGCATCAATGACACTGAGCAGGTGTTACAAGCTAACCACTGAATATTTTCTTTTAGCTTGGTTTGGAGAAGACATGGCAAATGAATACATCCTGTGTGGTGGAATGTCCTGTAAACTGTCAGCTCTCTGACTGGTCCCCTTGGTCTGAGTGTTCTCAGACATGTGGCCTTACAGGTCAGTATGTACCTTTGGCTTATTTTAAAAGCTGAGCTTTTTTCTCTTTTTTTTAATAAACAAAATAATATCTCAGAACTGGAAAATGTAGCTAGCTAGGAAGAGTTATGGGCATCTTGATTAGCCTTATTCATGGAAATAATGTGCTTCAGTGAAACTTTACTCACTGCAGATAATGAAAATTTGACCCAGAACAGTTTCTGACTCCAGGAGCAAAGAATGATGATCTCATGAAACAAAAATAAACTCTGATGTGAATATTTATTTTTCAGCCAATAGATGCAAGGAGAGGAGGGAGGGATTTCCTCCTATGTTTCATCAGTGGTTAGTTTAGAGCAACTAAGATTGTTGAAGAGCACAGTAATTAGAACCAGCAAATTTACTCGTCACAGAATTCCATTTTTTAAACACTGAACAAAGACAAGGGGACAAATAACTTTCAATGTGATCACATGAATTTGTTTTTTTCCAAAATGTGGCTAACCACCATCTAAGGATTTTTAAAACAAATTATGTCAGGGAATGGATATCAAAGGCACATTCTAATTAGGGAGGAACTCATTATTTATTTGCATTCGTATGTCTCAGTATAAGGACCTGAAAGCACTATTGTGCCAGGTATACTCAAAGAAGAGGGTAGAAACCCATCTATGAAATGACTTCATTTTCTAATCACATCTGGAGCAGGTCGCTACAAATTTTGGATGGTTAGCAGGGTATGGAATTCAGTTTCAACTGCTGGACTCAGAGTGAAAGGATATTATCTCTCTTTGTGTTCCTCTGAGATTGCACCACTGAGAATAAGTCTAGGCAAAAACATCTGAAAGCTCTGGCCACTTCAGGATGCCAACAGAAAGACCTATGGATTTTTAAATGACAACAGTTGATACTGCAGTATCTAATAACTGAATAATGTTTTAGTTCTTTGAGCTTCTCTCAAAGAATGACTTTACAATCAAATAATGTACACTTCTATATTCAAAGTAATCCCTGGAGAATGAGGATTGAAGCTCTGTTGAAGGCTGAAGTATGTTGCCATGTTTTCCTTACAAACTTCTGTTTATATACAAGACCTGAAAAACTGACTAATATTTTTTCTGAATGAGAATTATTGCTGCCATGGTTTTTTTTTTCAAAAGGTAAAGGGCAGTCACTATATGAAATACCTGTGTTTTCCAATTATAGATTTTTTTTTTTAGAAAAACTTACCTAAATAGTAATGTAAAACAGCTTTCAAATCTTTAGTGTTTTTAACAGATGATAACCACCTCACACATAAGCCTTGAAGCTGTGATTTTCCTGTCAGGCATGAAGTTTTAAGTAACTGCTGTTCTTCAAGAAGTAATAAATACCTAATAAACCCAGTGATTACAGAGCTGAACCACTTCTGTGCATACATGCAAATACCCATAAAGCTGAGGAAGAATTCTGTATAGAAGAATTCTGCTTGTTGCTGCTGTTTGGGTTTTTTACTCCAGGATTTTTCAAGAAAATCTTCTTTTCTCCTGTGACATCCCAGTTGGAGCAGCTGGAAATCCAAGAATGATGAGGCTCCACTTGACAAATGACTTTCTAGGTAGCTGCAATGAGCACAGCTGTTTCTGAGATTGATATAGTTCTGCTGCTGCATCGTGGATTCAGTGACTTGCTCTCAGTAAAAAAAATCATGTCAATTCTAAATGCATCAGATTGAAACGTGGAATTAAAGATAAATTGATTGGGCAACTAACACAGGGTGTTATGTAGGTAAATCTATGTAATGCCTCAGTTTATTATAAGCCTCAGTATATAATTTAAATATATACCTTGTACTTCAGACTTGATTCATATATTTGTCTGCATAGAAATTAAGATACCACAATTATGTTAGTTTTGTGGAAACCTTTACGAGGAGCCAACTCTAGAGCAGCCAGTGTACCACTGCTTCTGGCACAAAACAAATCTTTTTGTTATATCACAACCTCTCTGTAATGAAGCACAATGATCTAATGTTTACTGCAAGATAAAAGAAGCAAGAGTTGCAGAAAAGATAAAAATGTCTACCTCTTTCTGTTTATGTAAGTATTTGAAATGAACTTGTATCTCGATGATGCTGGGTAGCGTGCTACTCATGGTTGAAGAGAAGATTAATGTTGGATAAGCCTATTCTATTTTAATTTTCTTCGGGCCTGAGTGAAGAATCCTCTATATCCGACACTATCTGCATGTCACGTTATCCAGACAGACAGCGAGGGAAGGTTGCAAGCTGTTCCTGGTTGCTGGAATCAGATAATCATGGGATACGTGATTCTGCATTAACTCAAGGAAGAGTAGAACATATTGATCTCTTCTGGCAGCAAACTCCAGATGAGGAGCCGGAATCTCCACTGAAGTGTCACAAATGTATTGCTGCATTTAGAAAAAGTATTTTCCCCAGGCTTCTGAACTAGGAAATTACTACTTTTGTTTGCTGCTACAGAAGCAATCTGAAATCCTAATCAGACATCCTCCTGCAATTCCTGTAATATAAATGATAGAATATAAAATGTCTGACTTAGAAAATATAAATCTGTGTAACAGACAAGAGCCAGCAGATCTGCTTTGCAATCCAATTTGTCAAATATGGAAAAAGTTACTTTATTCATACACAAAGCTTTTCACCAAAATAGAACAATATTGAGTAATAAATCAGTCTAAGCACTTTGCTGTTAGTTATATTGCTGTTTCTTATTTACAGGGAAAATGATCAGAAGAAGGACCATAAATCAGCCATTTCAGGGTGATGGGAGGCCTTGTCCATATCAGATGGAGCAATTCAAACCCTGTCCAGTAAAACCTTGTTATCGATGGCAGTATGGTCAATGGTCGGCATGCAAAGTAGAGGTAAAAGCTATATGGGATTTTTGAGGTTATGGAGCTTGTATATCTAGGCGTATTTGTGATATGCTTGGGTACCTGCTTCATAACACTGTAAACAATTTGCTTCCATCTCTCTTTTACAAAACCTAAAGATTTATTCTTAGAGTTCATATTTGTCAACAGATACAACAATATCCTACAGATATTCAAAGTATAAATGTAAACTTTGGTACCTGAGCAGCATCTTTGCTAATAATTTAAATCCTTCTATTGTAAAAGAATATCTGTGGAAATAAATTGGCCTCCTAGAAGAGATCTCCACTTGACATACTGCCATGGTTGCAGTTCATAAGCATAATTAGCTCTATACTTTAAGAAACAGTTTTAGTAGCCAGCAGAATTTTTTGTTTCTTTTTGTTTGTTTGCTTTTTTATTTCAGAAGTGAAGAACAATGTCTTTTTTTGTTTGTTTATTTCCCTGACCCTACTGGAATGAATGAGTAGTTTAGCAAAAAATAGTAGGAAACAGAGTGACAGGTAGCTCAGATCTAGCGTTTTGGCACATTCTTCTACCCAGCATCCATGTATGTTCTCCTTCCCCAGGATGCTCAATGTGGAGAAGGAACACGAATGAGGAACATTTCCTGTGTGGTTTTTGATGGATCAACTGAAGATGTTGGCAAAGTAGTAGATGAGGAATTCTGTGGAGAAATAGAGCCTATTATAGATGGTAATAAGAAGATGATACTTGAGGAAACTTGCACTGTCCCTTGTCCAGGTAACGAAGCTATCCAAATAAATGTTGCATTTGAAGATTGGTTGGATATCATTACGGTTATCAGTGCCTAGAATTAGCCTCAGGCAATTAGATCTTTTTCACATGCTTTACTGATTGGTTTCATCTATCAAATGACCAACGAAATTACTTTCTGTTAGTGGCTTCATGACAATAGATCAGTTAGAAAAAATACTAGGTTTAAAATTTTACAAAGGGCATGTCTCAATCAGAGATTGTACCTAATAATATTTTTTTTTCACAAAATCTTTTGGAATAAAACCTGTGTTTAATTCTATAAGAACGAGTGCCTAGGTCTCCTAACAGCTTTATCAATACCTTGAACAGTGGCTAAGAAATTAATGCCTTTTACAGGTATCTAACGGAGCTAAGTTAGGGAATGTTATTTTTTTTTTTAAAAGGCTGTTCCAAATGAAACTAATGTTTTTGTCTCTGAGAAAATGTGTTTCTAGATGTTTAACTTGCTGGATTTAATATGAACTATCATTGCCCTTGTAAACCGAATCCAAAAGAGATTTTATAAATGATCGGGTCCATGACCCTTAGACTGAGAAGGATTAAGAGCCTATAGCAGCTATTTAATTTCCCGTAAAACTCCTCCAGTTCATTTTAAACATTTATAGAATTTTAAGTATATTGCTGCTGTTTAATAGCGTCATTAGTGAATCTATCTTCAGAAATAGTGAATAACTCCTTAAGTTCCAATGTCGCTATCATTCCGTACCACTACTGGTTTTGATCTCTTGCAACTCTCCTCTTCCTCAGATATTTTTTTCCAATTCATTTCAGATTGGACTGAATATAAAGTTGCCTCAATAAATAAAAAATAATAAAAAATGGAGAGGCGCCTGTCACTGCTCTGTGCACAGCATTCCAATTGCATGATTTTGGCATATTTTTATTTATTAAATGAAAAATGGAAGAGTAAAAAGATTGTAGTTATATTTTATTGTTTCTCAAATTTATATTAAAAAAATATATAGCTATTTACTGCTTGCTTTCAAAATTTTGCTGAGCAGGAACCTGTTCTTTAACAGTTTCACATTTAGCCAGCAAGAATAACAGCCCTGTGGGAATGTGCTAATGATATGCTCCAATTAATGTTTCCAAAAATCAGTACTTGTTTTCCTATTATATATATATCAGTTCTTCAATTATTCATGTCTTTGCATGCTTTCCTAACGTTGGCAAATAAAATTTCTTCATTAATCAGGTATCTGGTCAACATAGTACTGATTATATCTGTCATCAGTACAGTGCAAGGTAATATGAATTTTTAATAGCTCTTTCACTGAAATAATGAGAAGTAAGAGGTTTATTTATGATGTTCTGCACAGTCTAGTCCCATTTCTATAGCAGTTTTAACAAAATGGTCTCTTTGTGTTGTGCCTCAGATCTTCCTAAAATGTTCTTTAGCTGATCGTACTAATTAGTGTCATTAGTATAACTTTGCTTTTCAGTTTTAGACTATAAGGTAACATTCTACAAATTTCTGTTATCCTAATGTGAAATATCCAGAGCAGACATTTTAAACACCTTTCCATTTCTCTTTCTTGCAAAGACATGTTCCAGCAGTCTTTCTACTGTTACGAGAAATTCTGCATGAGGACAAGCAACAATTAATCTTTTTAAAACTAGACAATATTTTCTTTTTCTAACATCAATGAAGAATTGAGAACAATATATATAAGGGACATAGTGAACAAAAATAGCCTAGAATTTACAAAAATATGTGGACATCGAGTGTTGTTATGAGAGTGTTCTTATGGGTATTCAATGGGAAATTACCCTGCTTTTAAACAAATACGTTTTTGTATAATCTTTTTATTACTGTTTTCTACTGCACAGATATTCAGAGAGTGTCAAAATATCATCTTCTCTTAAGTGTAAGTCATGCTTAAAAAGGGGAAGGAAAGGAACTGTAAAGAGGGAAAATTAGGAAACTGGGTTTGGACGTTTCTTTTCCAAGACACATTCAGCGAGAAAAACTCTTCACATACAATGGTAGTTCACCTTATAAAATTGCTGTTTGACAGGGGACTGTTACTTGAGGGAGTGGTCAGAATGGAGCCTCTGTCAGCTAACCTGTGTCAATGGTGAAGATCTCGGATTTGGAGGCATACAAGTCCGATCTCGGGCAGTGATCATTCAGGAACTAGAGAATCAACATCTCTGTCCAGAACAGGTTTTGGAAACAAGACCATGCAATGGTAAGCACCAAAATATATGAGGCCGCTTCCTGTAAGAAAAAAAAATACAAAGGCAAATACAGATTTGATAGATGTAGAAATGCACTTAGATTTTTATTTTCCGGATATCAATTATAAACATAAAAACTTTTAAATGCCAACTATCATCTGTCAACCACTTAAATGCAGTCTTTGGAGAAGTGATTCTGCTTTTTAATAAAGAAATTTCTTTTTATGATATGGGGGGAAATAGTTGCCTTATATGTTTGATAACATTGATAAAAACTTTAAGTTTTCATACATAACCAAATTTAGATTCCTCTCTACTCTTTGAGTTGTTGTTAATTTATGACAATGACATTAAAATGTCTCAGTTGCGCTTGCCGCTGGTAATGGACAAAGTATCTAAGAAAATTCTTTTCCTGTACAGACATGTCTCGTCCATTCAGAGGCCAGACAGGTCAGGCAAAAAAGAATTTTGTAGGGAGCTAAGATGCAGGACTTCATGATTTGTCCTAGGCCATATGAGAGATGCACAGCAGTGATAAGAGGTGCAGCCCAGACCACCTCACCAAGCACTGGAGCTCAGTGTTACCAGGAAAAGAACCTGATTCCTGAATGAGTTTTACACAAAAGATGGGCTACAACCATTATCAGGCTGTTGTTTTGCCTGTTAACTACATTAAACTTAATCCACGAGCAGTGTGTACAACCATTATAGTTATCATCTGGGACATATCTGGTCTGTTCTGTAGGTATTCAGTAAGTGCAGAGACCCTGGGGCTGTGCACCCTTCTGAGTTGCTGGGTGAAAGAGGAAGGGGCTTCCTTAGCCATAAAAGCTGTTAAACATAATGAGCGTGGTTTACTGATGAGTGTGGCTGCCAGTGGTGGTAGTCTAAAATCTTGTCATCAAATCTCTTGAAAAGTCAATGTTCTCCCCGTAGATGGCCAGTGCTATGAATACAAATGGATGGCTAGCCCATGGAAGGGGTCTTCTCGAACTGTGTGGTGCCAAAGGTCAGATGGTCTAAATGTCACAGGTAACTACTCTTTTTATATACACATAAAAGCCTGGATAATCTGATGTCATTTATTTTCCAGAATTATGCAGCATGTAATGCTAAAAGTAAATATAATTTTTATCTTCTGTACCGGACCTGAAAAATTTTACATTGTCTTTTTTTTTTTTTTTTGCCATAGACATCTTTGCATTTCTCAATTCAGGGTTTCACATTTCAAGCCCTACAGCAAGTACAACTTTAAGTTCATTTTAGTGCCTATACAGAGGCAGAGGGAGATACAAAGCTTGATAATATCATGCTTGTATCAAATATCTCCTTAAAATTACAAATTATCCAATTTCAATAAATGTGTTAATATAAGTTTTTTTCTTTAGTTCATTGACATAAACCTATAGCAGGATACTTCAGTGGACAGCTATGGGATGTAGTTACTTTTCGTGCAAACCGAAGCACAAACCACCATGAATTAAGAATGGCTGTGATCTCCGAATTCAAGAAAATCTTCATGTATATCTATTTATATGAATTTGTTTATCCAAATTAAGAATTAATTTCAGGTAAGAGTTATGCATTTGGTCTTTCTCTATCATCCAAATGATAGAGAAAGAAACCCAGAGGTTGTAAAGACATCCTCAATGCCAGCCACAATGTCAGTCACAGCAGGGGAGCCAGTAAATACATCTTGATTAAATATCTCTATTATTTTTACAAGATTTTGATAAAATACTTAATATTCCAAAGAGTCTTTTGCAAGTTTCGCCTTGTGCTGCAAGAATATTAAAATGCATCATCTTTACAAAAAAATGAAAGAGAGAATTATTTATGTACCTTGATGGCTTCCTCACTTCCTATTGAAATTTATACGTGATATTAAAGGTCCTACAGGATTTCAAAATAAATAGTGTCTTGGTGATTATGGCTCTGAGATGTTAAGATCAGAATATATTAATAAATCACAGTCAGTCACATAAAAATAACAGTTTGTTCTGATATGACTGCATACACACATGTGATTAAATTTCAGGAAAGACAAGTGTATGAATATGTGTTGTTGGCAGATTTTTCATGACAGGACCTCCTATGCAGACTAACCTTGAATCTGTATGGTATCTCTTTTTTCAAAGTTTGCTTGTATGGGCTTTTAAAGCTGTGGTAACTTTCTGATTTGAAATGAAGAGTAGTGGAAAATTCCAGATAACTTAATCACCAGTTTCTATGCAGTACAAAACTATATTTTTATATGTTTCTGATAGTTTCAAACAAAGCATTTAAGTATAATGTTCTGCAAGAACTCTCTGAATGAAGTATAGAGTCATGAACCAGATTGTAATTTACATTTGAATGTTTTTTTTGGAAGTGGTTTGTATAAACTATGGTATTTAAGCGCTTAGACTGATAGATGTACAAACGTGATTGATTTAAATGGAGATTACCTATTTTGATCTAGAATCAAAACTTATCTCAGATTACTCTGGTTTTTTGCTACCTTATTGCTACATATTTGGATCTGACAGTGTATGTTGATTCAGACATTATTGAATTTTTGTTATGAATACTGTTGCTATTTTAAGGCCTTTATTTATTTACTTGCATAATATTACTGTGCTGAATAGTTCTTTTTTACTTGAAGGTGTTGTTTCCCTTCAGTGATGAGGCAACTCTTTCCTTCTGCAGCTTCCTTGGATGACTGATATTTTATTACATAGATTCTCACAGGCATGTGATTTGCTAGGATGTATGATTTTCCTCTCTGGGGGTGGGAAAAACTTATGGCAACCAGCAGCGTTTCCTTTGTTCTTCATCAGCCATCCTGTTAACATGTGGGTCTACATAACCACATCTAACTGCATCTGCTATGGTCATGACCAACCTTGGCTATCAGGATTTCATTGTTATATCACACCAGTATAAAAATGTTATTAATTTGGAAGATGCAAGTGATGTCATCCCATAGCAGCATAAGTTTTAAACTACATGGTGCATATCCCTCTTCTGTCAGCTAGAAAGAAATCTGGGTAAATTCAAACTGCTTCTAAATTTATTTTAAAGTCATTCTGGCTGAAATGATAGTGAAAGCCTGATTGTGTGTGTTGGTCCATAACAATAACTGCACTGCACATAGAATTCTAGAAAAGAGAATTAGGGCTGTATAAAAAGGGAAAACACTTAAAGCGACTATATCATCAGTTTCATTGCATTCAGTACATACTTTACTCATAATACTTCTTTCTTTCTGAGATATCTGGCTTAGACTACTGTAAAGTGTGGCTTCATAAGAGGCAAAGCTATAGCATCTGTAAAAGTGACTACTGAGGAGCAGCAGAAAATGGACATCCATGCACGAACTGGATGAGTAGTTTGTTTTCAGTTTAACAGGCAACCTGTTAATCAAAAATACACTTTCATTTCAGGCTGAAATTTGTGGCCACAGTTTTAATATGTAAGTCATAAGGCGGGCCCTAGAGAAACAAAATCTGTTCCCTTAAGCACAATAAGACATTTAAACTGTTCTTAAGCAATCCACCATTGCAACCAAACTAAAAACAAAAGGTTCACTTGCCAAATACTTGTTCTCTAAAATGCACATGAATGCAAAAACGTGCTGTATCCTTACTCTACCTATAAGAAAATACTTGACACCCATTATCTTTCACTTTAGAATAAGAAAAGGACTCTTCAAATTAGCAATAGAACTGTAACCCCGTGACATACTGTAGCAGGAAATCACATCAGTAATATCATCAGTGGTGAGGTATTACCATGTCAAAATATGATTTTCTGTCCTGCAGGAGGCTGTTTAGTGATGCGCCAACCCGATGCTGACAGGTCATGTAATCCACCGTGCAGTCAACCCCACGCTTACTGCAGTGAGGTATGTGCTGCTGCATTGGAGCGTAAAACACCCCCATGAGGGCTTCCCACACATCTCTCTTCATTACAAAGATTATGCCAACAAAAAGTATTTTTAGAGATTTTGCTAATTATTAATTTGTTAAAATCAGCCTCAGGCTATTTTTGACCTTTCAATTAAATGTTAAATAATCTCTGTTGATTTGAGACGAACCTGCATAAAAATATATGAAGCTAGCACTCATCAAAACAGTCTTCCAGTCATCCATGTTATTATGCTTTGTGGCTCACAGAAAACTGTGTTTTTCTGCTACACAGTGTAAAACACTTGTTCCTTACAGACTAGAACATGCAGTTGTGAAGATGGATACACTGAAGTTATGTCCTCTGATGGCACACTCGAACAGTGCACTCTCATCCCAGTGGTGGTGATCCCCACCATGGAGGACAAAAAGGGAGATGTGAAAACCAGTCGAGCTGTGAACCCTACCCAGCCCTCCAGTAACCAGTCAGGACGAGGAAGGACCTGGTTTCTACAGCCTTTTGGGCCAGGTGAAGTCACGCAATGAGCAGCTCTTAATGCAAAGTAGTGCTGCAGGGTATAGCATTTATATTTTTTGTGATGCCAAGGAAGAAAAGAAAACCCCTTAAGTGTTCATTTAAGAAGCCAGGCATCTGCCTTAACCAGAAACAATAGAAAAGACATAAATAAACCTCTAGCCTTCTCAGCTATTCCATCAGTATCTTTAATGAAATTTTGTATTGCAGATTTTCTTTTAATACCTTCTACCTGTTAAAATTCACAGAAGCTATTTGCAGTTTGACATTAGAAGGGAGGTGGCTGCAAAGCTGCAAGCCAGGATATTACGTTATGCTGTCTCAACCAATAATACCACTGACAGAGCAGTGAAAAGATAGCACTGAATATCGCAGAGGGTAAGGGCTGCTTAAAATTTGCAGCTGTAGCATAAGTTGTAGGGAAAATATCAGTATAGATATGCTACTGTGTTTCTGCTATATTCATATTTATACTAATTCATGACAAGAGCTAACTATTTTACTGACATTTGTCATCAGCATGTTCTGAGTCTCTATAGACAATATTTGCTTTTATGAACCATGCTCTTGAGAGCTGGGCAAGGACATATGTGCAAGAGTGGCAAGAAATATAATACAGTGATCCCATCAAGTCCATCATGTAATCAGATTTCAGTAGCTATTTCCTGGTACAATTAAGCATTGAAAGAAATCTTTAAGTAACAAGTTACTTTTACATAAAGAGATATAGAATCATAGAATCACCAGGTTGGAAAAGACCCACTGGATCATCGAGTCCAACCATTCCTATCAAACACTAAACCATGTCCCTCAGCGCCTCGTCCACCCGTCCCTTAAACCCCTCCAGGAAAGGTGACGCAACCACCTCCCTGGGCAGCCTCTGCCAGTGCCCAATCACCCTTTCCGTGAAAATTTTTTTCCTAATGTTCAGCCTAAACCTCCCCTGGTGGAGCTTGAGGCCATTCCCTCTCGTCCTGTCTCCTGTCACCTGGGAGAAGAGGCCAGCACCCTCCTCTCCACAACGTCCTTTTAGGTAGTTGTAGAGAGCAATGAGATCTCCCCTCATCCTCTTGTCCAATATGTTAATATAATTAAGACAGCAATTGATTATCTTCTTACGTGTCCTTTAAATCGCAAATGTCTAAGTATTCTAATTAACTTGTAACTTAGGATGTTAATTTCTTTCTAAAGCTTTTATGATTTTTTTAATCTGAAAATTGAAAACGGTACCTTTACATGCATAATCTGCAGTGCTGCAAATTGAGAACTACAGTAGTATTTCTAATAAGCAGATTAAATCATGTTTGTGTTCGAAATCCCTGTGTTAGGTCCCATTAGTCTTACCAGTATTTACTGTTATCTGTACTGTGATAAAATGGTCTTATCTTATCTAATTAGTTAATACTTTAATCCAAAATAAAAACGAAAACTAAGCTTTTCTGGTCCTCCTTTTAAAAATAGCATCTTATCAAATATGTTATATTTTACTAATTCTAAATAACTCCACCTGAAAATGCCAGAGGGTGTTTTGTAGCTGCAGAGCCCTGACAGTAAGTGAATGTCAGACATTCACCTTCAAGTATTTAGGAACATGGTTGCTCATGTGAGCTCAGACATGGATTTTGGAGCAAGGAACAATTAGGAGATTTCATGAAAACTCACTAGTTTTCCAGTAACTCAAATTAGGAAGGAAACATAACTCAACTCAGATTAAAACAACGATATTCAATAGAAATAATACTTCATTCAGTGAAGGTATGAGCAAATGTGGAAGAGAGGGAACATTTTGCACTTCAGATGAGAATTATGGTTGATTGTTTTAATTCTAGGATTGGGTAACTATTGGAAAGGTTTTGATTTACTGTAGTATGATTATTCCTTATATTTCATCACAGTTTCTAAGTTTCAAATAGTTCTTTCACTGTCTTCAGTGAATTATTGTGTAGTTACAGAAATGAAGATATTTAAATCATCCTCTTCAGGAGCCAATGCTGATATATTACCCAAAACAGATGGGCTTGAGATGCCAGTTCTCTTGTATAAAATAGAAATAATCTGTCTAGTGTAATTCAGAAAGCCCGAATTAGTGCCAGTAGTTGCATAATACAAATGAACTCATTAAGAGAGTTCCCTGCTTTGACAAAAATAAATACATACACAAGGTAATGCCAGTCTTTTTTTTTTTTTTTAAAGGAGATAGTACTATTTTAAAACAAGCAAAACCCAAAACAACTCAAGCCCCCTTACATTTACCAATGGAAATAAGCCAAGGGGAGAAGAAGCTGACCTATTTAGCTCTACTGAATTTGGAATTCCTCTCATTCATATTATTGCATCATTGGATATGTTAGGTCAAATCTACTGTTCAGTCCATCTTTAATGGATCAGTTATTTCAATTATATCAGTTATTGTAAGT
Source organism: Phaenicophaeus curvirostris (assembly GCF_032191515.1). NCBI lineage: Eukaryota > Metazoa > Chordata > Aves > Cuculiformes > Cuculidae > Phaenicophaeus > Phaenicophaeus curvirostris. The sequence goes on from NC_091397.1 coordinate 60,803,345, forward strand.
TACAATGTTTTATTAGGTTGATTGAAATAATGAAGCTAAAATATTTTACTCCTAATTAATCCTGAACAATTTGTCCACATGACTGCAAGACTTTGCATTGCTAGAGAAAAGAAAGCCCAAGCTTAACTGCATGTAATAGAGAAGGGTACTGTTGATCTGAGCAAAGTCAGTCTGAGAAATTTTTATCATTCTGTTGTAGAAACATTAACTGCATTGATAATGCCTCTTTGTTCTATACAGTTATCAAGATACAATAAGTATTTGGTCAGAAAAATTTTAGCGGTATTTACTTGCATTTAAAATATACGTGACCTCATGAAATAAAATATTTTCCCCTTGTAAATGAAGTAATTCAGCTTTTTAATAGAGTTTTCATTGTCAAGGAGGTGCAACAAGGTTGCATAGCCTCCTGTAAAAAGAATGTTTTCAAAAAGCCATTTAGAAATTTCCAAGATGAGTCAGATAAAAGTAGTGACTCAAACGACATGCACTGACCTTGGGTTGTGACACGCTTATCTGGGGTTCAGAGCTAAACCCCACGGTTTTTTGTGTCAGGAGTGGGTGCTTCTAGGAGCAAGGCAAGTAGGAGAGTGGGATGTATACCTCAGCCTGCAAGGGCAACATGTCCAAAATACAAACTGCACAGACTGCACATAAATGCAGTCCTTATTAACAACAGACAATTGTTCTATTTATGATCATGGGTTGTCTCTTTTGGTGTATTTTTGCTTGTTCTGTGAGAGGAGGTTGTTTTACATAAACTAAACTTGCATTTGATAGGGGAAAAAAATTGAAAAATTATTACTTTATGCAGTAGTGAAAGTTTTATATGTACAGTTAAGGTATGAATTAGGTAAAACATGCTCAAGTTTATTTAAAAACATAAAAAAAATATAAATAGCAATAAGAATGAAAATAACAGGCAGATTGATTTACCAGAGGTATAATGGAAAGTGATGCCAACAGCATAAATAAGTCCCGAGCTCATGAACTGCCCTGCAATCATGCTGTATGATTGTCAGCTATTGGCAGACCCAGGCGCTGCATTTCTGGGGATCTCACTTGCTGCCTCTGTTCCATGTCTTGGCACAATTCCGATTATGCAGACTTCGGCTGAAAAGCAAGAATACAAGTGCACAGAAAGCTATTGCTCAGTTATTTAATGCTATTTACTCTTACTAAGCTGTAATTGCTAGTGAAGACATTTATTTTGGATTATAAGAGTATTTCTGTACTATATCAGAACTAATAATTCAACAAGACTAACTCAAACACTACTAACATTCATTCCTTTTAGATGGGAGGCTGAAGACCTGGGTTTATGGTGTAGCTGCTGGTGCATTTGTTTTACTCATCTTTATTGTTTCTATGATCTATCTAGCCTGGTGAGTTCTTTAATTATTTACAAAACTAAGAGTCCCACACAGACTGTAATGCAAGCATTTACATATGCCACTGTAGAAACAGCAGGCACTTCTGTGGACTTAAGTGTTGAATATTCCATGTCTTTTTGTCCAAGGTCAGGATAGATGGTGGCTAAACACATGCTTTCCTGAGGTTAGAAGAACTTCTTGAAAATATGGGGTAGCTTAGTGTATGGTTTAATTTTGCCCAGTTTATCTCTGTTAAGAATGTACTATGTAATGATATCATTGTGTCTGTACCACAACATGCATAGAAACAGCAAGAAGGAAATACAGCAATCAGGCAAGTCAGATTTGGTATTTGACATTTGACATGATACAGGGAGACACAACCGAATAAAAGTCTGAACACTTTTGCATGTGTTTTTCAAACATGAAATAATATTTTACTGAGAAATCTTAGTGCATGTGAAAGCAAAGATTATTTTGCAAGAACAGGTCACCCTTGAGAATGCCCTCCCTGAAGTTTTCTGGGTCCTCTTTGTAATTTCTGATCCAAATGACTAGGCAGGTAGAAGGTGAGGCAAGTGTGGTCGTACACATCAGGCTCTTGGCTGTACTGTTTTAGAAGGCATTTGGGATCTTCTGGATTTATTTGGGTTTCAGTAAACCTTCCTGAAAATCTCTCATCTGTCTAAGTAAGGAAAAAATCTTCTATATTTATTATTTATATTTGATTGTAACATATAGAATTTACTGTAGTAATTCCAGCAAGTATAATGAGATAAAACTAATGAAAAGGTGGAACATCCCTGTGTAAGCCCTTGATGTGTCAAGAAGGGTTTTGATTTGAGTCATATGATTTAAAAGAATCCAATTGCAGCTTTAATACATGACCAAATATTGCACTGCAGGCTCTGGGTTCTTCTGAAAACTGACTGATCTTGCATGATTACCTGCCAAGGATTTCATCAGGTCACATCAGCACCATAACAGTCTGTTTCTGAAAAACTAAACTTTGAATGAAATGATGCTTTGGGTTGGTAAAGAGATAATTACTGATTCCAGGGCTTAGGCTTATAGCTTTTACAAATGAACAACTAAAAATATTATCTTAAAACTACATACTCATCTTTCATTTAAGACTGAAATCCATCTTTACTGTATTATTAGTTTCTTATTCTATTTGCAAATTATCTTATTGTTTCAGCAAAAAGCCAAAGAAGCCCCAGAGAAGGCAGAACAACCGACTGAAACCTTTAACCTTGGCTTATGATGGAGATGCAGACATGTAAAAAATAACTTCTCATGGTGACAAACGGAGTGTAAATTAATGGATTGAAATCAAAAGGTATCCAAAGCCACAGGGATTTTCTATGGAGTGGATTAAGCGTTTTGAAGACTTCTTTTTTTTGTAACTGCACCATAGATAAAGAGGGATGGATTTCACAATGCTTATGGATATTCAAGGTATTATTGCTTTACTTTAAGACCATCAGCACTGAGAAATCTGGCAGAATCATGTTCATAGACAGTGCAGCTGGAGATTTGTGGTCTTTCCTCAGTCTTACAAACTATAAGCACCACTTCTGTCTCCAGAATACTGTGGCCAACTTAGTATTAACAGTTGGAAGCCCCAGCAACATTAACCAAGTATAATTAGTACGCATGAAGAGTTTGTACCAAGCTGTTTATGCCTCTTTATATTCAAACATAACATATATACTCAGTTGAACCATATGCATTATTCTATCAGATTATGTACTTGTTAAAGAACATTTTAGTGCTTAATACAATATTAACTTTAAACTGGGATTAACCCACTGAGCGAGTTCAACAGTTTGCCAGTTCATGGTAACTTGTGTTAACCTGCCTTTCAGAGGGCAACGACTCACTTGCAAAATTCTGTCCTGTTATCACTCCAAACTATTAAAGGCCTCAATGTACATCCAGAAAGGAGGCATTCTCAGATTCATATTTTCTAGTGGTTGCTGTCTGGAAAAAGAATACCCATTGTAAATGTTACAATACGTTTCTACTTTCTCTAACTTAAACTGTTGCCTGCATCTTTTTTGCTACATGTAAGGCAAATTTTTGCACTATATTAGTGCAGCATGATATGCACTTAACTAGTATTGCCATAGAAACTGCCTCTTTTCAGAAAGGATGATGATGTATCTTGTGCAAGGAGTGTCAAGGAGACAGGTCTTGAATCCTGAAGAGAGTAGCATTTGGTTTGGACTGTGACGGGATGGAATCGGATAATGACGTGTACTGTATGCACCGCTCCTCGTCACAGTAGCCATTTGTAGTCTATATCATGGCAGTAATACAAGTGTCTAGTTTCTTTTGCCCCATCTACCTATACTGGTATAGATTGTCCTGCTGGTTTCTAATTGTACTTTGAAGGCTGTTTATGACTAGATTTTTTATATTTGTTAACTTTGTTAGAAAAAGAAAAGAAAAGAAAAAGAAAGTGGTTGCCCTGTAATCCTGAGTGACATACTTGCTGTCTAAAAAGGTATTCTGATTGTTTATTCAACTAAAATAAAATGGTTGTGCTTTTTTTCCCTTCTGCTAGTGAGTGTTTTCACTGCTGCTGACAGTGCAATACTCAGAGCCCTTCTGTCTTTTCTAATTAGGATAACTGGATAGACTCTTAAATATTCAGTTAAATTCTTGACTGTACTGGCAAGTACAGTCAAGTACTTACTGGCAAGTAAATGGTAAGATAAATAACTCTGTCAGTTTAATACTCGTGACTTTTTTTAAACTCTGACAGTATAAAAACTCACTGTTAACCTCGTCCATGCTTATGGTTTTCAGTGTTACACTTCTGACATGAAGCTCTTTGACTTGCCACTGTATCTAAATGCCTATTACAGATGTGATTCATGACCTGAGAAGGGTTATTCTCATCAGGCTTCTGTGTGTAGCCTGAACATATAAGTGACTGTGCCACTGCTAAGCAATACAAAACTTTATCAGGCAACCTTTCAAAAATAATTGTTATATAAAGTTCAATATTCAGTCCTCAGGTCTTTTTTATGAACTAAACCATTTCTGCCTACTCATCACACTATTTACTCAAGAAGCACCAGGTTTTGCACACTGAATAAAACTGTAACTTTGCAAATTTTGGCCCAGATCCACTGAAACTGATGACAAGTGTCTCATGGACATCAATGGGTAACATCAGTCCTTAAAAGTACCTACTTTTGTTTCATGTAGAAAAATTTTTGGAACCACTGTGTATTTTGTGAATGTTCAAGACAGATTATGGTCCTGCTTTAACTGTAGCTGGCTTCTATTACCAGTGTAGTGTTGCTGCCTCAACAAAATGACCTTTCACCTACTGCATAAGTATTCTCCAAACGGGAATGATGAGCAGAGAGGAATAATAATAACAATATTCTGTACAGGTTTGATTTTTCATTTTATACCTTGGTCCGGCCACAGTAGGTGAAGTGACATGGCCCCCTGCCACAGCAGCAATTAATTCATATGTGTGTTGCAGGTCTGGGGCTTCAGTTTTACATCACTGTAAAGATCCACAGTAAAAAAAAAAAAAAATCTTGATGAATTTAATTGCTTAAGCATTTTTTTGTGTAGAAAACAAGAAAAAAATAGATTATTCTTGTTTTGTCAGACACACAAAGAATACTGTGGAAAAGTTACAAATTTTTAAAAAGTTATAGCTATCATGTGGAGACATAAAGCTTAATCATGATTTCTGTGCTTTTAAAAGTCTGATTCTGTTGTCAAATAGTATTGGACGAATAGGGAATTGAGGGAATAGGGTTTCTTCATTGCAATGAGTCATCTTTATTTATTTGTTATACTGGCTGGTCTTAGCAGGAGCTGTTGCCTAGTTCTTGCCTTTAATATTTTTATGCCCTAAATCCAAGAATTTAGTAACTTGAATTTAGCAGTATGCCATCTCCTTTTTCTCATTATATAAAATGGACAAATGAAGAAAGAGATACAACAATATTTTAAGTATGTCTGGCCTTTGCAATCCATGAAAGTATTTGAGTATGTGTTACATTTTATATCTGGTCAGTGAATTTTGCTGGTGCACATCTGCATTAGTGCTGCATTTAAAATGTAGAGTGCATTTTTATTACTTTTTTTATTTCACAAAGTGCATGGAAATTTGAAGCCTGAATGGCTTTCCTCGTTATCAAGAAAAAAAATATTAGGCTATCAGGAGGGCTGAAATTTTATGTAAAGCCTCAATGTTGCATAAATGATTAAGCCCTTTAGCACTGAAACAGAAATAAATAAAGGTCAATTATCAGTATAGAATGAAAAGCAATTTGCTTTAAAAATCAGAGTGCTTCTACAAATCCAGTGCCTAAAGCAGCCACTACTGTAGATCGTTAGTTTGTGAAAGTAATTTTCCAGTGTTCAAATAAACCATTCAGAAAATGTAGACATTTTCCTGTTGATGTGGTGGTTTGTATTTTCCTTTCTAAATCTGTAGTTTCTAGATTACTGTGTCTGCTTTGAGTCCTGGAGCAGTTCCTTTTTGAAGCTGTGGTGCAACTGCACGAGGTTGTTTATATTTAGTATAAAGCATCAATTTTGAAATTCCCTTCTTCCTGGCAAAATGTAATAACTAAATAAATGTTTGTTTTCTAATATTACAATCTGAAGAGACCAATTTAAAAATTCTTTGTATAAATCACTGTAAAATATACCGTGAGTTAAAAGAGAAATCTGTCTTTTTACCTTTATGTAAATTGTGCTCACCCAAAGTTAAGAGTTTATTTTGCCTAACTTAATTTATTTGAATATTTATTTTGTAGAACAAGGAGGCAGCTGTCTGAGGAATGTTTACTTTTTGTTAATGTTAATTTGTAAATTGTGTAATGCATTTTTATTTTTTAAATTCTGTATATTTCTTTTTTAATGCACAAAATGTTTATGTACAACTACTGCAAATTTCTGTATATTGTCACTAAGCTTTATTCAGTTAATACAGATAACATGAAAATGTAGCAAGTGTTACATTTTCATCTGGGTTATTTTTACAAAACTGATATATGCTGACAATAAATATAAACAGAAAATCATTTATTGTCTTTGTTTAAAAGATGTCGTATACTATGTTGGGAGAGAGTAACAATAAGAGCCAAATCCCTAAAATATACCAACTTTTAAACAGTTTCTTTTTTGAAAGAAGCTAGCAAACATATTCTTGTTAAGAACTAGTATTTCTCTTAAAAAAAAAAGAAAAAAACTTTCTGATGTTATCGTAAGTATCAAAGTCTATTGCTACAGTCCTTGTTGACATAGAAATTTATAATGTATTTTTAATTGATCTATAAATATCCAATAAATGCGAGAATTCAATGATATTTTAAATTTTCTTCTTCAATTGCCATTTTTAGGCCAGAAAAAACAACCCATTTAGGAGAAGGGGTGGATCAAGATCTCACTAAAAGATATCTGTTCACTTCAGTGAAGCTGAATCTGTCCCTGCCCACACAGGGAAGCAACAGGGAGCAAAATCTACCTCCTCAAAATAAACAAACATGCCTAATGCAGTCCACAAACTTGTCACTTACATCCCAGTTGTTGAATAAAACTTACCAAATTCACTCTAATTTCTTCTAGAATAAAAAAGTTGTGATTATCTAAGCAAAAAAAAAAAAGTGACTGCAGTTTTTCCACAACTGCTCATATTCTGTGCTCGCCAAAACTCATTTTTTTCACGTCTGTTTCTGCATTGTATATTTACACACTAGTTCATGAGGGCTTGCCTGTTTTCAATGGTTATTACCGCTCCAGTAATGGGTGTAGAGTAACCCTTAAAAGATTTATACCCAATTTTGAGAGAACACAACTCTTTATTTTACAGGCATTTTAGGATTTTCAAAAGTACCTCCTACTTTAATTTTCTCCCCCTGGAATACACAGTAAAACAACAGAAGCATCAACTTGTCTTACCACCAGCTGCAATTCAATAGAAGAATTTCCGAAATAATGTAATTTTTTTTTTTAATTCAGTACAGGCAGAGTTCTATGAACAGTTAAAAACAATACTTGAGAGAAGAAAACTAAAATTTGCATTTAAGCATCGCAGAAGAGAACTGCCTGTGGTGTGCTACTGAAGATCACAAGGTCTTTACATTCAGTAAAGAAAATGTATTGTAGCCCTTTGGCAATTGATTGTGACACACTGGGAATTCCATTCTTTATTTTTTAAAAAAATAAAAAATACAGTTTTCCAATGAAAGTATAATAAAAGGAGCTAAACAGCTGAATCAAAGGCTTAGATGAGCATTGTAAATATTTAGCTTTCCGGTAATCATAGAATCATAGAATAACCAGGTTGGAAGAGACCCGCTGGATCATCGAGTCCAACCATTCCCATCAATCACTAACCCATGTCCCTCAGCACCTCGTCCACCTGTGCCTTAAACCCCTCCAGGGAAGGGGACTCAACCCCCTCCCTGGGCAGCCTCGGACAGGGACCAATGACCCTTGCTGTGAAGAATTTTTTCCTAATGTCCAGCCTAAACCTCCCCTGGCGGAGCTTGAGGCCATTCCCTCTCGTCCTGTCCCCTGTCACTTGGGAGAAGAGCCCAGCTCCCTCCTCTCCACAACCTCCTTTCAGGTAGTTGTAGAGAGCAATGAGGTCTCCCCTCAGCCTCCTCTTCTCCAGGCTAAACACCCCCAGCTCTCTCAGCCGCTCCTCATAAGGCCTGTTCTCCAGCCCCTTCACCAGCTTCGTTGCTCTTCTCTGGACTCGCTCCAGAGCCTCAACATCCTTCTTGTGGTGAGGGGCCCAGAACTGAACACAGGATTTGAGGAGCGGTCTCACCAGTGCCGAGTACAGAGGGAAATGTGAGTAATATGAAGATCTACAGTACTAAGTCTAGTAAATTATCCTTCTGGAACAGTCGTGAGCTCAAGCCCCATTCAGGATCTGCTTGACTTCATTACAAACAATTTGGCTACACAAAAGGTTATTTCTGAATCTCCTGGTGCTTTTCTTGGACACAGGGAAGCTGAATGTCTATCCAAAAGCAGCTAATGACCAGGGAGATGGACCCTTTTGTGCCTCAGGAGGAGGATAAATAGCAAGTGCCCGGGTGCTTTTCTGCGCTGGGCGGTCACCGGGGCGAGTCGGAACCTCCCAGCGGGACGAGTTCACGCGGCGGGACTCGGCCTGGTTCCCTTTCTCTTTTTGACCGAGTACGTCTAACAGCGCTGCCGGGGGGCCTCAGTGCTGCCGCGCCGTGGCCGCGGAGCGGTACTGCAGCCCGGGGCGGGGATGGGGGGAGCACAGGGCCTGTCATTGACCGTATTAGGGCAATCTGGGCAAAATGGCATAAAAGAGCAAATTGAGCGTGTAAGGGAAAACTGGGCTAATTGGCATAAAAGGTGAAAATAACAGAATCAGGGCAAATTGACCATACAAGGCAAACTGGGAAAATTGCTCATAAAATGGCAAATTGACCATAAAAGACAAACAGGGCAAATTGCCGCATAAGGGCAAATACACCACAAAAGGGCAAATAAACTATGTAAGGGGCCAATTGCAATAAAAGGGCAAATTGAAAAATAAAAAGGCAAGTTGACCACTGGCAAACGGCTCCAATTGCCACCAAAGGGCAAACTGACCATAACAGGGCAAATTGATGATATGAGGGCAAACTTGGCCAATTGCCGTCAGAGGGCAGTTTGACCAAAAGGGCCAAAACCGATCCGAACGCGGCACAGGCAGAGTAGGATCGAGAAGGGACCAGTCAGAGCTTGGAACGCACAGCCAATCAGAACACGGCACAAGCAAAGTGGGATCAAGAAAGGACCAATCAGAGTGCGGTTCGCTGAGCCAGTCAGAACACAGCGCTGGCAAAGTGGTGTCGAGAAGTGACCGATCAGAGCGCGGAAACCACAGCCAATGAGAACATGGCACAGGGAAAGAGGGATCCAGAAAGATCCAATCAGAGCGCGGAACTCACAGCCCTTCGATGCCCTGGGAAATGAATGGGGTGTGCCAAGTGCTGCCGCGCCGTGGCCGCGGAGCGGTACTGCAGCCCGGGGCGGGGGAACGGGACGGCCCACAGGGGCGGGCGAGCCGGGCGGCGCGGGGCGGGGAGCGGAGAGCCGGGCGGGGAGCGGGGCGGTTCGCAGAGCGGCTCGGATCCGCTCGGCTGCTGTCGGCTCCGCGCGGCGCCGTTCGGGACGGCTCGGCTCTGCTCTTCGCTGCCCTTCCGCCCGCCGCCGGCTGCGGCCAACGGGGTGCGGGCTGGGGCTGGGAGAGGGACAGCGCCCCCAGGGCCCCCGTGCCCCCACCCTGTCCTCCCCGAGCCCCGCGTGCCCCTGTCCCTGCCCGGGGTGCCCGCGTCCCCTGTGTCCCCTGACAGCCCTGCGTGCCCCGGCTCCGCGTGTTTCTGCAGCGCTCGGCTCGGTGCGGCGGCGCTCGGCTGCCCCTGGGCAGGGCCCCGCACAGAGCGCTCCCATTGGCTGCACCGCGCGTCACTCAGCGAGCGGCGGCCAATCAGCGCCGGGAGAGCGCCCGGGGGGCGGGCCGAGGCGGAGCGCGGGCGGGTGGTTCGAGCTCCGCACGGGGCCCGGGCGCCGCCCGCCCTCGCTGCCCGCCGGGGCCCGCGGCCGCAGCGGCACCGCTCGGGAGCGGCTCGAACGGGGCCGGGTCGGGTGAGTCAGAGGCGCCCGGAGAGGCGCGGGGGAGCGCTCTGTGGCCGGCGGCGCCGCTCCGGGCTCGCTGTCCGTGAGCCGCGGCCCTCCCGGGGCCGGCTCGGGCTCAGGGGCGGTCGGGGCCTTCGGGGCTGCGTCTGCGCTCGGCGTGCGGCCCCGCGGGGGAGATCCCCGCTCGGGAGGGGGAGGAGGGAGTGGGGGAAGGGAAGGAGGGGAGAGAGGGGGAAAGCAGGGGGGAGGATGGGGCCAAATGGGAGGAGAAGGGGGGAAAGAAGGAGGTGGGGAAGAGGGGAGGAGGGGAAGGAGCGGAAAGGGAGGTTTGGAAAGCGCTTTTGTGTTGTCGGTCTAGAGAGAGCGGGGGGGTCGTTGTTTTGGGGTGTCGTGCGCGGTGGCGAGAGCTGCAGGGGCGGGGGGGTCATTTCAAGCACGGTTACTTGGAGTATTTTGCTGTAACAGCTCCTTCCTATTGCTCTGTCAGCAGAGAGAGTCTGACGACTGAGGATGAGAGAGCCCCTGCGGGATCCCGACCCCTCCCCAGGGAGAGGCAGGGGAGCGACGTGGCGGTGCCCTCCAGGCCAGCAGCGTTCAGGTACGTGGCTTTCTCGGGGCTCACTCCTCTTTGCTAATCACTGTCGATCGAGTTGACGGTGTGAGCTGGAGCGTTCTCTACGTCGAGTTAGCGTGTGACGGCATCGCATTTGAGTCTGTGCCAGGTCGAGACGACAGTACTAGGGTGCGATGTGCTTCGCCAGGCAAACCTGTGCGAAGGGAAGCGTTGCTTTCAACGTGAGGAACAAAATTGTTCCTTGTGCCGGCAACAAAAAGGGAGCTGTGAAGTAACCCCAAGAGGGATTATGCAAGAGCATACTAAAGTAGCCAGTGTCGCTGTTGAGCTGCCTTCAGACTGTCTTTTCCAGTTTCCCTGTTGCAAACTGACTCCTCGTTAACTTTACAGCTGCTCTGAAAAGAGGCTCCCAAAGCCAGCCCCGCAAACGACAGAGGCAGCTCTGCTGAGCTGGCTGGGTTGCCAAGCTCCACAAGCATGGTTGTGGAAGCGGAATGATCTCTGTAAAATCCACAACCTCGAAGCATGCCTCGCGTCTTCCTGGTGGCTCACTCCAGTGCCTGAGGCAGCGAGCGCACTTACAGACAGGCGCCTCCTGCCTTCTTCGCACCGATGATCCCCCCCCAACCCCACTCCCCTGCTGCCGGTTTCACCTTCGTCAAAACTGCAAGCGTTTGCTTCCTTTTGGCTTTGATTGCTGTTTTCACAGGTTCACGAGGCAAACCCGGTGCGCGAATAAATACCGCAGCGTAGGAGTGAAGCCGGCGACCGGCCACTGACCGTGCCGAAGTCTCCCGACGTCTCAGGTAGTTGCTGGCGTGGATGGGCTTGCATGTGATCATAGGAGGGAGGTCTCATTGCTCTCCACTCTCTTGACAGGCAGAGAGGAGTGGGAGCGGTTGCTTTTGTGTGGCTGCTCAGCCTCAAACCTACACTCGGTTCCGTTCTTGTTATGCTTGATGTGCGGGTGGGGGTGAGCTGTGTCTGAGGCACGGCACACGGGCAGTGCCGTGTGGTCTCCGTGGCCTCGCTTCGCATCCAGGCATCATGTTCTTTGGAGGCCAAACCAGGCTTTGTTCCTTCCTACAACTGTCGCATGCCTGAACTAAACCAAAATGCCTCAGCCGATCGCTGCCCCTCTCTGCCGGGCTGAGTCCCTTTCCTGCAGAGGCTTTGGTGACAGGCGCTTGCTGAACGGGCGCGGATGCGTGTGTCTGGAAGAGCTGTCTCACCGTTGCACCTCTCGCCTCCGCGCGCGTGTTTCTCAGGCCTGTAGTCTGGGCCAAGCTCGAGTTGCGTGCAGTGACGTGGTTCCTGCCAGCAGGCGCGTTGCAGGTCTGACCCCGGCAAGAGAAGAGGCGTGCCGGGGGGAGCCTTCTGTGCCTCAGGAGGAGGATAAATAGCAGGGTGCCTGGGCTGCTTTTCTACGCTGGGCTGTCACGCGAGTGTGATTTAGAACATCTTAGCGTAACGAGTTTATACGGGGTAAGGCTCGGTTTGGTTTTGTTTCTCTTTTTGACCAAGTTCGTCTAACAGAATAACTGTTAAAACGAATCACGTTCTCTATGGACTTCTCTGAAACTTGGTCCGGTGACACTGCTTTCCGTCTGGCGAGTCCTCCTGTTCCTTGTGGTTTCCTTTCGGGGGGGATGAGTGAAACCTTTGGTCGTTCTTTTGAAGGAGATTCTCTTCTCGGCTTGCTTTGGCGGGGCTGTAGAGCAGGGGCTGCGGGAGTTGGAAGGTCAGAGAAGGAAACGTGGGTGAAGGAGGAAAGCGTTTTTGTCCTGGGGCCGAGGGCCGCCTTGTCTCATCACCCTGCTAACGATCCTTTCTGTGCATTCCCTCCTGCAGGTCTCTCTCCTCTGTGCAGCGTAGGAAGTGGATTCCTCTCCTCCTGCGCACGCCCAGGTGGAAGACGCGGCCTCGTCCAGACCCTCTGTCCCGGTTGCGCTGCCGCCACCTTTGCTGCGTGACTGGGAAGAGCGTGTCTGTCTCCAAGGATCCTTCAGCCTCTTCTGCCCAGGCGTGGGGAAGCCGGAGGAACCCCGTGTAAACCAGTGGTGTCCACATTAAAGCTTTTGATCGGTCGCCGACTGCCGTATGCGTTTTGCGTTTTCAGTGTTGGAAGCGAAGAAAGAAGGTGTCAGTGGAGGCCGTTCGGGGCGTGTGGCGATGGCGCCGCGAGCCAGGGTCCGGCACGGGGAGCGCTGTGCTGCGCAGGCTCCGAGTTGGCAGCCGGCTGCACGCTGTACGGGCAGCCGATGGGCTCGGACGGGCTCGCTGGCAGCCGGGGGCACGTGCCGGATCGCGATGGTGTGCGGGTGTTCGGCAGGGAAGTGTTCTCGCTGTCGATGCGTCTGCCGCTTCCAAAGTCCCCTCGTGTCGGACTGGAATTCCGTGTCCTTTCCCACAGCGGGTCAGTTGTTCCTTTCCAGCCTGCCCGTATGGCACAGCCACAGGGCCTCCCGTCGGAACGGCGTCCGTCGTCCGGAGACGGCGTGCGGGAGCGGGGAAAGCCGCGGCCTTTCCCCTGGAGGCGCCACCTCTCCCTTTCAGCCGCCGCTCGGAGGTTTCCCGGCCGCAGAGGGCTCGGAGAGCGGCCCCTCGGCACGGAGAGCGGAGCCCGCGGCCGCCGCGGTGCCCGTGAGCGCAGCCCTGCTCGCCGCGGGACCGGAGCGAAGGGGCAGACCGGGGGAAGGCAGGCGCGGTCTGCGCTGCTGCGGAGCCCGGCAGCGGGGGAGGGTGTGCGGGCAGCGCCGCGGGAGCTGCTGCTCCGGGCGGTTCGGCGCCCGTCGGGATCGAACCCGCGACGAGAGAAAACGGTGAAAACGGGAACGACGGCAAAAAGAGCTTCGCCCGGCTCGGTGCTGCCGCGTTGTGGCCGCGGAGCGGTACTGCAGCCCGGGGCCGTGCAGCGACTCAGTGCTGCCGTGCGTGGCCGCGGATGGTACTGCAGCCCCGGGCGTTGGGGGCGCACAGGGGCCCGATCATTGACCATATAAGGGCAAACCGGGCCAAGTGCCATAAAAACGAAAATTGCCATAAAGGGGCAAATTGAGTATATGAGGGCGAACTTGGCCAACTGCCGTAAAAGAGCAAATTGACCATATAGGGGCAAATTGCCATAAGAGAGAAAATTGACCATGTAAGGGAAAACTGGGCCAATTGCCATAAAAGGTCAAATTACCATACAAAGGCAAATTGAGCACATAAGTGCAAACTGGCCAAATTAACAATAAGAGGGCAAATCATCCATCAAACGGGCACAGGACACGGCACGGGCAAAGCGGGATCCAGAGGTGACCAATCAGAGTGCGGAGACACAGCCAATCGGAACACAGAGCTGGCAAAGTGGGATTGAGAATCGACCAATCAGAGCGCAGAGGCCCAGCCAATCAGAAGGCAGCGCGGTCAAGGTGGGATCGAGAAGGGACCAATCAGAGCGTGGAACGCACAGCCCTGAGATGCCCAAGGCAATGAATGGGGGGTGCCAAGTGCTGCCGCGCCGTGGCCGCGGAGCGGTACTGCAGCCCGGGGCTGAGGGGGACGGGAAGACCCACAGGGGCGGGGCGGGGAGCAGGGCGGGGCGCGGGGAGGGGAGCGGTGCAGAACGGAGAGGGACAACGTGCCGCGTCCCCCTTTGAAGCACCCCCGCCCCTGTCCGCGGTGCACGAGTCCCCTCGGCTCGGCCCCGCGCGGCTCGCTCAGGCTGCGTTGGGATCTGCTCGGTGCCGGCAGGCTGCCGTTGAAACGGCCCCGCGGGGACAGCGGGCGCCATGCTAAACGGAACGCAGTAGCTCTATGAGGTGCGCCGCCATGTTGTACGGCACGCATGCGCAGTGAGTCCAAAGGGACGTCGCCATGTTGCATGACACGCATGCGCAGTGACTGCTTATGGGCGCTGCCATGTTGGAATTCATGCATGCGCATTAACTGCAAATGGGCGACGCCATGTTGTACGGCACGCAGCCGCAGTGACTGCAAATGGGCGCCGCCACGTTGGACTTCACGCATGCGCAGTGACGGCTTATGGACGTCGCCATGTTGTACGGCACGCAGCCGCAGTGACTGCTTACGGGCGCCGCCATGTTGGACTTCACGCATGCGCAGTGACTGCAAATGGACGTCGCCATGTTGTACGGCACGCAGCCGCAGTGACTGCAAATGGGCGCCGCCATGTTGGACTTCACGCATGCGCAGTGATTACTAATGGGCGCCGCCATGTTGGACTTCACGCATGCGCATTGACTGCAAATAGGCGCCGCCATGTTGTGCGGCACGCATGCGCAGTGACGGCTTATGGACGTCGCCATGTTGTACGGCACGCATGCGCAATGATTACTAATGGACGCCGCCATTTTGCATGACACGCATGCGCAGTGACTGTAAATAGGCGCCGCCATGTTGAACACTACGCATGCGCATTGGCTACATTGTAGGTGTCGCCATGTTGGACTTCACGCATGTGCAGTGACGGCTTATGGACGTCGCCATGTTGTACGGCACGCAGGCGCAGTGACTGCTTATGAGCGCCGCCATGTTGGATTTCACGCATGCGCATTGACTGCAAATAGGCGCCGCCATGTTGTACGGCACGCATGCGCAGTAACGGCTTATGGACGTCGCCATGTTGGACTTCACGCATGCGCATTGACTGCAAATGGGCGCCGCCATGTTGTACGGCACGCATGCGCAGTGATTACTAATGGGCGCCGCCATGTTGGACTTCACGCATGCGCAGTGACTACTAACGGGCGCCGCCATGTTGTACGGCACGCAGGCGCAGTGACTGCTTATGGCGCCGCCATGTTGTACGGCACGCATGCGCAATGGTTATTAATGGACGCCGCCATTTTGCATGACACGCATGCGCAGTGACTGTAAATGGGCGCCGCCATGTTGTACACTACGCATGCGCATTGGCTACATTGTAGGTGTCGCCATGTTGTACGGCACGCATGCGCAGTGGCTACATTATAGGCACCACCACGTCGTATGGCACGCATGCGCAGTGGATCCTCCGCTCAGTCACCGCCAGCCAATCAACGCCCGTAGAGCGGTTGTAGGGCGGGCCCTGCAGCGAGCGCTCCCATTGGTCGGAATCCCTGCGCTCGGGATGAATGGGGCGGGGACTCAGTGCTGCCGCTCCGTGGCCGCGGAGCGGTACTGCAGCCCGGGGCGGGGGAACGGGACGGCCCACAGGGGCGGGCGAGCCGGGAGGGGCGGGGCGGGGAGAGAGGCGAAGAGCGGCTTGCAGCCCTGCGGCGCCGTTCGGGACGGCTCGGCTCTGCTCTCCGCTGCCCTTCCGCCCGCCGCCACTGCGGCCAACGGGGTGCGGGCTGGGAGAGGGACAGCGCCCTGAGGGCCCCCGTGTCCCCCCCAGGTCGTGAACGGCTCGAACGGGGCCGGGCTCGGGTGAGTCAGAGGCGCCCGGAGAGGCGCGGGGGAGCGCTCTGTGGCCGGCGGCGCCGCTCCGGGCTCGCTCTCCGTGAGCCGCGGCCCTCCCGGGGCCGGCTCGGGCTCAGGGGCGGTCGGGGCCTTCGGGGCTGCGTCTGCGTCTGCGCTCGGCGTGCGGCCCCGCGGGGGAGATCCCCGCTCGGGATGGGGAGGAGGGAGGGGGGGAGGGGAAGGAGGGGAGAGAGGGGGAAAGCAGGGGGGGAGTATGGGGCAAAATGGGAGGAGAAGGGGGGAGAGGAGGAGGTGGGGAAGAGGGGAAGGAGCGAAAAGGGAGGTTTGGAAAGCGCTTTTGTGTTGTCGGTCTAGAGAGAGCGGGGGGGGTGTCGCTTTTCTGGGGTGTCGTGCGCGGTGGCGAGAGCTGCAGGGGCAGGGGGGGTCATTTTAAGCACGGTTACTTGGAGTCTTTTGCCCTAACAGCTCGTTCCTTTTGCTTTGATACAGGATTATGGGGAGGAGGGGACTGAGTGCCCGTGGGTTGAAATCAGGGGAGCCCACAAGAAGGCTGATGTTGTGATGGAGTCTGTTACAGACCAGCCAGCTGAGAAGAAGCAGCTGATGAGCTTTTCTATCAACAACTGGGGATAGTCTCGTGATTGCTCCCTCTGGTCCTCGTGGGAGACTTCAATCTTACAGATATCTGCTGGAAGTACAATACAGCGGAGAGAAAGCAGTCTAGGAGGTTCCTGGAGTGCGTGGGAGACAACTTCCTCACACGGCTGGTGAGTGAACTGACAGGGGAAGGTGCCCTCGTGGACCCGCTGTTCATGAACAGAGAAGGCCTGTGGGGGATGTGGTAGGAGGACGCCTGGGACAAAGTGATCACGAGATGATAGGGTTTTCAGTTATAGGTGAGGTGAAGAGGGAGATTAGCACAACAGTCACATTAAACTTCCAGAGGGCAGACTTTGGACTGTTCAGAAGGCTGGTTGGCAAAGTCCCGTGGGAGACAGTCCTTAAGGGCAAGGGAGCCCACGAGGGCTGGGAGCTCTTCAAAAAGGAAATCCTAGCAGCTCAGCAGCAAGCCATCGCCGTGCTCCGGAAAAGGAGCTGGCAGGGGAGAAAAACAGGTTGGTTGACTAGGGAGATCTTGAGAGACATTAAAAAGAAGAGGAGGGTCTATGAGCTTTGGAAGAAGGGACAGGCATCTTGGGTGAACTACAGGGAAGAAGTGAGATCGTGCAGGGAAAAAATGAGGGGGGCTAAGGCCCAACTAGAAATCAAATTGGCTAAGTCTGTGAAAGATAACAGAAAATCTTTCTATACATACAATAACAATAAAAGGAGGACTGGGGAGAGTGTTCAGTTCCTATTGGGTGCAGAAGGAACAACCGTGACAGGGGACGAGGGCAAGGCTGAGGTACTTAGTGCCTTCTTTGCCTCCGTCTTTAATAGTAAGGAAGGTTGTTCCCTCTGTGTACAAACCCAGGAGTTAGAGGAGCAGAATGAGGCTCCCATGATCCAAGAGGAGGTGGTCAGAGCCTTGCTTGCCCAGCTAGACACCCACTGGTCTGTGGGGCCAGATGGTCTATGGGCCTTTTCCATCATCTTCCAACAGTCCTGGCTGACTGGGGCAGTTCCACTGGACTGGAGGCTGGCGGATGTTGTGCCCATCTACAAGCAGGGTCGCAGGGAGGGCCCAGGGAACTACAGGCCTGTCAGTCTGACGTCAGTGCTGGGAAAAGTCATGGAACAGGTGATCTTGAGTGCTGTCATGAAGCACATAAATGGAGTTAACTCCAGCTGGAGGCCAGTTACAAGTGGGGTTCCCTAGGGCTCAGTGCTGGGTCCAGCCCTGTTCCATGTCTTTATCAATGACCTGGATGAAGGCATTGAGTGCAACCTTAGTGAGTTTGCTGACGACACTAAGCTGTGTGGAAGTGTTGACGTCTTGGAGGGTCGGGAGGCTCCAAAGGGATCTGAAGAGGCTGGAGCGCTGGGCTGAGACCAATGGCATGAGGTTTATCAAGGCCAAATGCCGGGTCCTGCACTTGGGGCACAACAACCCTATGCAGTGCTACAGACTAGGAGAAGTCTGTCTAGAAAGCTGCCTGGAGGAGAAGGACCTGGGGGTGTTGGTTGACAGCAGCTGAACGTGAGCCAGCAGTGGCCCAGGTGGCCAAGAAGGCCAATGGCATCTTGGCTTAGATAGAAACAGCGTGACCAGCAGGTCCAGGGAGGTTATTCTCCCTCTGTACTCGGCACTGGTGAGACCGCTCCTCGAATGCTGTTTTCAGTTCTGGGCCCCTCACCACAAGAAGGATGTTGAGGCTCTGGACCGAGTCCAGAGAAGAGCAACAAAGCTGGGGAAGGGGCTGGAGAAGAAGAGGAGCGGCTGAGAGAGCTGGGGGTGTTTAGCCAGGAGAAGAGAAGGCTGA
Organism: Phaenicophaeus curvirostris; assembly: GCF_032191515.1. NCBI lineage: Eukaryota > Metazoa > Chordata > Aves > Cuculiformes > Cuculidae > Phaenicophaeus > Phaenicophaeus curvirostris. The sequence continues at coordinate 60,821,779 of NC_091397.1, forward strand.
GGGGAGACCTCATTGCTCTCTCCAACTACCTGAAAGGAGGTTGTGGAGAGGAGAGAGCTGGGCTCTTCTCCCAAGGGACAGGGGACAGGAGAGAGGGAATGGCCTCAAGCTCTGCCAGGGGAGGTTCAGGCTGGACATTAGGAAAAAATTGTTGACAGCAAGGGTCATTGGGCACTGGCAGAGGCTGCCCAGGGAGGGGGTTGAGTCACCTTCCCTGGAGGGGCTTAAGGGATGGGCGTATGAGGTGCTGAGCGATGTGGTTTAGTGATTGATGGGAATGGTTGGACTCGATGGTTCAGTGGGTACTTTCCAACTTAGTGATTCTGTGATTCTTTTTGCTTTGTCAGCAGAGACAATCTGACAGAAGTGTTGGTGATGAGAGAGCCCCTGCGGGATCCCGACCCCTCCTCAGGGAGAGGGGGAGAAGTGATGTGGCGGTGCCCTCCAGGCCAGCAGCTTTTGGGTACGTGGCTTTCTCAGGGCTCATTCCTCTTTGCTAATCACTGTCGATCGAGTTGACGGCACTAGCTGGAGCGTTCTCCACTTTGGGTTAGTATGTGACGGCATCGCGTTTAGTGAACGCTGGATCGAGACAACAATACTAGGGTGGCAGGGGCTTTGCCAGCCGACCCTATGCATGCCACACAGCATGAACATGCCACACACACGCCAGGCCCACGCCCCACACGTGCAATTCACCCCCCATGCACATTGTGCTGCCCCCATGCACATGCCAGGCTAGCGCCACAACCACCCCATGCACGTGCTTCGAACATGCAAGTGGCATGCCACACACGCCACAGAGCCCTTGTACACATCGCAACATGTCACATAGGCCACGCGCATGTTATGTGCATGCTGTGTACATGCCATCCACAGGCAATGCATATGCTAGCAATGCACCATGAAGATGACACACCAGCCACGCACATGCCACGCACACACCTTGCACACACAAGCAACATACCACGTACCACACGCATGTATTGCACACGCAGGCAACATGCCACGCATGCCATGCATGTGTTGTGTACATGCCACACACTCCACACACACGCCACTGCTTCCATGCACATTCCAGGCTCATGCTGCAACAGTCAAGCACATGTCACGCACATGCATTCCACATGCAGGCAACATACCACGCATGCCACACACTCCATGCGTATGTTATGTACGGGCCATGTACATACCATACACACGCCATGGACACGCTAACACATACCATGAAGATGACACGCCAGCCATACTTCAAGCACGCCGCACACACGCGAAGAGGGAAAGGAGGAGAAGGGGAGCTTTGGAAAGCGCTTTTATGTTGTTAGTGTAGAGAATGCCAGGAGGGAGGTCGCTTCTTTGATTCTCTTCTACAACCAGGCTTCTTTGGATTTAAATACCTTCCATGTCACAGGGTTTATAACGGTGCAACATCCGTTACGCTTGCTGCAGATCCTCTTGGTTCAGACATTTCTCTGTTTCCAGTTACACAGAATACCTGTTTAGCCTTCTCTTCTATTTTGAGGCTTAACATCTTTTTAGACTTCTTTTTAGTGTTTGTGTTAAACTATGTCCCGTAACAGTGGTACGGAAGGGGAGTTGTTGCGTTTTAAACGGTAACTGTAGAGTTAAGGTACCTCAAATGCCTTGGGGAAATGCAGATGCATCTCTTAGAGGTCCCTCATCTTTGCAGAGCGCTGTGGAGCCTTCCCATCTCTCTCATACGCTTGTGGCGGAAGAAGAGGAGGGCGCCCATGGGTGAAAGGGAAGCGGTTGCCATTCAGGTGAGAGGAGAAATGTCCGCTTTGCAGCTCTGAGTGAGGGTGACGTTTGTGATGCTGACTCCTGGTTCTGGAAGCAGCTTCTGGCTCCTCCGTTTGTTTCTCTGTGGATGAGGGCTCAGTGTATCGGCCCGGCTTCTGCGCCAGTGGCGTGGTCCTGTCGTTGACCACATAGTCGTTCATCGTGCGTGGGGGTGGGGGGCTCTGATTGTCACCTGTAACTGGACAAATGACTCTGTTAGCATCGTGATGATATTCCAAGGTGGCATTAAAAATTCCTTAATGTATCGTGCACGTCTCTCTTTCCTCACAGCCCAAAAAGCCAGTCTGGAGAATGTTCTTAGTGCAGAAAACCTGGCAAAAGTCTCGCAGAACAGCCCCGCTTTTTCAAAGCCCGGTATTCTTCCACCTTCCGTCCCGTCGTGAGGAGTAACGGTGAGTGAGCTGGCACGGCACGGGGGGAGGAGGAGGATTTAGCCTGCTCTCCGCCGGCTAAACGAAAGGGCTGTGGGACCATCTTCATGGCATCGTTGCTGAGCAAGGCCTCGCGTTGTTGCCGTTTAGCGTTCCTTTGCACGTGTGTACGTGTGCGCTTACGCACGAGTTGATGTTGCGTCACAGCTGTTGGGTGAAAGCCCTGGGGAAGGCGATGGCCAAGCAGAATGCGCGCAGGCTATCCGACGCTGTTCAGAAGGCGGTTGGATCCCTGACGAGCCTGCAGAGGCACCTCAGGGCCCCGCAAGGGTGGAACGTTCATGTTCACTTGGCGTGGAAACGGATGGTGGTGTAACTAAGCGGGTAGCTTCGCTGTCGGGATCTGCAGCTGGAAGCTGTTGTGGGGTCGTTCCGTGGGTCTGAATTTTTCCAGTGCGGAGGCCGTGTGCTGAGACCGCCGATCTGTTTGCTAAGCCAGAGGGTCCAGCTCTGCATGTGGAAAGGTGACACGGCGTTGGCCGTCCTCGCCACACGAGAGTCGGCAGCACCGGGGGCCTCCTTAGCGTGAGGGTGTCTGCAGCTGAAGTGGCTTCTTTTGCCTCTCTCTGCCCGAATTGGGCAGATCTCATCCTTCAAGCGAACGCAGAAGGCTCCGTATGCTCCCAGGTCCCATAGAAAGGGAAGTTTGTGGATTCCCCGACTGCAGTAACCCCTGCTGCTGCCTGTGGGTTGTTGTGCCAAAGACACTTCGCGCAGGGAGGGGGCACATGGGAGATGGGTGACGCGCTTACGTAAAGAGTGTCCTGCGGGCGGTGTGTCTCCTCGGAGCCGTGTGAAAGCCGCTCTCCGCTTTCTCTATTCCCCTCTAGAGCGGGCAGAGGATGGGCTGCAAGGCCGAGAAAACCAGAACGAGGCAAGCGGCCAGCTAGACTCAAAGTGGGGAGAAACGCTGATGCCTGGTGAACAAAGGAGTTTCCACTGCTGAAACGGATGAGAACAGACGTCGCGAGCGTCCTTCTGTTGGGGGCCAGCAAGGGAACCGCTTCTCTGGGGAGAACTTGCACACGGCCAGGGGGTTCTGTCACGGGAGGTGACTGAAACCTGATTCCCGATCCTGGTTTTGTGATGGAGAAGAAAGGGCCGTGAGACCTGAAGGCAGGGCTCTGCTTCGAGGCAAAGGTGAATGCCCCATGCACACGCCATACACATTCTAGGCTCACGCTATGCTCACCCTATGCATACGCCATGCACAAGCCTTGCGTACGCCACTGCGGCCATGCACACGCTGTGCACATGCCAGGCTCATGCCACAACCACCCCATCCACATGACACACACACGCCTTGCACACACAAGCAACATGTCACTCACACCACACATGCCATGTGCTTGTTATGTTTATGCCTCGTACATGCTCACACGCACCACAGACACGGCAGCACGCTGCCCTCCCGCTGGCTGCTGCCAGTGGGATGCAGGCTGGGACCGGGAGAGGGACAGCGCCCCGTGTCCCTCCCGTCCCCCTGAAACCCTCCTGTCCCTGCCCAGGGTGCCGCATGGGGCCAGGGGGAGGGCGGGGATACACAGCCTTTCCTCTTATGTCTGCTCTCTTTTTTAGTTTCTCTAAGACAGCTTTATTGGACTTGAGTTTTAGCCTCATGATTACGCATAAGACGTGGCTGAATGTGACGGGAAGACTGCTGGGAAAATGGCAAGAAGAGGATTGACAAGAAACAGTGGAACACGCCCTTTAGAGTTTGCTGCTCGTCCCGCTGCTGAGAAATGGGAGTGTCCCTGAATTTGCTACTGCATGAGACAGATTGAAGAAGTTTAATAGAAGTTCAGTTCTATCTAAATGGTAGATGGGACTGTGCTTATGTAAAGCATATTGTATGTAACTGTAACCAATACGCTTCCACGCACTGTATCTCAGCAGATAGAACGTGGAAGGAATCTTTTAATCTGTACAGTTTTTTAACAATGATAATTGATGTTTGGTGGCTTAATAACATCTATAATTTTATGTCATTTCAATCAAGCGTGGCTGTCATACATTGAACTTTCAGTAAACCACCAACATTTTATACTTAGGAGTAATTTCTTATTACCCATCCTAAGTGGGATGCTATAGCTTTGCTGTTAAAAGGGTGGGTCTTGTTCAAAAACCTCTGAAGGTCATAGTTGGGTTGGTTAAGTCTGTGCCACACCTGTGGTCAGCAACTAGGTACAGGTGAGGAGTTTGCCCCTTAAAAGGCCTCTTGATTTAGAGCTGGCTCTCACCTGCAGCTGGAGCATTCAGTGAAGGAAGGGGCTACAGAAGCCTGCCTTTCTTCCTTTCTTTGCTGGGGTTTGAACAGTCCTGTGGTTTTCTTCGTGGTGCATTTGAGCCTACAGTTATCGTTTCTTCTGTGAGTTTCAGGTAATGCTTTTGCTTGTGGGTTTGCTTTTTAGTCTTAGAGTAAAACTGGTTTGCAATGTGGCAGCTTCAGAGAAATGTTACCACAAACGTTTGCAGTCAATGTCGTCTTTCTTTGTTCTTGTTTTATTAGTAGAAGTAGGGATTATTTTTTATTAGCTTTTTTTTTTTTTTAATCTATTGGGGCCCTAAGGATTTAGGCTCAGCCTAAATAAGATTTACAGATTTCCAGTGTAGTTTTAGTGATAGCTGTTACTGTTTTTCCCAGAGGTCGTTGGTTTAATTTGGGGTTTGTGTCGTAAGCAGTTGAAAATTATGTTTGCCTAGAACTTTTTGACGAAATGCCCAAGAAAACTGTTAGCTTCCCTCTTCCTAGCCAAGCTGGGTTTTTTTTCATATTTTATGTATTTTATTTCAGACTGTAATGCCGAACAAAACTGCTACAATTTTACTGTAAATATAGCTCAGCCCTAACTCGGTCTCTGCCGTTTCTAGAAGTTGTTCCAAAACCATCTCGTGGCTTGGCACAGTTAAATACAATTGGCAGTCTCTGCTCCGTAAAGGTACTTAATGGAGTCATTGTGCAGGGTGAACTGGTTTTCACATTGGGATGCAGTGAGGTTTATGCGAGTTAGCGCAGAGGGCACTGCCAGCCCTGTCCACATTGTGTCTCTCTCAGCTGGAGTTGCTGTGTGTTGCTTGGACAATGCCCTCGGTTTTGTTCTGGCTTCTGCAGTACATCCTCACATAGAATTTCACACAGTGAGTAACCGAAACAATTGTATAACTGGAGGGAATGGATAATGCAAGCGCCTTCCCATGGAGCTAGGGAACTCCCTCTGTTAACCAGGCTCTGTTTTCCTCCCCCCTATAGTGGGGAGGGCTTGCTGCCGTGCCTGACTCCTTTATTGATGTGAGGCCAGAGATTATCATAAGATCAGAAAGTGACTGTCTGCAGAAGCAAGAATGATAATTAGGACCTGATATTGATCATCTGCCCGTGTCTTGTGTCTTTAGTCACTGAGGAAATGCCAATCCAAAAATTCCTACTTACCGGTCCATAGGAAGAAGAATATTTTCTCCGTAATGATGACAAATTGTGAAATGTGAAATTCAGTGGCTGTATTAATATCAAGTGCATCTTTTTTTCTTCATTGAATTTTAAGGCAAAGCTTCTGGAATCCATACAAACAGTTGGGAGGGGAAGGAGCCCTCTGTCTGACCAAATATATGCATCTGCTTGATCTAGGCATGTTTCAAACTCCTTTTCCACCCAAAGTGCATAAAGGCTCTGTGCATTTCATAACATTTCTAGCTGTACCCTTTTATCGGTGCAGCTTTTTACAGTTTGAGCATTCGTCAGCTTGGCTTAAATTGCAGGCATTAAAGGGCTTAGGCCAGAAGTTCTCTTCTGGAAGCTTAGTGTAGGGCATCCCCTAGTCCTGTAAGTGCAGTGCAGCTCAAAGTAATAGTTATCTGAGTGATGAATGCTGTACAAGGCAGTTACTCTGATGGTGCTTTGCTGTCCCTGGAATGCCATCCGCCTCTGGCTTAGGTAAGCAAAGCCCCCACTGTGACTTGCTTTTGTCGTTCTCACTAAGTTGGTTTGTGGAATCAGACTCTATAACTCCGTTAAGGGTTATAAAGTAGGTATGTGTTTATTCGCCGGCGGGTGCGAGGGGCTAATCCTCCTAACTTGCGCACCGTATGGTCTGACAAGCAGATAGTTATAGTGTAAAGACAGGCCTATTCGTAAGCGCCTGTTACATATTCATGACCTTTCCCTGTTTCTTATTATTGTTAGGATCACAAATCACCTTGGGCCCCTGCAGGAGTTAATTAGCCAGCTCAAAGAATGCAGCACTGTGCAAGTAAGGAACAAGTTGACCAGATATAAGGCGGAAGGGAGGAAAAGGGGGGATTTAGAAACTGTTTGGCGCAGAACAGCACTGCAACCTTGAAGACTGCCAAACTAAGACAACTCTGTAAACGTAGCTGATTTATTATCTGGCTTGCAAAAGACTGTATGGAAACTGCATGTGTCTGTGTAAGTATAAATACATCCCTTAGTGCACCAATTCGGGGTCATCCTCCATTGTCTGGGGCGACCCTGGCCGGTCAGTTACCTGATTTCCTCTGCGCATTTAATAAACATTTATGTTGCTGGCAACTCCGACTCCTCTCTTAGCATCCTGAACCCTTGCAATTATAATTAGATTCGAGAAGCTTCTCCCGTCCTTGGGCAAGCGCAGTGTCGTGGTCTGGGGCTCAGGGCTGAAGTCGCCTCCATCTTCCTCATGAATCGTCGGTGAGCCCAGTCTGTGCGCAGGTGCCTTCTCGTCCTGGTCGAGCTCCGAGTCCGCAGAGCAGGAGGCACTCGGCTTCCCCTTATCGGTGACTGAGCTCCTCCCTTATCACCATCCAGGGTCTTGGAGGCCTTTGCTAGCAGACAGTGCCTATTTCAGTGAGCTAAGCCCTCTAAGTTTTTCGAGCTTTTCCCCTGTCTCATATGCCCGCACATCACACACACCTGCTTCCTAACCCTTAACAGAGTGAGAGAGGGTGATTCCCCAAAACAATAGGAGGGCGAGCTGACCCTCGAAGGGCAAATCGACCATATAAGGCAAACCGGGAAAACGCCTTAAAAGGGCGAACTGGGCGAATTACCGAAAACTCTTGAGTGAAGAGACGGTGAGAGACTCGGAGCTGGCCCGCCGCCATCTTGAGTGAGGGCAGGGCGTGTCGGTGTCGCCGCCATCCTGAGTGAGGGCACGAGGGGACTGCCGCCATCTTGAGTGAGGGCACGGGGGAGTGAGAATGCGTGGGCTCGCCGCCATCTTGTGTGTGGGTATGGCGTATTGGTGTCGCCGCCATCTTGAGTGAGGGCACGGGGAGAGAGACGGGGGGGGCTCGCCATTATCTTCAGTGAGGGCACGGCGTGTTGTATTCTCAGCAATCTTGAGGGCACGGGGGAGGGAGACTGGCAGGCCCACCGCTATCTTTAGTGAGGCCACGACGTTCCGGTGCCGCCGCCCTCTTGAGGGAGGGCACGGTTCGCGCCGCCATCTTGAATGAGGGAAAGGCGTGTCGGTTTCGCCGCCATTTTTAGTAAGGGCAAGGAGAAAAGAGGAATCTGGCCGCCACCTTTTGTGAGGGCACGGGGGGGGGGGGGGGGTCTCGCCGCCATCTTAACTGAGGGCATGGCGTGTCGGTGTCGCCGCCTTCTTGAGTGAGGGCACGCCGTGTCGGTATCACCGCCATATTGAGTGAGGGCGCGGGGAGGGAGACGGGCGGGCCCGCTGCAATCTTGAGTGAGGTAACGGCGTGTCGGTTTCGCCGCCATCTTTAGTGAGGGCACGGGGGCGGGAGGGGGGTCCTCGCCGCCATCCTGAGTGAGGGCATGGCCTGTCGGTGTCGCCGCCATCTTGAGTGAGGGCAGCAGGAGGGAAACGGGAAGTCACGACGCCATCTTGAGTGAAGACACTGGGAGGAAGACGGATGGGTCCGCCGCCATCTTGAGTGAGGCAACCGCCAATTGACCATAAAAGGGCAAATTGACCATAGTAGGGAAAATTGACCGTATAAAGGCAAACGGGGCCAATATCCATAAAAGGGCAAATTCACCATAAAAGGGCAAATTCGCCATATAAGGCGATAAGGAGCGACACGGAACGACATGGAAACACGGAACAACACAACACGGAACGACACTCGTGCCCCAACTCGTGCCTCCGCGCACCCTGAGTTATAGAGTTTGATTCCGCAAAACACAGCGAGGGGTTAAAGATCCTCCCCCCCTCCCCTCCCCGTCGGCTTTCAAAGGCCGCACCTCCCCCCGGCTTCCTCCCCCCGGCTTCCTCCCCCCGTTGGCTGAGCCGATCGTCGCTCAGAGCGCGGCGGCCAATCAGCGGCGGCAGCGCGGCCGGGGGCGGGATCCCTGCGCTCGGGGAGAACGGGGGGGACTCAGTGCTGCCGCGCCGTGGCCGGGGAGCGGTACTGCAGCCGGGGGGATTGGGCGGGCGCACAGGGTCCCTGTCATTGACCGTGTAAGGGCAAACTACTTTAATTGCCATAAAAGAGAAAATTGACCATATAAGGGAAAACTTGGCCAATTGGCATAAAAGGTGACATTAACAGTATAAGGGCAAGTTGAGCATATAAGGAAAACAGGGAAAATTGCTTTTGAAATGGCAAATTTACCATATAAGGCAAACAGGGCAAATTAACATAAAAGGACAAATAAATCATAAAAGGGCAAATTGCAATAAAAGGGCAAATTGAAAATAAAAGGGCGAATTGATCATACAAGGGCAAACTTGGTCAATTGCCATAAAAGGATAGATTGACCGTTAAAAAGGAAAGTGAGACAATAAGGGCAAACCGGGACAATTGCCGTCACAGGGCAATATGACCATAAAAGGCCCCAAACCAATCAGAACGCGGCACAGACAGAGTAGGATCGAGAAGCGACCAATCAGAGCGCGGAACGCACAGCCAATCAGAACATGGCACAGGCAAGGTGGTATCAAGAAACGACCAATCAGAGTGCGGTCAATGCAGCCAATCAGAAGATAGCGCTGGCGAATTGGGATTGAGAAGTGACCAATCAGAGCGTGGAAAGTACAGCCAATCAGAAGACAGCGCTAGCAAAGTGGCATCGAGAATCGACCAGTCAGAGTTTGGAACGCACAGCCACTCAGAATACGGCACAAGCAAAGTGGAATCCAGAAAGAACCAATCAGAGCGCGGAACTCACAGCCCTTCGATGCCCTTTGAAATGAATGGGGTGTGCCAAGTGCTGCCGCGCCGTGGCCGTGGAGCGGTACTGCAGCCCGGGGCGGGGGAACGGGACGGCCCGCAGGGGCGGGAGAGCCGGGCGGCGCGGGGCGGGGAGCGGAGAGCCGGGCGGGGAGCGGGGCGGTTCGCAGAGCGGCTCGGATCCGCTCGGCTGCTGTCGGCTCCGCGCGGCGCCGTTCGGGACGGCTCGGCTCTGCTCTTCGCTGCCCTTCCGCCCGCCGCCGGCTGCGGCCAACGGGGTGCGGGCTGGGGCTGGGAGAGGGACAGCGCCCCCAGGGCCCCCGTGCCCCCACCCCGTCCTCCCCGAGCCCCGCGTGCCCCCTGCCCCTGCCCGGGGTGCCCGCGTCCCCTGTGTCCCCTGACAGCCTCGCGTGCCCCGGCTCCGCGTGTTTCTGCAGCGCTCGGCTCGGCGGCGCTCGGCTGCCCCTGGGCAGGGCCCCGCACGGAGCTCTCCCATTGGCTGCGCCGCGCGTCACTCAGCGAGCGGCGGCCAATCAGCGCCGGGAGAGCGCCCGGGGGGCGGGCCGAGGCGGAGCGCGGGCGGGTGGTTCGAGCTCCGCATGGGGCCCGGGCGCCGCCCGCCCTCGCTGCCCGCCGGGGCCCGCGGCCGCAGCGGCGCCGCTCGGGAGCGGCTCGAACGGGGCTGGGTCGGGTGAGTCAGAGGCGCCCGGAGAGGCGCGGGGGAGCGCTCTGTGGCCGGCGGCGCCGCTCCGGGCTCGCTGTCCGTGAGCCGCGGCCCTCCCGGGGCCGGCTCGGGCTCAGGGGCGGTCGGGGCCTTCGGGGCTGCGTCTGCGCTCGGCGTGCGGCCCCGCGGGGGAGATCCCCGCTCGGGAGTGGGAGGAGGGAGCGGGGGAAGGGAAGGAGGGGAGAGAGGGGGAGAGCAGGGGGGGAGTATGGGGCACAATGGGAGGAGAAGGGGGGAGAGAAGGAGGTGGGGAGGAGGGGAAGGAGCGGAAAGGGAGGTTTGGAAAGCGCTTTTGTGTTGTCGGTCTAGAGAGAGCGGGGGGGGGGCGTTGTCTTGGGGTGTCGTGCGCGGTGGCGAGAGCTGCAGGGGCAGGGGGGGTTCATTTCAAGCACGGTTACTTGGAGTCTTTTGCCCTAACAGCTCGTTCCTTTTGCTTTGATACAGGATTATGGGGAGGAGGGGACTGAGTGCCCGTGGGTTGAAATCAGGGGAGCCCACAAGAAGGCTGATGTTGTGATGGAGTCTGTTACAGACCAGCCATCTGAGAAGAAGCAGCTGATGAGCTCTTCTATAAACAACTGGGGATAGTCTCAAGATTGCTCCCTCTGGTCCTCGTGGGAGACTTCAACCTTCCAGGTATCTGCTGGAAGTACAATACAGCGGAGAGGAAGCAGTCTAGGAGGTTCCTGGAGTGCGTGGGAGACAACTTCCTCACACGGCTGGTGAGTGAACTGACAAGGGAAGGTGCCCTCGTGGACCTGCTGTTCATGAACAGAGAAGGCCTGTGGGGAATGTGGTAGGAGGACGCCTGGGACAAAGCGATCACGAGATGATGGGGTTTTCAGTTCTAGGTGAGGTGAAGAGGGAGATTAGCACAACAGTCACATTAAACTTCCAGAGGGCAGACTTTGGACTGTTCAGAAGGCTGGTTGGCAAAGTCCCGTGGGAGACAGTCCTTAAGGGCAGGGGAGCCCACGAGGGCTGGGAGCTCTTCAAAAAGGAAATCCTAGCAGCTCAGCAGCAAGCCATCGCCATGCTCCGGAAAAGGAGCCGGCAGGGGAGAAAAACAGCTTGGTTGACTAGGGAGATCTTGAGAGACATCAAAAAGAAGAGGAGGGTCTATGAGCTTTGGAAGAAGGGACAGGCATCTTGGGTGAACTACAGGGAGGAAGTGAGATCATGCAGAGGGAAAATGAGGGGGGCTGTGGCCCAACTAGAAATCAAATTGGCTAAGTCTGTGAAAGATAACAGAAAATCTTTCTATAAATACAATGACAATAAAAGGAGGACTAGGGAGAGTGTTCAGTTCCTATTGGGTGCAGAAGGGACAACCGTGACAGGGGACGAGGGCAAGGCTGAGGTACTTAGTGCCTTCTTTGCCTCCATCTTTAATAGTAAGGAAGGTTGTTCCCTCTGTGTACAAACCCAGGAATTAAAGGAGCAGAATGAGGCTCCCATGATCCAAGAGGAGGTGGTCAGAGCCTTGCTTGCCCAGCTAGACACCACAGGTCTATGGGGCCAGATGGGATCCACCCAAGAGTATTAAAGGAGCCGTGGATGTGCTGGCCAAACCCCTTTCCATCATCTTCCAACAGTCCTGGCTGACTGGGGCAGTTCCACTGGACTGGAGGCTGATGTTGTGCCCATCTACAGGAAGGGTTGCAGGGAGGATCCAGGGAACTCCAGGCCTGTCAGTCTGACCTCAGTGCTGGGAAAAGTCATGGAGCAGGTGATCTTGAGTGCTATCGTGAAGCACATGCAACAGAGCCAGGTGATCAGGCCCAGTCAACATGGGTTCACAAAAGGCAGGTCTTGTCAAACAAACCTGTTAGCCTTCTATGACAAAGTGACTCGGCTGCTGGATGAGGGAAAGGCTGTGGATGTTGCCTTCTTGGACTTCAGTAAAGCCTTTGACACAGTCTCTCGCAGCATTCTGCTTCAAAAACTGTCAGCCTCTGGGCTGCACGGGCGCACACTCTCCTAGGTTGAAAACTGGTTGGATGGCCGGGCTCAGAGAGTGGTGGGAAATGGAGTTAACTCCAGCTGGAGGCCAGAGACAAGTGGGGTTCCCCAGGGCTCAGTGCTGGGTCCAGCCCTGTTCAATGTCTTTATCAATGACCTGGATGAAGGGGTTGAGTGCACCCTGAGCAAGTTTGTGGATGACACTAAGCTGAGGTTGTTTAGCCTGGAGAAGAGGAGGCTGAGGGGAGACCTTATTGCTCTCTACAACTACCTGAAGGGAGATTGTGGAGAGGAGGGAGCTGGGCTCTTCTCCCAAGTGACAGGAGACAGGATGAGAGGGAATGGCCTCAAGCTCCACCAGGGGAAGTTCAGGCTGAACATCAGGATAAAATATTACACGGGAAGGGTCATTGGTCCCTGGCAGAGGCTGCCCAGGGCGGGGGTTGAGTCACCTTCCCTGCAGGTGTTTAAAGGACGGGTGGATGAGGTGCTGAGGGGCATCGTTTAGTGGTTGATGGGAATGGTTGGACTCAATGATCCAGTGGGTCCTTTCCAACCTGTGGATTCTATGATTCTGTGATTCTTTTTGCTTTGTCAGCAGAGACAATCTGACAGAAGTATTGATGATTAGAGAGCTCCTGTGGGATCCCGACGCCTCCTCAGGGAGAGAGGAAGAAGCGACGTGCTGGTGCCCTCCAAGCCAGCAGGATTTGGGTATGTGGCTTCCTCGGGACTCATTACTCTTTCTTAATCACTGTTGATCGAGTTGACGGCACTAGCTGGAGCATTCTCCGCTTTGGGTTAGTATGTGACGGCATCGCGTTTAGTGAACGCTGGATCGAGACAACAATGCTAGGGTGGCAGGGGCTTCGCCAGCCGACCCTGTGCACGCCACGCAGCATGAACATGGCACACACATGCCAGGCCCACGCCCCACACATGCAATTCACCCCCCGTGCACATTGTGCTGCCCCCATGCACACGCCATGCACGTGCCAGGCTAGCGCCACAACCACCCCATGCACATGCTTTGAACATGCAAGTGGCATGCCACACACCAGCCAGGCACACGCCAGGCACACACCTTGCACACACAAGCAGCATACCACATACCACACGCATATATTGCACACGCAGGCAACATGCCACGCATGCCATGCATGTGTTGTGTACATGCCACGCACTCCACACACAGGCCACTGCTTCCATGCACATTCCAGGCTCATGCCACAACAGTCAAGCACATGTCACGCACACGCCTTCCACATGCAGCCAACATGCCACGCATGCCACACACTCCATGTGTATGTTATGTACGGGCTGTGTACATACCATACACATGCCATGGACATGCTAGCACATACCATGAAGGTGACATGCCAGCCACACTGCAAGCATGCTGCACACACACGAAGAGGGAAAGGAGGAGAAGGGGAGCTTTGGAAAGCGCTTTTATGTTGTTAGTGTAGAGAGTGCCGGGGGGAGGTCGCTTCTTTGATTCTCTTCTACAACCAGGCTTCTTTGCATTTAAAACCCTTCCGTGTCACAGGGTTTATAATGGTGCAACATCCGTAACGCTTGCTGCAGATCCTCTTGGTTCAGACGTTTCTCTGTTTCCAGTTACACAGAATACCTGTTCAGCCTTCTCATCTATTTTGAGGCTTAGCATCTTTTTAGACTTCTTTTTAGTGTTTGTGTGAAACTATGTCCCGTAACAGTGGTACGGAAGGGGAGTTGTTGCGTTTTTAACGGTAACTGTAGAGTTAAGGTACCTCAAGTACCTTGGGGAAATGCAGACGCACCTCTTAGAGGTCCCTCATCTTTGCAGAGCGCTGTGGAGCCTTTCCATCTCTCTCATACACTCGCGGCAGAAGAAGAGGAGGGCGCCCATGGGTGAAAGGGAAGCGGTTGCCATTCAGGTGAGAGGAGAAACGTCCGCTTTGCAGCTCTGAGCGAGGGTGACGTTTGTGATGCTGACTCCTGGTTCTGGAAGCAGCTTCTGGCTCCTCCGTTTGTTTCTCTGTGGATGAGGGCTCAGTGTATCGGCCCGGCTTCTGTGCCAGTGGCGTGGTCCTGTCGTTGACCACATCGTCGTTCATCGTGCGTGGGGGTGGGGGGCTTTTTCTGTTTTCTTACTTATGCTCCGATTGTCGCCTGTAACTGGACAAATGACTCTGTTAGCATCGTGATGGTATTCCGAGGTGGCGTTAAAAATTCCTTAACGTATCGTGCACGTCTCTCTTACCTCACAGCCCAAAAAGCCAGTCTGGAGAATGTCCTTACTGCAGAAAACCTGGCAAAAGTCTCGCAGAACTTCCCTGCTTTTTCAAAGCCCGATATTCTTCCACCTTCCATCTCGTCGTGAGGAGTAACGGTGAGTGAGCTGGCACGGCACGGGGGGAGGAGGAGGATGAACTTTATCTGCTCTCCGCTGGCTAAACGAAAGGGCTGTGGGACCATCTTCATGGCATCGTTGCCGAGCGAGGCCTCGTGTTGTTGCCCTTTCGCGTTCCTTTGCACGTGTGTACGTGTGCGCTTACGCACGAGTTGATGTTGCGTCACGGCTGTTGGGTGAAAGCCCCGGGGAAGGCGATGGCCGAGCAGAATGCGTGCAGGCCGTCCGACGCTGTTCAGAAGGTGGTTGGATCCCTGACGAGCCTGCAGAGGCACCTCAGGGCCCCGCAAGGGTGGAACATTCATGTTCACTTGGCGTGGAGACGGATGGTGGTGTAACTAAGCGGGTAGCTTCGCTTTTGGGATCTGCAGCTGGAAGCTGTTGTGGGGTCGTCCCGTGGGTCTGAATTTTTCCAGTGCGGAGGCCGTGTGCTGAGACCGCCGATCTGCTTGCTAAGCCAGAGGGTCCAGCTCTAGGGGTGGAAAGGTGACGCGGTGTTGGGCGTCCTCGCCACACGAGAGCCGGCAGCACCGGGAGCCTCCTTAGCATGAGGGTGTCTGCAGCTGAAGTGGCTTCTGTTGCCTCTCTCTGCACAGATTGGGCAGATCTCATCCTTCAAGCGAACGCAGAAGGCTCCGTATGCTCCCAGGTCCCATAGAAAGGGAAGTTTGTGGATTCACCGACTGCAGTAACCTCTGCTGCTGCCTGTGGATTGTTGTGCCAAAGACACCCTTCGTGCAGGGAGGGGACACATGGGAGATGGGTGACGCACTTACGTGAAGAGTGTCCTGCGGGTGGTGTGTCTCCTCGGAGCTGTGTGAAAGCCGCTCTCCGCTTTCTCTTCCCCTCTAGAGCGGGCCGAGGATGGGCTGCAAGGCCGAGAAAACCAGAGCGAGGCAAGCGGCCAGCTAGATTCAAAGTGGGGAGAAACGCTGATGCCTGGTGAACAAAGGAGTTTCCACTGCTGAAAGGGATGAGAACAGACGTCGTGAGCATCCTTCTGTTGGGGGCCGGCAAGGGAACTAGAGCCGCTTCTCTGGGGAGAACTTGCACACGGCTGGAGGGTTCTGTCACGGGAGGTGACTGAAACCCGATTCCCGATCCTGGCTTCGTGAAGGAGAAGAAAGGGCTGTGAGACCTGAAGGCAGGGCTCTGCTTCGAGGCAAAGGTGAGTGCCCCATGCACACGCCATACACATTCTAGGCTCACGCTATGCTCCCCCTATGCATACGCCATGCACAAGCCTTGCGTACGCCACTGCGCCCATGCACACGCTGTGCACATGCCAGGCTCATGCCACAACCACCCCATCCACATGACACGCACACGCCTTGCACACAGAAGCAACATGTCACACACGCCACACATGCCACGTGCTTGTTATGTTTATGCCTCGTACATGCTCACACGCACCACAGACACGGCAGCGCGCTGCCCTCCCGCTGGCTGCGGCCAATGGGATGCAGGCTGGGACTGGGAGAGGGACAGCGCCCTGTGTCCCTCCTGTCCCCCCGAAACCCTCCTGTCCCTGCCCAGGGTGCCGCATGGGGCCGGGGGGAGTGCGGGGAGACACAGCCTTTCCTCTTATGTCTGCTCTCTTTTTTAGTTTCTCTATGACAGCTTTATTGGACTTGAGTTTTAGCCTCGTGATTACGCGTAAGACGTGGCTGAATGTGACGGGAAGACTGCTGGGAAAATGGCAAGAAGAGGATCGACAAGAAACAGTGGAACACGCCCTTTAGAGTTTGCTGCTTGTCCCGCTGCTGAGAAATGGGAGTGTCCCTGAATTTGCTACTGCATGAGACAGATTGAAGAAGTTTAATAGAAGTTCAGTTCTATCTAAATGGTAGATGGGACTGTGCTTATGTAAAGCATATTGTGTGTAACTGTAACCAATACGCTTCCACGCACTGTATCTCAGCAGCTAGAACATGGAAGGAATCTTTTAATCTGTACAGTTTTTTAACAATGATAATTGACGTTTGGTGGCTTAATAACATCTATAATTTTATGTCATTTCTATCAAGCCTGGCTGTCATACATTGAACTTTCAGTAAACCACCAACATTTTATACTTAGGAGTAATTTCTTATTACCCATCCTAAGTGGGATGCTATAGTTATGCTGTTAAAAGGGTGGGTCTTATTCAAAACCTCTGAAGGTCCTAGTTGGGTTGGTTAAGTCTGTGCCACACCTGTGGTCAGCAACTAGGTACAGGTGAGGAGTTTGCCCCTTAAAAGGCCTCTTGATTTAGAGCTGGCTCTCCCCTGCAGCTGGAGCATTCAGTGAAGGAAGGGGCTACAGAAGCCTGCCTTTCTTCCTTTCTTTGCTGGGTTTTGAACAGTGGTGTGGTTTTCTTCATGCTGCATTTGAGCCTACAGTCATTGTTTCTTCTGTGAGTTTCAGGTAATGCTTTTGCTTGTGGGTTTGCCTTTTAGTCTTAGAGTAAAATTGGTTTGCAATGTGGCAGCTTCAGAGAAATGTTACCACAAACGTTTGCAGTCAATGTCGTCTTTCTTTGTTCTTGTTTTATTAGTAGAAGTAGGGATTATTTTTTTTAGCTTTTTTTTTTTTAATCTATTGGGGCCCTAAGGATTTAGGCTCAGCCTAAATAAGATTTCCAGTGTAGTTTTAGCGATAGCTGTTACTGTTTTTCCCAGAGGTGGTTTGTTTAATTTGGGGTTTGTGTCGTAAGCAGTTGAAAATTATGTTTGCCTAGAACTTTTTGATGAAATGCCCAAGAAAACTGTTAGCTTGCCTCTTCCTAGCCAAGCTGGTTTTTTTTTCATATTTTATGTATTTTATTTCAGACTGTAATGCCGAACAAAACTGCTACAATTTTACTATAAATAGAGCTCAGCCCTAACTCGGTCTCTGCTGTTTCTAGAAGTTGTTCCAAAACCATCACGTGGCTTGGCACAGTTAAATACAATTGGCAGTCTCTGCTCCGTAAAGGTACTTAATGGAGCCACTGTGCAGGGTGAGCTGGTTTTCACATTGGGATGCAGTGAGGTTTATGCGAGTTAGCGCAGAGGGCACTGCCAGCCCTGTCCATGTCGTGTCTCTCTCAGCTGGAGTTGCTGTGTGTTGCTTGGAAAACGCCCTCGGTTTGGTTCTGGCTTCTGCAGTACATCCTCACATGGAATTTCACACAGGGAGTAACCGAAACAATTGTATAACTGGAGGGAATGGATAATGAATCAAACTCTATAACTCCGTTAAGGGTTATAAAGCAGGTATGTGTTTATTCGCCGGCGGGTGCGAGGGGCTAATCCTCCTAACTCACACACCGTATGGTCTGACAAGCAGATACTTGCACAGGCGCAGTGTCGTGGTGTGGGGCTCAGGGCTGAAGTCGCCTCCATCTTCCTCGTGAATCGTCCGTGAGCCCAGTCTGTGCGCAGGCGCCTTCTCGTCCAGGTCGAGCTCCGAGTCCGCAGAGCAGGAGGCACTCGGCTTCCCCTTATCAGTGACTGAGCTCCTCCCTTATCACCATCCAGGGTCTTGGAGGCCTTTGCTGGCAGACAGTGCCTATTTCAGTGAGCGAAGCCCTCTAAGTTTTTCGAGCTTTTCCCCTGTCTCATATGCCCGCACATCACACACACCTGCTTCCTAACCCTTAACAGAGTGAGAGAGGGTGATTCCCCAAAACAACAGAAGGGCGAACTGACCCTCGAAGGGCAAATCGACCATATAAGGCAAACCGGGAAAACGCCTTAAAAGGGCAAACTGGGCAAATTACCGAAAACTCCTGAGTGAAGACACGGTGAGAGACTCGGGGCGGGCCCGCCGCCATCTTGAGTGAGGGCAGGGCGTGTCGGTTTCCCCACCATCTTGAGTGAGGGCACGAGGGGACTGCCGCCATCTTGAGTAAGGGCACGAGCCAGTGAGAATGCGCGGGCTCGCCGCCATCTTGTGTGTGGGTATGGCGTATTGGTGTCGCCGCCATCTTGAGTGAGGGCACGGGGAAAGAGACTGGTGGGCTCGCCTTTATCTTCATTGAGGGCACGGCGTGTTGTATTCTCCGCAATCTTGAGGGCACGGGAGAGGGAGACTGGCAGGCCCACCGCTATCTTTAGTGAGGCCACGACGTTCCGGTGCCGCCGCCCTCTTGAGAGAGGGCACGGTTCCCGCCGCCATCTTGAATGAGGGAAAGGCGTATCGGTTTCGCCGCCATCTTTAGTGAGGGCACGGGTTCTCGCCGCCATCTTGAGTGAGGGCATGGTATGTCGGTGTCGGCGCCTTCTTGAATGAGGGCACGGCGTGTCGGTATCGCCGCCATATTGAGTGAGGGCGCGGGGAGGGAGACGGGTAGGCCCGCCGAAATCTTGAGTGAGGCCATGGCGTGTCGGTTTCGCCGCCATCTTTACTGAGGGCACGGGGGGCGGAAGGGGGGGGTCCTCGCCGCCATCCTGAGTGAGGGCATGGCGTGTCGGTGTCGCCGCCATCTTGAGTGAGGGCACGACGAGGGAAACGGGAGGTCACGACGCCATCTTGATTGAGGACACGGGGAGGAAGGCGGATGGGCCCGCCGCCATCTTGAGTGAGGCAACCGCCAATTGACCAGAACAGGGCAAAGCGACCATAGAAGGGAAAATTGACCGTATAAAGGCAAACGGGGCCAATATCCATAAAAAGGCAACTTGACTATAAAAGAGCAAATTCGCCACAAAAGGGCAAATTTGCCATATAAGGCGGTAAGGAGCGACACGGAACAACACAACACGGAACGACACTCGTGCCCCAAACCCCCCGGGCACCCTGAGTTATAGAGTTTTATTCCGGAAAACGCAGCGAGGGGTTAAAGAGCCTCTCCCCCTCCACGCCCTGGCGGCTTCCTCCCCCGGGCTTCCTCCCCCCGGCTTCCTCCCCCCGTTGGCTGAGCCGCTCGTCACTCGGAGCGCGGCGGCCAATCAGCGGCGGCAGCGCGGCCGGGGGCGGGATCCCTGCGCTCGGGGAGAACGGGGGGACTCAGTGCTGCCGCGCCGTGGCCGCGGAGCGGTACTGCAGCCGGGGGCGGGGGAACGGGACGGCCCCCAGGGGCGGGCGGGGCGGGGAGCGGAGAGCCGGGCGGGGAGCGGAGAGCCGGGCGGGGAGCGGAGAGCCGGGCGGGGAGCGGAGAGCCGGGCGGGGAGCGGAGAGCCGGGCGGGGAGCGGAGAGCCGGGCGGGGAGCGGGGCGGTTCGCAGAGCGGCTCGGATCCGCTCGGCTGCTGTCGGCTCCGCGCGGCGCCGTTCGGGACGGCTCGGCTCTGCTCTTCGCTGCCCTTCCGCCCGCCGCCGGCTGCGGCCAACGGGGTGCGGGCTGGGGCAGGGACAGCGCCCCCAGGGCCCCCGTGTCCCCGCCAGGTCGGGAGCGGCTCGAACGGGGCCGGGTCGGGTGAGTCAGAGGCGCCCGGAGAGGCGCGGGGGAGCGCTCTGTGGCCGGCGGCGCCGCTCCGGGCTCGCTGTCCGTGAGCCGCGGCCCTCCCGGGGCCGGCTCGGGCTCAGGGGCGGTCGGGGCCTTCGGGGCTGCGTCTGCGCTCGGCGTGCGGCCCCGCGGGGGAGATCCCCGCTCGGGAGGGGGAGGAGGGAGCGGGGGAAGGGAAGGAGGGGAGAGAGGGGGAAAGCAGGGGCTGAGGATGGGGCACAATGGGAGGAGAAGGGGGGAAAGAAGGAGGTGGGGAGGAGGGGAAGGAGCGGAAAGGGAGGTTTGGAAAGCGCTTTTGTGTTGTCGGTCTAGAGAGAGCGGGGGGGGGTCGTTGTTTTGGGGTGTCGTGCGCGGTGGCGAGAGCTGCAGGGGCAGGGGGGGTTCATTTCATGCACGGTTACTTGGAGTATTTTGCTGTAACAGCTCCTTCCTATTGCTCTGTCAGCAGAGAGAGTCTGACGACTGATGATGAGAGAGCCCCTGCGGGATCCCGACCCCTCCCCAGGACGAGGGGGGAAGCGACGTGGCGGTGCCCTCCAGGCCAGCAGCGTTCAGGCACGTGGCTTTCTCGGGGCTCACTCCTCTTTGCTAATCACTGTCGATCGAGTTGACAGTGCAAGCCAGAGTGTTCTCCACTTTGGGTTAGCAAGCGCTGGCATCGTGTTTGTGAATGCCGGATTGAGGTGACAATACCAGGGTGCCGTGGGCTTTTCCAGCCGACCCTGTGCACACCACCACAAGCCATTGTCCCCACGCACACGCCGTGCACGTGCCAGGCTAGCGCCACAACCACCCCACGCACACTCCACGCGCGTGCTTTGAACATGCAAGCAACACGTCACACAGGCCATGCGTGTTTTGTGCGTGAAGTGTACGTGCCATCCCCAGGCAGTGCATACGCTAGCACACACCATGAAGATGAAACATCAGCCACGCACACGCCCTGCACACACAAGCAACATGCCACGCATGCCATGCACGTGTTATGTACATGCCACACACACACCGTGCACACACCAGACACACTGCAAGCACGCCGCATGCGTGCCAAGAGGGGAAAGAGGAGAAGGGGAGCTTTGGAAAGCGCTTTTATGTTGTCAGTGTAGAGAGAGCCAGGAGGGAGGTCGCTTCTTTGATTCCCTTCTGTAACCAAGCTTCTTTGCATTTAAAACTCTTCTGTGTCACAGAGTTTTGCAACGGTGCAACATCCGTTACGCTTGCTGCAGATCCTCTCGGTTCAGACATTTCTCTGTTTCCAGTCACACTGAATACCTGTTTAGCCTTCTTGTCTGTTTTGAAGCTTAACGTCTTTTTAGACTTCTTTTTAGTATTTGTGTTAAAATACGTCTGGTAACAGCGGCATGTAAGGGGAGTTGTCGCATTCTTAATGGTAACTGTAGAGTTAAGGTACCTCGAGTGTCTTGGGGAAATGCAGACGCACCTCTTAGATGTCCCTCGTCCTTGCAGAGCACTATGGAGCCTTCCCATCTCTCTTGTACGCTCGCGGCGGAAGAAGAGGAGGGCGCCCATGGTGAAACAGAAGCGATTGCCATTCAGGTGAGAGGAGAAACATCCAGTCAGCACAGGTTCATGAAAGGCAGGTCTCGCCAAACTAATCTGATCGCCTTCTATGACGAAGTGACTTGCTTACTGGATGAGGGAAAGGCTGTGGATGTGGTCTTCCTGGACTTCAGTAAAGCCTTTGACATGGTTTCTCACAGCATTCTGCTTGAGAAACTGTCACGTCTGGCTTGGATAGGTGCGCACTCTCCTGGGTGGAAAACTGGTTGGCTGGAGGGCCCAGAGAGTGGTGGGAAATGGTGTGAAATCCAGCTGGAGGCCAGTGACAAGAGGGGTTCCCCAGGGCTCAGTTCTGGGTCCAGCTCTGTTCAGTGTCTTTATCAATGACCTGGATGAAGGCATTGAGTTCACCCTTAGCAACTTTTGAGGATGATGCTAAGCTGGGTGGAAGTGTGGATCTGCTGGGAGGTAGGGAGGCTCCAAAGGGATCTGAACAGGCTGGACCGCTGGGCAGAGTCCAATGGCGTGAGGTTTAACAAGGCCAAATGCCAGGTCTTGCACTTGGGGCGCAACAACCCTGTGCAGTGCTACAGACTAGGAGAAGTCTGTCTAGAAAGCTGCCTGGAGGAGAGGGACCTGGGGGTGTTGGTTGACAGGGACTGAACATGAGCCAGCAGTGGCCCAGGTGGCCAAGAAGGCCAATGGCACCTTGGCTTGGATCAGAAACGGCGTGTCCAGCAGGTCTAAGGAGGTTATTCTCCGTCTGTGCTCGGCACAGGTGAGACCTCACCTTGAATCCTGTGTTCAGTTTTGGGCCCCTCGTCACAAGAAGGATGTTGAGGCTCTAGAGCGAGTTTTTTTTTTTACGGAAAGGGTCTGTACGGAACAGGCTGCCCAGGGAGGTGGTTGAGTTGTCTTCCCTGAAGGTGTTTAAAGGACGGGTGGGTGAGGTGCTGAGAGGTATGGACTTAATGATCCTGGGGTCTTTTACAACCTAATGATTCTGTGATTCTGTGATTCTGTCTCTTTCCTGACAGCCCAAAAAGCCAGTCCGGAGAATGCCCTTGTTGCAGAAAACCTGGCAAAAGTCTCGCAGAACAGCCCTGCTTTTTCAAAGCCCGGTATTCTTCTGTCCCGTCGCGAGGAGTAACGGTGATTTTCTCGTGCTTATTGCTGCCCCCTCAGCGTCTGTCCTCTTCTCTAAGTGTGGCTGAACCGGTGCCTCAGGAGGTTGCCAGGTGGGAAAGAGCGGCTGCTAAAATATTTTTCCTGTTAGCTCAAGGGCTAAGGTATCCCATGGCGCTGAGCTCGGGGCGATGAGATGGAAGCGCGGCCTTTCAGAGGCTGCTGTACCTGGGTCAACTGCAGTACGCCTGCCTCCTTTGAGGAGAGCCTCTGTTTGGAAAACTCGGTCGCTTGTCCTCCGTCCGGCTGCATCGGAGTGGCAGGAAGAGCTAGAGGAGCGTGGTGGGCTCGGGCCCGTCTGGCACAGCTCAGAGGATACCGGGTGCTGGGATGTCGTGTGTGGTGGCAAGAGCTGCAGGGGTAGGAGGTGGTTCGTTTCAAGCACGCTTACTTGGAGTACTTTGCTGTAACAGCTCCTTCCTTTTGCTCTGTCAGCAGAGAGAACCTGGCAGAAGTGTTGGCGATGAGAGAGCCCCTGCGGGATCCCGACCCCTCCCCAGGGAGAGGGGGGAAGCGACATGGCGGTGCCCTCCAGGCCAGCAGCGTTTAGGTATGTGGCTTTCTCGGGACTCACTCCTCTTTGCTAATCACTGTCGATCGAGTTGACAGCGCGAGCTGGAGTGTTCTCTACATCGAGTTAGCGTGTGACGGCATCACATTTGAGTCTGTGCCAGATCGAGACGACAGTACTAGGGTGCGATGTGCTTCGCCAGGCGAACCTGTGCGAAGGGAAGCGTTGCTTTCAACGTGAGGAACAAAATTGTTCCTTGTGCCGGCAACAAAAAGGGAGCTCTGAAGTAACCCCAAGAGGGATTATGCAAGAGCATACTAAAGTAGCCAGTGTCGCTGTTGAGCTGCCTTCAGACTGTCTTTTCCACTTTCCCTGTTGCAAACTGACTCCTCGTTAACTTTACAGCTGCTCTGAAAAGAGGCTCCCAAAGCCAGCCCCGCAAACGACAGAGGCAGCTCTGCCAAGCTGGCTGGGTTTCCAAGCTCTACAAGCGTGGTTGTGGAAGCGGAATGATCTCTGTAAAATCCACAACCTCGAAGCGTGCCTCGCGTCTTCCTGGTGGCTCGCTCCAGTGCCCGAGGCAGCGAGCGCACTTACAGACAGGTGCCTCCTGCCTTCTTCGCACCGATGATCCCCCCCAGTCCCACTCCCCTGCTGCCAGTTTCACCCTCGTCAAAACTGCAAGCGTTTGCTTCCTTTTGGCTTTGATTGCTGTTTTCACAGGTTCATGTGGCAAACCCGGTGCGCGAATAAATACCGCAGCGTAGGAGTGAAGCCAGCGACCGGCCACTGACCGTGCCGAAGTCTCCCGACGTCTCAGGTAGTTGCTGGCGTGGATGGGCTTGAATGTGATCATAGGAGGGAGATCTCATTGCTCTCCGCTCTCTTGACAGGCGGAGAGGAGTGGGAGCGGTTGCTTTTGTGTGGCTGCTCAGCCTCAAACCTACACTCGGTTCTGTTCTTGTTATGCTTGATGTGCGGGTGGGGGTGAGCTGCGTCTGAGGCACGGCACGCGGGCAGTGCCGTGTGGTCTCCGTGGCCTCGCTTCGCATCCAGGCATCTTGTCCTCTGGAGGCCAAACCAGGCTTTGTTCCTTCCTACAACTGTCGCGTGCCTGAACTAAACCAAAATGCCTCATCCGATCGCTGCCCGTCTCTGCCGGGCTGAGTCCCTTTCCTGCAGAGGCTTTGGTGACAGGCGCTTGCTGAACGGGCGCCGACGCGTGTGTCTGGAAGAGCTGCCTCGCCATCGCACCTCTCGCCTCCGCGCGCGTGTTTCTCAGGCCTGTAGTCTGGGCCAAGCTCGAGTTGCGTGCAGTGACGTGGTTCCTGCCAGCCGGCGCGTTGCGGGTCTGACCCCGGCAAGAGAAGAGGCGTGCCGGGGGGAGCCTTCTGTGCCTCAGGAGGAGGATAAATAGCAGGGTGCCCGGGCTGCTTTTCTATGCTGGGCTGTCACGCGGGCGTGATTTAGAACATCTTAGTGTAATGAGTTTACACGGGGTAAGGCTCGGTTTGGTTTTGTTTCTCTTTTTGACCAAGTTCGTCTAACAGAATAACTGTTAAAACGAATCACGTTCTCTATGGACTTCTCTGAAACTTGGTCCGGTGACACTGCTTTCCGTCTGGCGAGTCCTCCCGTTCCTTGCGGTTTCCTTTCGGGGGGGATGAGTGAAACCTTTGGCTGTTCTTTTGAAGGAGATTCTCTTCTCGGCTTGCTTTGTGGGGGCTGTAGAGCAGGGGCTGCGGGAGTTGGAAGGTCAGAGAAGGAAACATGGGTGAAGGAGGAAAGCGTTTTTGTCCTGGGGCCGAGGGCCGCCTCATCTCATCACCCTGCTAACGATCCTTTCTGTGCATTCCCTCCTGCAGGTCTCTCTCCTCTGTGCAGCGTAGGAAGTGGATTCCTCTCCTCCTGCGCACGCCCAGGTGGAAGACGTGGCCTCGTCCAGACCCTCTGTCCCGGTCGCGCTGCCGCCACCTTTGCTGCGTGACTGGGAAGAGCGTGTCTGTCTCCAAGGATCCTTTGGCCTCTTCTGCCCAGGTGTGGGGAAGCCAGAGCAACCCCGTGTAAACCAGTGGTGTCCACATTAAAGCTTTTGATCGGTCGCCGACTGCTGTACGCGTTTTGCTTATTCAGTGTTGGAAATGAAGAAAGAAGGTGGCGGCGGAGGCCGTTCGGGGCACGTGGCGATGGCGCCGCGAGCCACAGTCCGGCACGGGGAGCGCTGTGCTGCGCAGGCTCCGAGTTGGCAGCCGGCTGCACGGGCGGCCGATGGGCTTGGACGGGCTCGCTGGCGGCCGGAGGCACGTGCCGGATCGCGATGGCGTGCGGATGTTCGGCAGGAAAGTGTTCTGACTGTCGATGCGTCTGCCGCTTCCAAAGTCCCCTCGTGTCGGACTGGAATTCCGCGTCCTTTCCCGCAGCGGGTCAGTTGTTCCTTTCCAGCCTGCCCGTATGGCACAGCCGCAGGGCCTCCCGTCGGAACGGCGTCCGTCGTCCGGAGACGGCGTGCGGGAGCGGGGAAAGCCGCGGCCTTTCCCCTGGAGGTGCCACCTCTCCCTTCCAGCCGCCGCTCGGAGGTTTCCCAGCCGCAGAGGGCTCGGAGAGTGGCCCCTCGGCGGGGAGAGCGGAGCCCGCGGCCTCCGCGGTGCCCGTGAGCGGAGCCCTGCTCGCCGCGGGACCGGAGCGAAGGGGCGGCCCGGGGGAAGGCAGACGCGGTCTGCGCTGCTGCGGAGCCCGGCAGCGGGGGAGGGTGTGCGGGCAGCGCCGCGGGAGCTGCTGCTCCGGGCGGTTCGGCGCCCGTCGGGATCGAACCCGCGACAGGAGAAAACGGTGAAAACGGGAACGACGGCAAAAAGAGCTTCGGCCGGCTCGGTGCTGCCGCGTCGTGGCCGCGGGGCGGTACTGCAGCCCCGGGACGTGTGGCGACTCAGTGCTGCCTTGCCGTGGCCGCGGGCGGTACTGCAGCCCCGGGCGGGGGGGGCGCACAGGGGCCCGATCATTGACCATATAAGGGCAAACCGGGCCAAGTGCCATAAAAACGAAAATTGCCATAAAGGGGCAAATTGAGTATATGAGGGCGAACTTGGCAAACTGCCATAAAAGAGCAAAGTGACCATATACGGGCAAATTGCCATAAGAGAGAAAAGTGGCCCTGTAAGGGAAAACTGGGCCAATTGCCATAAAAGGTCAAATTAACAATATAAGGGCAAATTGAGGACATAAGGCAAACTGGGCCAATTACCATAAAAGGGCAAATTGAGCATATAAGTGCAAACTGGCCAAATTGACAATAAGAGGGCAAATCGTCCATCAAACGGGCACAGGACACGGCACGGGCAAAGCGGGATCCAGAGGCGACCAATCAGAGTGCGGAGTCCCCAGCCAATCGGAACACAAAGCTGGCAAAGTGGGATTGAGAACCGACCAATCAGAGCCGGAGGAACAGCCAATCAGAAGGCAGCGCTGACAAGGTGGGATCGAGAAGCGACCAATCAGAGCGCGGAACGCACAGCCCTTCGATGCCCAAGGTAATGAATGGGGGGTGCCAAGTGCTGCCGCGCCGTGGCCGCGGAGCGGTACTGCAGCCCGGGGCTGAGGGGGACGGGACGGCCCACAGGGGCGGGGCGGGGAGCAGGGCGGGGCGCGGGGAGGGGAGCGGTGCAGAACGGAGAGGGACAACGTCCCGCATCCCCCTCTGAAGCCCCCCCCGCCCCTGTCCGCGGTGCACGAGTCCCCTCGGCTCGGCCCCGCGCGGCTCGCTCAGGCTGCGTTGGGTTCCGCTCGGTGCCGGCAGGCTGCCGTTGAAACGGGCCCCGCGGGGACAGCGGGCGCCATGCTAAACGGAACGCAGTAGCTCCATGAGGTGCGCCGCCATGTTCTACGGCACGCATGCGCAGTGAGTCCTAAGGGACGTCGTCATGTTGCATGGCACGCATGCGCAGTGACTGCTGATGGGCGCCGCCATGTTGGACTACACGCATGCGCATTGTCTGCTTATGGGCGCCGCCATGTTGTACGGCACGCATGCGCATTGTCTCCTTATGGGCGCCGCCATGTTGGACGGCACGCATGCGCATTGACTGCACATGGGCGCCGCCATGTTGGACTGCACGCATGCGCATTGTCTCCTTACGGGCGCCGCCATGTTGGACTGCACGCATGCGCATTGTCTCCTTACGGGCGCCGCCATGTTTGACTGCACGCATGCGCAGTGACTGTAAATGGGCGCCGCCATGTTGTACACTACGCATGCGCATTGGCTACATTGTAGGTGCCGCCATGTTGTACGGCACGCATGCGCAGTGGCTACATTATACGCACCACCACGTCCTACGGCACGCATGCGCAGTGGATCCTCCGCTCAGCCACCGCCAGCCAATCAACGCCCGTAGAGCGGCTGTAGGGCGGGCCCTGCAGCGAGCGCTCCCATTGGCCGGAATCCCTGCGCTCGGGATGAATGGGGCGGGGACTCAGTGCTGCCGCGTCGTGGCCGCGGAGCGGTACTGCAGCCCGGGGCGGGGGAACGGGACGGCCCACAGGGGCGGGCGAGCCGGGAGGGGCGGGGCGGGGAGAGAGGAGAAGAGCGGCTTGCAGCCGCGCGGCGCCGTTCGGGACGTCTCGGCTCTGCTCTCCGCTGCCCTTCCGCCCGCCGCCACTGCGGCCAACGGGGTGCGGGCTGGGGCAGGGACAGCGCCCCCAGGGCCCCCGTGTCCCCCCCCAGGTCGTGAACGGCCCGAACGGGGCCGGGCTCGGGTGAGTCAGAGGCGCCCGGAGAGGCGCGGGGGAGCGCTCTGTGGCCGGCGGCGCCGCTCCGGGCTCGCTGTCCGTGAGCCGCGGCCCTCCCGGGGCCGGCTCGGGCTCAGGGGCGGTCGGGGCCTTCGGGGCTGCGTCTGCGCTCGGCGTGCGGCCCCGCGGGGGAGATCCCCGCTCGGGAGGGGGAGGAGGGAGCGGGGGAAGGGAAGGAGGGGAGAGAGGGGGAAAGCAAGGGGTGAGGATGGGGCACAATGGGAGGAGAAGGGGGGAGAGAAGGAGGTGGGGAGGAGGGGAAGAGGGGAAGGAGCGGAAAGGGAGGTTTGGAAAGCGCTTTTGTGTTGTCGGTCTAGAGAGAGCGGGGGCGGGTGTCGCTTTTCTGGGGTGTCGTGCGCGGTGGCGAGAGCTGCAGGGGCAGGGGGGGTTCATTTCAAGCACGGTTACTTGGAGTCTTTTGCCCTAACAGCTCGTTCCTTTTGCTTTGATACAGGATTATGGGGAGGAGGGGACTGAGTGCCCGTGGGTTGAGATCAGGGGAGCCCACAAGAAGGCTGATGTTGTGATGGAGTCTGTTACAGACCAGCCAGCCGAGAAGAAGCAGCTGATGAGCTCTTCTATAAACAACTGGGGATAGTCTCAAGATTGCTCCCTCTGGTCCTCGTGGGAGACTTCAACCTTCCAGGTATCTGCTGGAAGTACAATACAGCGGAGAGGAAGCAGTCTAGGAGGTTCCTGGAGTGCGTGGGAGACAGCTTCCTCACACGGCTGGTGAGTGAACTGACAAGGGAAGGTGCCCTCGTGGACCTGCTGTTCATGAACAGAGAAGGCCTGTGGGGAATGTGGTAGGAGGACGCCTGGGACAAAGCGATCACGAGATGATGGGGTTTTCAGTTCTAGGTGAGGTGAAGAGGGAGATTAGCACAACAGTCACATTAAACTTCCAGAGGGCAGACTTTGGACTGTTCAGAAGGCTGGTTGGGAAAGTCCCGTGGGAGACAGTCCTTAAGGGCAAGGGAGCCCACGAGGGCTGGGAGCTCTTCAAAAAGGAAATCCTAGCAGCTCAGCAGCAAGCCATCGCCATGCTCCGGAAAAGGAGCCGGCAGGGGAGAAAAACAGCTTGGTTGACTAGGGAGATAGTTGATAGGGAGACTTGAGAGACATCAAAAAAAAGAGGAGGGTCTATGAGCTTTGGAAGAAGGGACAGGCATCTTGGGTGAACTACAGGGAGGAAGTGAGATCATGCAGAGGGAAAATGAGGGGGGCTGAGGCCCAACTAGAAATCAAATTGGCTAAGTCTGTGAAAGATAACAGAAAATCTTTCTATAAATACAATGACAATAAAAGGAGGACTAGGGAGAGTGTTCAGTTCCTATTGGGTGCAGAAGGGACAACCGTGACAGGGGACGAGGGCAAGGCTGAGGTACTTAGTGCCTTCTTTGCCTCCATCTTTAATAGTAAGGAAGGTTGTTCCCTCTGTGTACAAACCCAGGAATTAAAGGAGCAGAATGAGGCTCCCATGATCCAAGAGGAGGTGGTCAGAGCCTTGCTTGCCCAGCTAGACACCACAGGTCTATGGGGCCAGATGGGATCCACCCAAGAGTATTAAAGGAGCCGTGGATGTGCTGGCCAAACCCCTTTCCATCATCTTCCAACAGTCCTGGCTGACTGGGGCAGTTCCACTGGACTGGAGGCTGATGTTGTGCCCATCTACAGGAAGGGTTGCAGGGAGGATCCAGGGAACTCCAGGCCTTGTCAGTCTGACCTCAGTGCTGGGAAAAGTCATGGAGCAGGTGATCTTGAGTGCTATCGTGAAGCACATGCAACAGAGCCAGGTGATCAGGCCCAGTCAACATGGGTTCACAAAAGGCAGGTCTTGTCAAACAAACCTGTTAGCCTTCTATGACAAAGTGACTCGGCTGCTGGATGAGGGAAAGGCTGTGGATGTTGCCTTCTTGGACTTCAGTAAAGCCTTTGACACAGTCTCTCGCAGCATTCTGCTTCAAAAACTGTCAGCCTCTGGGCTGCACGGGCGCACACTCTCCTAGGTGGAAAACTGGTTGGATGGCCGGGCTCAGAGAGTGGTGGGAAATGGAGTTAACTCCAGCTGGAGGCCAGAGACAAGTGGGGTTCCCCAGGGCTCAGTGCTGGGTCCAGCCCTGTTCAATGTCTTTATCAATGACCTGGATGAAGGGGTTGAGTGCACCCTGAGCAAGTTTGTGGATGACACTAAGCTGAGGTTGTTTAGCCTGGAGAAGAGGAGGCTGAGGGGAGACCTTATTGCTCTCTACAACTACCTGAAGGGAGATTGTGGAGAGGAGGGAGCTGGGCTCTTCTCCCAAGTGACAGGAGACAGGATGAGAGGGAATGGCCTCAAGCTCCACCAGGGGAAGTTCAGGCTGAACATCAGGATAAAATATTACACGGGAAGGGTCATTGGTCCCTGGCAGAGGCTGCCCAGGGCGGGGGTTGAGTCACTTTCCCTGCAGGTGTTTAAAGGACGGGTGGATGAGGTGCTGAGGGGCATCGTTTAGTGGTTGATGGGAATGGTTGGACTCAATGATCCAGTGGGTCCTTTCCAACCTATGGATTCTATGATTCTATGATTCTTTTTGCTTTGTCAGCAGAGACAATCTGACAGAAGTATTGATGATGAGAGAGCTCCTGTGGGATCCCGACGCCTCCTCAGGGAGAGAGGAAGAAGCGACGTGCTGGTGCCCTCCAAGCCAGCAGGATTTGGGTATGTGGCTTCCTCGGGACTCATTACTCTTTCTTAATCACTGTTGGTCGTGTTGACGGCGCGAGCCGAAGCATTCTCCGCTTTGGGTTAGCATGTGACAGCATCGCGTTTAGTGAACGCTGGATCGAGACAACAATACTAGGGTGGCAGGGGCTTCGCCAGCCGACCCTGTGCACGCCACGCAGCATGAACATGGCACACACATGCCAGGCCCACGCCCCACACATGCAATTCACCCCCCATGCACATTGTGCTGCCCCCATGCACACGCCATGCACGTGCCAGGCTAGCGCCACAACCACCCCATGCACGTGCTTTGAACATGCAAGTGGCATGCCACACACCAGCCAGGCACACGCCAGGCACACGCCATGCACACACAAGCAGCATACCACATACCACACGCATGTATTGCACACGCAGGCAACATGCCACGCATGCCATGCATGTGTTGTGTACATGCCACACACTCCACACACAGGCCACTGCTTCCATGCACATTCCAGGCTCATGCCACAACAGTCAAGCACATGTCATGCACACGCCTTCCACATGCAGGCAACATGCCACGCATGCCACACTCTCCCTGTGTATGTTATGTACGGGCTGTGTACATACCATACACATGCCATGGACATGCTAGCACATACCATGAAGGTGACACGCCAGCCACACTGCAAGCATGCTGCACACACACGAAGAGGGAAAGGAGGAGAAGGGGAGCTTTGGAAAGCGCTTTTATGTTGTTAGTGTAGAGAGTGCCAGGGGGGAGGTCGCTTCTTTGATTCTCTTCTACAACCAGGCTTCTTTGCATTTAAAACCCTTCCGTGTCACAGGGTTTATAATGGTGCAACATCCGTAACGCTTGCTGCAGATCCTCTTGGTTCAGACGTTTCTCTGTTTCCAGTTACACAGAATACCTGTTCAGCCTTCTCATCTATTTTGAGGCTTAGCATCTTTTTAGACTTCTTTTTAGTGTTTGTGTTAAACTATGTCCCGTAACAGTGGTACGGAAGGCGAGTTGTTGCGTTTTTAACGGTAACTGTAGAGTTAAGGTACCTCAAGTACCTTGGGGAAATGCAGACACTCCTCTTAGAGGTCCCTCATCTTTGCAGAGCGCTGTGGAGCCTTCCCATCTCTCTCATACACTCGCGGCGGAAGAAGAGGAGGGCGTCCATGGGTGAAAGGGAAGCGGTTGCCATTCAGGTGAGAGGAGAAACGTCCGCTTTGCAGCTCTGAGTGAGGGTGACGTTTGTGATGCTGACTCCTGGTTCTGGAAGCAGCTTCTGGCTCCTCCGTTTGTTTCTCTGTGGATGAGGGCTCGGTGTATTGGCCCGGCTTCTGTGCCAGTGGCGTGGTCCTGTCGTTGACCACATCGTCGTTCATCGTGCGTGGGGGTGGGGGGCTTTGTCTGTTTTCTTACTTATGCTCCGATTGTCGCCTGTAACTGGACAAATGATTCTGTTAGCATCGTGATGGTATTCCGAGGTGGCGTTAAAAATTCCTTAACGTATCGTGCACGTCTCTCTTACCTCACAGCCCAAAAAGCCAGTCTGGAGAATGTCCTTACTGCAGAAAACCTGGCAAAAGTCTCGCAGAACTTCCCTGCTTTTTCAAAGCCCGATATTCTTCCACCTTCCATCCCGTCATGAGGAGTAACGGTGAGTGAGCTGGCACGGCACGGGGGGAGGAGGAGGATGAACTTTATCTGCTCTCCGCTGGCTAAACGAAAGGGCTGTGGGACCATCTTCATGGCATCGTTGCCGAGCGAGGCCTCGTGTTGTTGCCCTTTTGCGTTCCTTTGCACGTGTGTACGTGTGCGCTTACGCACGAGTTGATGTTGCGTCACGGCTGTTGGGTGAAAGCCCCGGGGAAGGCGATGGCCGAGCAGAATGCGCGCAGGCTGTCCGACGCTGTTCAGAAGGCGGTTGGATCCCTGACGAGCCTGCAGAGGCACCTCAGGGCCCCGCAAGGGTGGAACGTTCATGTTCACTTGGCGTGGAGATGGATGGTGGTGTAACTAAGCGGGTAGCTTCGCTGTTGGGATCTGCAGCTGGAAGCTGTTGTGGGGTCGTCCCGTGGGTCTGAATTTTTCCAGTGCGGAGGCCGTGTGCTGAGACCGCCGATCTGCTTGCTAAGCCAGAGGGTCCAGCTCTAGGGGTGGAAAGGTGACGCGGTGTTGGCCGTCCTCGCCACACGAGAGCCGGCAGCACCGGGAGCCTCCTTAGCATGAGGGTGTCTGCAGCTGAAGTGGCTTCTTTTGCCTCTCTCTGCCCGAATTGGGCAGATCTCATCCTTCAAGTGAACGCAGAAGGCTCCGTATGCTCCCAGGTCCCGTAGAAAGGGAAGTTTGTGAATTCCCCGACTGCAGTAACCCTTGCTGCTGCCTGTGGATTGTTGTGCCAAAGACACCCTTCGCGCAGGGAGGGGGCACATGGGAGATGGGTGACGCGCTTACGTAAAGAGTGTCCTGCGGGCGGTGTGTCTCTTCGGAGCTGTGTGAAAGCCGCTCTCCGCTTTCTCTTCCCCTCTAGAGCGGGCCGAGGATGGGCTGCAAGGCTGAGAAAACCAGAGCGAGGCAAGCGGCCAGCTAGATTCAGAGTGGGGAGAAACGCTGATGCCTGGTTAACAAAGGAGTTTCCACTGCTGAAAGGGATGAGAACGGACGTCACAAGCGTCCTTCTGTTGGGGGCCAGCAAGGGAACCGCTTCTCTGGGGAGAACTTGCACACGGCCGGGGGGTTCTGTCATGGGAGGTGACTGAAACCCGATTCCCGATCCTGGTTTTGTGAAGGAGAAGAAAGGGCTGTGAGACCTGAAGGCAGGGCTCTGCTTCGAGGCAAAGGTGAGTGCCCCATGCACACGCCATACACATTCTAGGCTCACGCTATGCTCCCCCTATGCATACACCATGTACAAGCCTTGCATACGCCACTGCGCCCATGCACACGCTGTGCACATGCCAAGTTTATGCCATAACCACCCCATCCACATGACACACACACGCCTTGCACACACAAGCAACATGTCACTCACACCACACATACCATGTGCTTGTTATGTTTATGCCTCGTACATGCTTACACGCACCACAGACACAGCAGCACGCTGCCCTCCCGCTGGCTGCGGCCAATGAGATGCAGGCTGGGACCGGGAGAGGGACAGCGCCCCGTGTCCCTCCCGTCCCCCCGAAACCCTCCTGTCCCTGCCCAGCGTGCCGCATGGGGCCGGGGGGAGTGCGGGGATACACAGCCTTTCCTCTTATGTCTGCTCTCTTTTTTAGTTTCTCTAAGACAGCTTTATTGGACTTGAGTTTTAGCCTCGTGATTACGCATAAGACATGGCTGAATGTGACGGGAAGACTGCTGGGAAAATGGCAAGAAGAGGATCGACAAGAAACAGTGGAACACGCCCTTTAGAGTTTGCTGCTCGTCCCGCTGCTGAGAAATGGGAGTGTCCCTGAATTTGCTACTGCATGAGACAGATTGAAGAAGTTTAATAGAAGTTCAGTTCTATCTAAATGGTAGATGGGACTGTGCTTATGTAAAGCATATTGTATGTAACTGTAACCAATACGCTTCCAGGCACTGTATCTCAGCAGCCAGAACATGGAAGGAATCTTTTAATCTGTACATTTTTTTAACAATGATAATTGATGTTTGGTGGCTTAATAACATCTATAATTTTATGTCATTTCAATCAAGCCTGGCTGTCATACATTGAACTTCCAGTAAACCACCAACATTTTATACTTAGGAGTAATTTCTTATTACCCATCCTAAGTGGGATGCTATAGTTATGCTGTTAAAAGGGTGGGTCTTGTTGAAAAACCTCTGAAGGTCATAGTTGGGTTGGTTAAGTCTGTGCCACACCTGTGGTCAGCAATTAGGTACAGGTGAAGAGTTTGCCCCTTAAAAGGCCTCTTGATTTAGAGCTGGCTCTCCCCTGCAGCTAGAGCATTCAGTGAAGAAAGGGGCTACAGAAGCCTGCCTTTCTTCCTTTCTTTGCTGGGTTTTGAACAGTTGAGTGGTTTTCTTCGTGGTGCATTTGAGCCTCCAGTCATCGTTTCTTCTTTGAGTTTCAGGTAATGCTTTTGCTTGTGGATTTGCTTTTTAGTCTTAGAGTAAAACTGGCTTGCCATGTGGCAGCTTCAGAGAAATGTTACCACAAACGTTTGTAGTCAATGTCGTCTTTCTTTGTTCTTGTTTTATTAGTAGAAGTAGGGATTATTTTTTTTTAGCTTTTTTTTTTTTTAATCTATTGGGGCCCTAAGGATTTAGGCTCAGCCTAAATAAGATTTCCAGATTTCCAGTGTAGTTTTAGTGATAGCTGTTACTGTTTTTCCTAGAGGTGGTTTGTTTAATTTGGGGTTTGTGTCGTAAGCAGTTGAAAATTATGTTTGCCCAGAACTTTTTGACGAAATGCCCAAGAAAAGTGTTAGCTTGCCTCTTCCTAGCCAAGCTGGGTTTTTTTTTCATATTTTATGTATTTTATTTCAGACTGTTATGCCGAACAAAACTGCTGCAATTTTACTGTAAATAGAGCTCAGCCCTAACTCGGTCTCTGCCGTTTCTAGAAGTTGTTCCAAAACCATCCTGTGGCTTGGCACAGTTAAATACAATTGGCAGTCTCTGCTCCGTAAAGGTACTTAATGGAGCCATTGTGCAGGGTGAGCTGGTTTTCACATTGGGATGTGGTGAGGTTTATGCGAGTTAGCGCAGAGGAAACTGCCAGCCCTGCCCGCGTTGTGTCTCTCTCAGCTGGAGAGCTGGAGTTGCTGTGTGTTGCTTGGACAATGCCCTCGGTTTGGTTCTGGCTTCTGCAGTACATCCTCACATAGAATTTCACACAGTGAGTAACCGAAACAATTGTATAACTGGAGGGAAAGGATAATGCAAGCACCTTCCCATGGAGCTAGGGAACTCCCTCTGTTAAACAGGCTCTGTTTTCCTCCCCCCCATAGTGGGGAGGGCTTGCTGCCGTGCCTGACTCCTTTATTGATGTGAGGCCAGAGATTATCATGAGATCAGAAAGTGACTGTCTGCAGAAGCAAGAATGATAATTAAGACCCGATATTGGTCATCTGCCCGTGTCTTGTGTCTTTAGTCACTGAGGAAATGCCAATCCAAAATTTCCTACTTGCCAGTCCATAGGAAGAAGAGTATTTTCTCCGTAATGATGACAAATTGTGAAGTCTGGAGTTCAGTGGCTGTATTAATATCAAGTGCATCTTTTTTTCTTCATTGATTTTTAAGGCAAAGCTTCTGGAATCCATACAAACAGTTGGGAGGGGAAGGAGCCCTCTGTCTGACCAAATATATGCATCTGCTTGATCTAGGTGTGTTTCAAACTCCTTTTCCACCCAAAGTGCATAAAGGCTCTGTGCATTTCATAACATTTCTCAATATCCCTTTTACGGGTACAGCTTTTTACTGTTTGATTATTCATCAGTTTGGCTTAAATTGCAGGCATTAAAGGGCTTAAGCCAGAAGTTCTCTTCTGGAAGCTTAGTGTAGGGCATCCCCTAGTCCTGTAAGTGCAGTGCAACTTAAAGTAATAGTTATCTGAGTGATGAATGCTGTACAAGGCAGTTATTCTGATGGTGCTTCCCCGTCCCTGGAATGCCATCCACTTCTGGCTTAGGTAAGCAAAGCCCCAACCGTGACTTGCTTTTGTCTTTCTCACTAAGTGCTGTCTTGAAAACGAATCAAAAAAATAATCTTGAGGGGAAAAACCATCTACTGCTATTGATGTTGTTTATGAAATGCTTATGATGCTGAAAAGGCAGCACACGTGAGCGTTAGGCATACCTGAATACTCTAAGCAGTCACTACAGAAGCTTAAAATACTTGAATGTATAAAAGTAGTAGGAGCCACTGGGAAATGTCTATTTTTTAATTGTGTATTTAGATTTGTGAAACTTGTTTTATGGATTTAATGATTCTGTACAGTTCAGTAGATCTTACTCTTATAATGACTTTTGAATGGTGCAAGGTATAGCCCATGTGATTTAAAGAAAGAAGAGGGGAGGGAGAATACATCCACAAAACCCCTAGCACTGAAATATGAACCCATTAAAACTATTTTTGTGAATTAGTCCTTTCTGCAGTGCTTTCTGCGACGGTACTTCTCTAAGGAATGTAATTAATATTATTCCACAGAGAATTAAAGGTCCATCTGATTATTTCTGACCTGATGAACTGTTTTCTGAAGCAATGCTCGCTCAGGGGTCGAGGTTCACAACTTGCAATATGTTAGTAACTCCAGTGGAAAGACAGACTTTATGGTTGTGCAATTCTAGCTGTATAGCATGTTTTATAAACAAAATACTTGCAAATACTGTGGCCTTAACTCTAGTGTGACTAAGTGCAGTGAAGAATATGACTTTGCAATTTCAGTCATGGTATTTCTTGTTTAAAAAACCCAATTATGTCACCATAAAATAAATATTTTCTGTCTGTATTTTCAATGTCTTTTTACTTTTTACTTTATACTCTAACTTACTTCAACATACACAGAAAAAAACCACTTAAGCACTTAGGAAAAGCAAATAAAAATCTTATTTCAAAGGAAAGTCTCAACTGACTTGCAAACTTCAAAGTTCATTACTGTTTTTTTCTCATCATTACTGACATAATGAAAATAAAATAATTGAATTCATATCATAGAATCATTTGGTTGGAAAAAAACCTTTGAGATCAGAGTCCAAATGTACCCATCCACCACTAAACCATATCCCTCAGCACCTCATTTTCCCTGAGTGACTTCTTCTGGTGCCTGATAACCCTTTCCATGAAAGAAGTTTTCCCGATATCTAATCTGAAACTCCCCTGGTGCGACTCGAGGCCATTTCCTCCTGTCCTGTCTCTAGCTACATCTGCCTTGATCCAACCTCCTTTCAGGGAACTGCAGAGCAGGATGAGGTCTCCCCTCAGCCCTCTTTTCTCTAAGCTAAAGAAGTTCCCTTAGCCACCTCTCCTAAGACGAGTTCTCCAGCCCCTTCACCAGCCTCATTGCCCTGCTCTGGACACGCTCCAGCTCCTCAATGCCTGTCTTGTAGCGAGAGGGCCAACACTGACTCTAAGCCCAAGCGTGCCCAAGAAGGCCAATGGCTTCCTGACCTCTATCAGAAACTGCTTGACCAGCAGGACCAGGGAAGCGATTATGCCCCTCTACTCAGCACTGGTGAGGTTGCACCTCAAACACTTTGTTCAGTTTTGGGGCCCAGGAGGGCTGAAGAACCTTAAACAGGAACCATATGATACAAAAACTTAATGTGTAACTTCTATTTTTCTTTATAAACTTCTGCAGGCTCTATAAATTACAGAGCGCCTTCTCACTACTACTTAGAAATTCAGAGGTGTGGACGTAGTAAGATGTATGAGGTAGGAGCTCATCAGTGACACTGAGATCGGGGGCAGCCTGGACTGTGGTGATCGCTCATTGGTGCAGTTCAAAGTGCTGAGGGTTATGGGGCAGGTAATGAGTATAGTCAGGACCCTAAATTTTGGGAAAGCAAACTACCAGCCCTTCAAGGAGTTAGTCAGTAGGACCCCCTGAGATACTGCCCTCAGGAACAAGAAAGAAGAACAGAGCTGGCAAATATTTAAGGATGCTTTCCATAAAGTGCAAGAGTGCTCGTTCCACATTGTAGGAAATTGGGCAGGGAAGGGAAGAGACCAGCATCACTGGGTTGGGACCTGCTGGTCAAACTGAAGAACAAGAGGCAACTGCACTGGCAGTGCCAGCAGGATCGGGGAACTTGGGAAGAGTAGAGGGTTGCTGCCCGTTTGTGTGGGGATGGGGTCAGGAAGGACAAGGCACAGCTGGAGCAGAACGTGGCAAGGGAAGGGGTTCTACAGGTATGTCAACCAGAAAAGGAAGGTTAAAAGAAGCATAACCCCCCGACTGATGGATGAAAATTGTGACTTCATATCAAAAGATGAGGAGAAGGCTGAGGTACTCAACAACTACCCCTCCCACTGTAGGGGATGATGAGATTTGTGACCACCTGAGGAACCTGAACATATCTAAGTCTATGGGACCTGACGAGATGCATCTATATTTAAGATATTGGGCCAGCAGACCCACAACAGTTGTCATCTGTGTAGCTCTGCTATAGTTAATGAAGCTTTCCTGAGATGGCTGACATGTCAATATGTGTGTGCATCTGAGCTGGTATGATGTTTCACTCCTTCCCCAAGTGCAGCTCACGTTCTTCCCTGTCTGCTTGGTTAAGACTAAAAATGTTTTAATAATTGTAAGTTGCAACATGGTTGGGTGTTTTAGGTTCATGAAATAATTACTATACCTTGAGATAAATGAGCTCAAATGCCAAAGGTCAAGGAGTCCATTATCCCAGGATAAAGGTATTACCATATTTAAGAGAACACTGGTAGTTTTTTTCCAAAAGATTATACTTGCGCTCGCCATCTTCCTCTGTTAGCTACTAAAACTTTTCTACTCTGCGTGTGGACAGGTTTTAAAAAACTGCTTATCCATATTTCTTCAAATATGGCTTTACCTAAGTTCACCTTGTCTTTCTGCTTTGTCAGTTCAGCTAATATATATACTTATTTCCTTACCTTTAAATCCTTTTTTTCACGGAGTAAAAAAAAATGCCGTTTCTTCACTTTGAGAACTTAAATTCAATGAAGATTTCAATTGCTTTTGTATCTCAAGAAAGATAATTTCCATATGCTCCCAATATGGGTAGGATGCCCCCTTATTTGTTAGCTTTGACAGATTGACCGCTTGTATGAAGCTTTAGTGCAACTGTTCGGACTTAGACTAACTTCTGGATGCTTTTCAGGTAATGTGATTTTTATCCCTTGGGAATATAGCAGAGTTAACTGAAAGAAGTGACTCAATAGCTTAGCAGAAGAGAAAATAAAAAGCCTTATCTTGCTGTAAGCTGTAAGCAGCCTCTGACAGCAGAGGAAAACTTTTTCTGCAATAGCTAAGTAACTAATTGGGCAATAACATAGTCTCTCAAATACACACAGAGAAATGTTTTCTTCAGTCAATTCATGCCAAAAGATTTTTCTTTCGAAGCTTATGATTTTGATCTAAGCAAAAAGATTTGGATCTAAACAAAAAGATGAACAAAACCCCCTCCAGCTGCTCTGAATTCTCTTGTAATGGTAGATATCCTGCCTATAAATCCACTCTCGAGCCTTGCAGTATATGGCACTTGGTTTCCCATCAGTCTCAAAGTTTTCTGAAATCTCTAGAACATTTCAGGCAGCTGCTGTAGGCCTGGAGCAGTGAAGGTAATCATACCAAGTCACAGCTTGCAGTTTTCAATTCCTTCTTAGTCTGTTTTCCCAGCAGGAAAGATCTCATTGGCTGCTCTTTTTCTTCTCTTTTTTTTTTTCCCTTTAGCTGTTAACTGATGCACTACTTGAACAATCTTTTGCTGCTCGTAGCCCTAAAATGTGGATGTATTATTGAATTATTTGTATGTGGCATCAAGATTCAGTCTGCACTCTAAAATAAATAATCTATTTTGTTAGTATGGTATTAAGTCCACGTACTGAGGGACCCGTACTTTTCCACTTGGCCAATTGCAAATAGCTGTAGCGTTAGACCAGTCCTCGGTACTGGTACTTTGGTTCTTGGCCCAAAGACCTATCAGTTGCAATTCTGGAGCTCAACTGATTCTGGAACGGGTCCTAGTAACTTGGATGCAAGGACCCAGTCTGTGAAGCCACGTGGATTCAGCAGCAGTACGTGTGACTGTACCAGTCGACTACTGGAGCCATTTTGTTTACTACTACAGATGTCAACTAGTGAAGGTTTACTCCAAGTTGGGGCTAAAGCCCATTTCTTTCTCACTCTTAGCAGAGACAACTTCAGCTCCGTCTCCGTTGCTAGACTTCAGAAATCACCTAATCATTAGATTCACAGCCAAGCAGTTGCATGAAGGGGGAAGTTCAGGCAACATATTAGTAATATTGGGGTAAGAATTCCTCCAGATTGCTGGGAGATGATACAAAGAGGTTTGGCAAGCACCTCCGCCAGCTCTCATTACCCTTGGGCTGAATCCTAAAGACTGAGGCAAAGGTGGTCTTAAGCACCTTACCCATCCTCATCCTTGGTCACTATTTTTACCCTTGCATCCGGTGAAGGATGGAGATTCTCTTTGGTTCCTTCCTTCATTATCAATATATTTTAAGGATTTTTTATTATCATTCAGAGAATGGGCCAATCTGAATTCTAATTTGTCTTTAATCCTTCAGATTCTTTTCTCTACACGATCCCACTTTGTCTTTGTAGTCCTCAGGAGTTACCTGCCCCTTCTACCAGAGTTTGTATATTTTTCTCTTTTTTTTTTCCTGATTTCCAGCCAGAGCTCTTTACTCAGCCAGGCCTACGATTAATACAGCATGTGGGGGGACACCTGCACAGAGAGCACAAAAATAGGAGTAGAGACACAAAGAAAGAGCACAGACACCCATGAAACAAGGCCAGAGACAACAAAAATGGGCACAGAAATGCCAAAAACAAGTCTGGAGACCCAAACCCCAAACTTAAGACCCCCCAAAATGGGCTCAGAGATCCAAAAAACAAGTCCCCCAAATAGGCACAGACTCAAACAATGGGCACAGAGACTCCCAAGAGAAGCCTCAGGATCCCAAAAATGGGACCACAGCCCCTCCAAATGCACAAAGATGTTGACAGGAGCATGGAATCAAAATGCAGAGATCAATGTGATCAGTGAATGTTCACTTTATTGAGCTTAGCTGTTTCTTTATAAACCTTTTTCGGTTACATAACTGGGTGCCCAGCCCCTTCACCAGCTTTGTTCAGTTCTGGGCCCCTCACCACAAGAAGGATGTTGAGGCTCTGGAGCGAGTCCAGAGAAGAGCAACGAAGCTGGTGAGGGGGCTGGAGAACAGGCCTTATGAGGAGCGGCTGAGAGAGCTGGGGTTGTTTAGCCTGGAGAAGAGGAGGCTGAGGGGAGACCTCATTGCTCTCTACAACTACCTGAAAGGAGGTTGTAGAGAGGAGGGTGCTGGCCTCTTCTCCCAAGTGACAGGGGACAGGACAAGAGGGAATGGCCTCTAGCTCCGCCAGGGGAGGTTTAGGCTGGACATTAGGAAAAAATTTTTCACAGAAAGGGTCATTGGGCACTGGAACAGGCTGCCCAGGGAGGGGGTTGATTCACCTTCCCTGGAGGGGTTTAAGGCACGGGTGGACAAGGTGCTAAGGGGCATGGTTTAGTGTTTGATAGGAATGGTTGGACTCGATGATCCGGTGGGTCTCTTCCAACCTGGTTATTCTATGATTCTATGATTCTATGATTGTTGCTCTTCTCTGGACTCTCTCCAGAGCCTCAACATCCTTGTGGTGGGGGGCCCAGAACTGAACACAGGATTCGAGGAGTGGTCTCACCAGTGCTGACTACAGAGGGAGAATAACCTCCCTGGATCTGCTGGTCACGCCGTTTCTGATCCAAGCCAAGATGCCATTGGCCTTCTTGGCCACCTGGGCACACTGCTGGCTCATTTTCAGTTGGCTGTCAACCAACACCCCCAGGTCCCTCTCCTCCAGGCAGCTTTCTAGCCAGACTTCTCCTAGTCTGTAGCACTGCATAGGGTTGTTGTGCCCCAAGTGCAGGACCCACCATTTGGCCTTGATAAACCTCATGCCGTTGGACTCAGCCCAGCAGTCCAGCCTGTTCAGATCCCTTTGCAGAGCCTCCCTACCCTCCAGCAGATCGACACTTCCACCCAGATTAGCATCATCCGCAAAAGTTGCTAAGGGTGCACTCAATGCCTTCATCCAGGTCATTGATAAAGACATTGAACAGGGCTGGACCCAGCACTGAGCCCTGGGGAACCCCACTTGTCCCTGGCCTCCAGCTGGATTTCACACCATTTCCCACCACTCCCTGGGCCCTCCATCCAACCAGTTTTCCACCTAGGAGAGTGTGCGCCTGTCCAGACCAGAGGTGACAGTTTCTCAAGCAGAATGCTGTGAGAAACTGTGTCAAAGGCTTTACTGAAGTCCAGGAAGATCCATCCACAGCCTTTCCCTCATCCAGCAGCCGAGTCACTTTGTCATAGAAGGCGATCAGGTTAGTTTGGCAAGACCTGCCTTTTGTGAACCTGTCTGGACTGGGCCTGATCACCTGGTTCTCTTGCATGTGCTTCATGATAGCACTCAAGATCATCTGTTCCAGTTGGGCACTGGAACAGGCTGCCCAGGGAGGTGGTTGAGTCACCTTCCCTGGAGGTGTTTAAGGCACGGGTGGACAAGGTGCTAAGGGGCATGGTTTAGTGTTTGATAGGAATGGTTGGACTCGATGATCCGGTGGGTCTCTTTCAACCTGGTTATTCTATGATTCTATGGTTCCATGACTTTCCCTGGCACTGAGGTCAGACCGACAGGCCTGTAGTTCCCTGGGTCCTCCCTGCGACCCTTCTTGTAGACGGGCACAACATCAGCCAGCCTCCAGTCCAGTGGGACTTCCCCAGTCTTCCAGGACTGTTGGAAGATTATGGAAAGGGTTTGGCCAGCACATCTGCCAGCTCTTTCAATATCCTTGGGTGGATCCCATCCGGCCGCAGAGACTTGTGGGTGTCTAGTCGGGCTAGCAAGGCTCTGACCACCTCCTCTTGGATCACGGGAGCCTCATTATGCTCCTCTAGCTCCTGGGTTTGTACACAGATGGAACGACCCTCCTTACAACTAAAGACTGAGGCAAAGAAGGCACTAAGTACCTCAGCCTTTTCCTCATCCCCTGTCACTGTTGTTCCTTCTGCGTCCAATAGGGACTGTATGGTCTCCCTAGTCCTCCTTTTATTATTTATGTATTTGTAGAAAGATTTTTTGTTATCTTTCACAGACTTGGCCAATCTGATTTCTAGCTGAGCCTTAGCCCTTCTGATTTTTTCCCTACGCGATCTCACTTCGCTCCTCTAGTCCACCCAAGAGGCCTGTCCCCTCTTCCAGAGCCCATAAACATTTCTCCTCTTCTTGATATCACTCACGATCTCTCTATTCAACCAAGCTGGCTTTCTCCCCTGCTGGCTTTTTTTCCGGAACACAGGGATGGCTTTCTGCTGAGCTGCTAGGACTTCCTTTTTGAAGAGCTTATTGAGCTCATAGAGCTCATCATTATTGATTAAGTATCAATAATCCTTGTTAAAAACTTGTCCAGAGTACAGTGAATATTTTACTCTCTGAGATTCGATTTTAAGAAGCATATCAACAAGTTCCATACAACACGGGTTTACGAAAAGCACGTCTTGCCAAACAAACCTGGTCGCCTTCTATGACAAAGTGACCCGCATACTGGACGAGGGAAAGTCTGTGGATGTATCTTCTTGGACTTTGGTAAAACCTTTGACACAGTTTCTGACAGCATCCTGCTTGAGAAACTGTCAGCTTCTGGCCTGGACAGGCGAACGCTCTCCTAGGTGGAAAACTGGTTGGATGGAGGGCCCAGGGAGTGGTGGGAAATGGTGTGAAATCCAGCTGGAGGCCAGGGACAAGTGGTGTCCCCAGAGCTCAGTGCTGGGTCCAGCCCTGTTCAATGTCTTTATCAATGACCTGGATGAAGGCATTGAGTGCACCCTTAGCAAGTTTGCGGATGACACTAAGCTGGGTGGAAGTGTCGATCTGCTGGAGGGTAGGGAGGCTCTGCAAAGGGATCTGAACAGGCTGGACTGCTGGGCTGAGTCCAACGGCATGAGGTTTATCAAGGCCAAATGGTGGGTCCTGCACTTGGGGCACAACAACCCAATGCAGTGCTACAGACTAGGAGAAGTCTGGCTAGAAAGCTGCCTGGAGGAGAGGGACCTGGGGGTGTTGGTTGACAGCGACTGAACATGAGCCAGCAGTGTGCCCAGGTGGCCAAGAATGCCGATGGCATCTTGGCTTGGATCAGAAACGGCGTGACCAGCAGATCCAGGGAGGTTATTCTCCCTCTGTAGTCAGCACTGGTGAGACTGCTCCTCGAATCCTGTGTTCAGTTCTGGGCCCCCCACCACAAGGATGTTGAGGCTCTGGACTGAGGCCAGAGAAGAGCAACGAAGCTGGTGAGGGGGCTGGAGAACAGGCCTTATGAGGAACAGCTGAGAGAGCTGGGGTTGTTTAGCCTGGAGAAGAGAAGGCTGAGAGGAGACCTTATTGCTCTCTAC
This sequence comes from Phaenicophaeus curvirostris, assembly GCF_032191515.1. Classification (NCBI taxonomy): domain Eukaryota; kingdom Metazoa; phylum Chordata; class Aves; order Cuculiformes; family Cuculidae; genus Phaenicophaeus; species Phaenicophaeus curvirostris. Next base: position 60,866,506 of record NC_091397.1, read on the forward strand.
AACTACCTGAAAGGAAGTTGTGGAGGGGAGGGAGCTGGGGTCTTCTCCTAAGTGACAGGGGACAGGACAAGAGGGAACGGCCTCAAGGTCCACCACGGAATGTTTAGGCTGAACATTAGAAAAAAATATTTCACAGAAAGGGTCACTGGGCACTGGCAGAGGCTGCCCAGGGAGGTAGTTGTGTCACATTCCCTGGAGGTGTTTAAAGGATGGGTGGATGAGGTGCTGAGGGACATGGTTTAGTATTTGATAGGAATAGTTGGACTCAATGATCCAATGGGTCTTTCCCAACCTGGTGATTCTATGCATTACATAATCATATTCTCATGCACCATTTAGATAGAATTGAGCATTGATTAAGCATCTTTGATCTGTCTCATACAGTAGCAAAATCACAGAGACTGTGCTATTTCTCAGCAGCCAACGAAGCAACAAACTCTAAAGGGCCTTTTCAACTCTTTGTTATTGATCCTCTTCTTGCCCTTCTCCCAACAGCCTTACCATTGCATACAGCCACATCTTTTGTGTAGTCATCAGGCTAAAATGTCCAGGCCGAGAAGAACAATAAAGCTGTCACAGAGACGCTAACTGTAATAACAGACCCTAGACATAAGAGGAAAGGCTGTGAAACTCCTATATTTACATCAAGGACAGAGACAGCCTGTGCTTTTATCAGCTGAGTTGTGGCCCTTCCTCTCACAGAACTAAGTCAATACAGTCACTGCTGCAACACCATTAGTCAGGCTCCAGTTGCAGGGGTCTGTGAATCCCAGGCACGTACAAAAAGCAAGTCAGCTAGGGTCCCATGCCTCTAAGTTACGGAGCGCTGGGGTGGGGAGAGGGGAAGAAAATGTCCTAAAGCTCTACTACTTCAGACATCTTGAAGATATCAACACACGGATCTTTTCAGCAGCAGTTCTCTGAGCAGGAGCTTAGAGGAACATTTCAGCCTAGGGGTCTTGTAAAGCCACGTGTGTACATAAAGAAGAGCTGATGTGTTTGAGAGGAACTAGGAGCCCTACAGACAGACAGAGGACTATAAAAAAGGGCAGGGACTAGCACAAAGATTCAGAAACAGCAAGAGGAACAAAGAGGAGTGTCAAGATACAGAGTGAATTTAAAAACTGGAACAGCAACAGTGAACAATACAAAGGGATAGAGAAAGAAAGAGAGAGATGAAAAGAGAAAAAAAGAGAGAAAGAAAAACAAGGCATTTGTAGGTGCAAAGAAAGAACAAACTGCAAGGATCAAGCCAGTCAAATTGTGGAGAAAAAGACTGAGGAATGCAAATTAGGACAAAGATGGAAAAGGAGTAAAAATGTATGGGCACAGAACAGATGCTGAAGACTGGGGAAAAAAAAAAGAAAGAGAAAACAGCACAGAAAGATAAAAGAGTACGTGTACAGGGATACCAGAAAACAAAAATTATAGTAGCACAGTAAACAAAAGGAACCAAAAAGTCCAGCTCTAAAGTGTTTGCTAATTAGTCCCATTGCTGTCACAACAAGCAATATCACAGTGAAAGCGCGCATACCATTATTTCTTGTAAAAACACTTTTAAGCATGTAGTAGTGTTGTTCTAGCTGAGAATGTAAAGCAGAGTTAATAAGACACAGCTGCTCCCCAGGACCTATTTATACCTGTGAGGGGGTTTACCACACCCCATTCACAGGTGGTGCGTGGGAAGCCCAGAGTGTATATAAGCCACAGGCCTTGCCTCAGGAGGTCTCTTAGGGTCTGGTTTTCCTTGAGGTTGGAGCTTTGCTGCTGTTTCAATTCATTATAGCTTTTGAGCCGATTAAGCTAGCTTGATAAGCTTTTTTTTTTGTTTGTCTTGTAAAGAAGCAGAGGTATCTGCTGGCAGTATGAGTTTTGGAAGAGTCCGGGCTAAACAGCACATGCAGCTGCAACTATGGGGTTTTTTGTCAGTAATTTTTGATTGGGTGTTGGAGGGAGCAAAATGTTTTAACAGTTTGATTTCCTTCTTTGTTTTTTTTTTCTGTGTGTTTTGCTTAGAGTTTCTGGTTATGGAATGATCTGTTTTTGTTCCTCATTCTGTGTGGGATGATGCATTGGTCCTAGGGACTTTGCAGTTTGTAACAGGCACCTTGTGGGTGATAATAATCTGGAGTTAAGTTTGTCGGCTTACGGTAGGAAGTTGAGTTTGTGGGCTGGTGGAAGATAGAAGGGGCCAGGGGAACCTTGGGAAGGGCTCAGAAGCACAGCTCTCAAGGAACAGCAACACAGAAGGGTCAGGAGGGTTAAAATATAGGGCAAGTCCTGTTAGGAAGGGGTAGGGTTCCTTCTTTGATACTTCAGGGGTGGAAAAGGGCTTGAATGATTTGGGGAAAGGCAGATAGGTTCATTAGTCTTTCTTGGGTCAGTTTTGCAGTCAGATGCAAGTGCCATTCAGGTTTCTGTTGTTCTAGTCTCTCTGCAGCAGATGGGAGGTAACGATGAGGTTGAGACACAAGTTGAAAAGTCGTAGTTACCCTAAAAAACATAGTCTCTAGGGCTCTGAGATCTCTGCTCCCTTATACCTTCCACTTATTGTGTTCCTCAGCTAACTTCTTTGTGTCCATCCTGTCTCCATCCATCTGAATGTCCAGAGAAGAGTAATGTAGCTGGTGAGGGGGATGGCGAACAAGCCTTATGAGGAGTGGCTGAGAGAGCTGGGGGTGTTTAGAGTGAGAGGGAATGGCCTCAAGCTCTGCCAGGAGAGGTTCAGGCTGGACATCAGGAAAAAGTATTTCACTGAAAGGGTTACTGGGGACTGGCAAAGGCTGCCCAAGGAGGTGGTTGAGTCACCTTCCCTGGAGGTGTTTAAAGGATGGATGGGCAAGGTGCTGAGGGGCATTGCTTAGTGATCGATAGAAATGGTGGGACTTACTGATCCAGGGGGTCTTTTCCAATCTGATGAATCTATGAATATCAGAGACCTTGCTACTTAAAGGTATGGACTTGCTGCCTATCTACAGTGCAGGATTCTGCCCTTCGTTTCCCTTGAATTTCTCAGGGAAGAGATTAGATATTATTTTGGCTTGTAACAGTTAGCAGCTGAGCAACTCTTCTTCATCTGGTCTGTGTGTATGACAAGCCTCCCTTATTTAGTAGTTCTGGATTTTTCCTGAACTTACCAATGAGGTTTGCTCTATGATTGCTCACAGCAGTTGTTACCTTGTCCATGTTATCCACTGTGTTTTTTTTACTGTCACTGAGTTTCCAATTTAGGTCTTAGAGTAGTCAAATCCCACTGTTGCAAGTTTTTCATTGGCTGACCGCCTCTGTAATTCCAGTCTCCATTGCTGTGTGGTGAGTGTCCTGTGTTTTTAGGTCTTCTGTGTTAATTATCTTTACTGGTTTTTGATAATAATATTTTTTCAAGTTCTTTTTGTTCACTCCTGTGACTAAAGTCTGGTAACTTCCTAGAATTTCGACCTCCATGGCTCGTCTTTCTTTTGTCCTGGGTATCACCACTACCGGTCCTACAACCTAAGTGGTGAGGAGGAGAGGAAAGCAGACGGCACAGAATTTTGGGGCACCAGTGCGGTAGTCAGGCTTATTCTCATCACTATGGGGCTGAAGGTGAGCAGGAAGTTAAGTATGTCTAGAAGAGCAAAGTATTATTTGGCAACTTAGTATTTACTTTTGGTTTGGCAGGCACTGTAAGGGCCACTTTGGGAATGGGAAGAGCATTTGAGATCAGCTGGGTAGTAGGGAGAAGGAGCATGGGACAGATGTCTCACAGATGTGACAGTAATTCTCTTAATTTAATTACCCTGCGTGATAACAGCTGCAGCATCTGACATTGGAACTGCTGTGGAGCAAGTGAGTGGAAGAACATGCCAGTTAGGCAGAGCAAGTTGTCATGTAAGATGCTGACATTGATCCGTGCAATGCTGGCTGTTGGCACTATTTTAGTTTTATCTTTGGTTTTCTTGCAGATGGCAAAGCGGAACCTGGCAACTGTAGGATCATCCCGGAGAGCTGATGTTCTTGGAGTTCTTTTTCTGCTGAGGATGTCTCCTGGTGGTCTGAAAGTTAAGTTGAGGGATGGGGGCAGGGGTGGGGTGTGACAGAGGGGAGAAGGCTGGGAATGGCAGGGAGGGGTTTTAAAAGTAGCTTAATGGAGTGGGCTGTGCGGGAAGTGTCCCCTTTGGGCAGGGAGAGCTGGAGGGTGTTACTTCTCAGCCCAAAGCTAGCATGTTCCAGGCAGGGCCGTTCCAGCTTGTCTGTGCCGTGTACTTTATTTTCTGTTTCTCTTACGTGTTTCTTAAGCCTTGATGTCCCCTTTGCTTTAAAGGAATGCAGCATATGACTTTAGCAGCAACTCGAGGGCCTTGAATGTGTGCACTCATGGGTAAAATACCAATTAGGCACCGTTCTTCTTGCATCATAACCTAAGTGTGGATTGGCTTCACATTTTCAAAGCTTCTAGTCAGCCATCATTTCCTGTGCCCTTGCAGACTGTGTTGGAAGCCACAATCGCTAGTCGTAAATTTTCAAGGATCCCAGTTAACCAGAGACTTCTTCCATACATCTTGTGTCTTTAGGCATTTAAAAGGTGATTCCTTCATGTAAAACGTCCCAGTTATGGCCACATCCCATTGTAATGAGGAATACGTTATAGTATGCCAGACATGCCTCGAGTGCCATATCTGCGGTCCTGAAATCTTGTACTCATAAATGCAGTGTTGATCAGGCACTGCTTTTCTTGCATCGTGATCCTAAAGCCAGGAACGGTCTTGTGTTTTGGCACTGATTTTCTGTTGGTTTCCTCTTGCAGATGTTAAAGAGGAACCCCGTGACTGCAGGATTATTGCCGTTAGCCACTGTGATTTGAGCGGCTTTGGCCCAGGACAGCTTGAGTCGTGGCCCTCTGCAAGCTAAGTTGAGGGAGCAGAGGTGGGAAGCGGGAGGCGGGTTGGGGCTAGCAGGGAGGGGTTTTGAAGGTAGCCTAGGCTGTGCAGGGAGAGTCGTCTTTGGGCCGGTGAAGGCAGAGGGGCGTACTTCTGAGCCCAAACCCTGCATGGGCAGGGCAGTTCCAGCCTGTATCTGTTGGGGTCTAGTCTGTCTAGTCACCGTGCCGCGTCTGAAATATTCTGCAGGTCTTGATGTCCTCTTTTGTGGTCAAGGCACGCCGGGCTTTTGCTGCGGCCTTGCAGCCGGCCTCGCCATCCGGAAGAGGTACTCTTCCGTTTTCTTGGATCCCTGTTGTGGGACTCGTTCCGCGCATCCTCTGCATCTTTAGGCCTTTAAAAGGGGCTTCTTGCCCGTCCATCTAGCCAGTTGCGGCCACATCTCTTTGGAACCCTGCACGGTTCATGGCTTTTCCAGGGCTGCCGTAGGTTCTCCCACGGAGCCCTGTCCATTGCCTTGCCCATTGGCAGGGGTGGTCCCGGAGTCCTCTTTGTCGCTGTGAGTCTTCATTTGTCCCCGGTTCGCGACGTTGGTCTTGTGTGCTGGTGTTCTGTGTGTATTTGTGTCTGGTTGGAGCTGCTCTGCCTGGTGCGTAGAGGAATTGCTAAGAGTCAGCCGAGGTAGAGTGGCCTGATTGCGGGCTTAAGGTTTTGACGAGACTAGACGTTGCAGTCTAGGGGCGTCCATTACTTTGCAGTCTTGGGGCGTCCATTACTTTGCAGAAGTAGTAGCCCTTGGTGTGGCGGGTGAGGAGGGTAGTTTCTGCTCTTCTCTGGAGCTACGGAGGGGACGACCAAAACTGCGTGGGAGAAGGCAGTGGGAGCGGTGGCGAAGGGGTTTGTACGTGAAGGGAGCGGCAATTCATGTTTGGGTTTGGTTGTGGACCAGCTTTGCTTGGCTGTAAGGCCCAGTAGAGGCGGCCTCAGTAAAAGCAAGCGAGAGGCTTGGATTTCTTAGGGCGTTGCTGAGCGTCAGGGTGATGTCTTTGCTGTTGTGTTTTTCAGATGTAGAGGCCGGACCTGTGCGCCGAGAGGCACGGACGGAGATGCGTGCGGGTCGAGTGCCATAGCGAGGTGGGTCTGCTGCGGTGTCGGTGGGAAGATGTGGCCGGGGGCTGTGCGAGTAGGTAATGGGTTTTGGTTTTGCTTTGAAGGTACGGGGCCGTGGGCAAAGCAGTAGAGTGGCAGAGGAGCTGGCTTGGGTGAAGAGAGCAACGGTGAGTTGCGTGAAGCAGCAGTTGTTGTTCGTGTGTCCTCGAGTCCGTGAAGGTACAGCCGTCCTTGACTGCTTGTGGATTGCAGGTGGAGCGCATCCTCGACGTGTCAGCCCAAGGTGATGCAGGTTCGGTGGCCGAGCGCTGAAGGTAACGTAGCGGGAGATGGGATTCGCTGGGAGCTGCCTGTCTATTTGGGTTGTGTCTAAGCAGGTCTCTTCTTGCAGGTTCAGCCTGCGGCTTCAGAGGGGCCCAGCTTGGTGTCAGCAAACGGCATGAGAAGGTGAGGTGGTTGTCCGAGGTGGTGTCTAAGAGCCAAGTGCTATGTAGCAACTCAGCTGAGCGTTTTTGGTTTTGGCAGGTGCTGTTCGGGGAGCGTCTGGAAGAGGGTGAGCGCCTGAGGGGAGACTGGGTCGTCGTGAGGAGGAGCGTGGGAGTGTAGATTTCTCATGGTCACAAAAGGAGCTTTTGGTCTTGGAACTGCAGGTGCCCCAGGCCGTGTCAGCTGCCGGTTCTGACGTTTGAGCGAGCAAGGGGCAGGTGAGCAGAATGCCCGGGTGGTTTTGCGATGGGTGACGGGGCGTAGTAGAAGATGTTGGCGGCGAGCGGTGTGGTGCCGACGGCTGGCACTGTGTTTTCCTCTTTGTTTTTTTCTTGCAGATGCTGAAGAGGAACCCCGTGACTGCAGGATTATTTCCGTTAGCCGCTGTGATTTGAGGTGCTTTGGCCCAGGACAGCTTGAGTCGTGGCCCCCTGCAAGCTAAGTTGAGGGAGCAGAGGTGGGAAGCGGGAGGCGGGTTGGGGCTAGCAGGGAGGGGTTTTGAAGGTAGCCTAGGCTGTGCAGGGAGAGTCGTCTTTGGGCCGGTGAAGGCAGAGGGGCGTACTTCTGAGCCCAAACCCTGCATGGGCAGGGCAGTTCCAGCCTGTATCTGTTGGGGTCTAGTCTGTCTAGTCACCGTGCCGCGTCTGAAATTTTCTGCAGGTCTTTTGTGGTCAAGGCACGCCGGGCTTTTGCTGCGGCCTTGCAGCCGGCCTCGCCATCCGGAAGAGGTACTCTTCCGTTTTCTTGGATCCCTGTTGTGGGACTCGTTCCGCGCATCCTCTCCATCTTTAGGCCTTTAAAAGGGGCTTCTCGCCCGTCCATTTAGCCAGTTGCGGCCACATCTCTTTGGAACCCTGCACGGTTCATGGCTTTTCCAGGGCTGCCGTAGGTTCTCCCACGGAGCCCTGTCCATTGCCTTGCCCATTGGCAGGGGTGGTCCCGGAGTCCTCTTTGTCGCTGTGAGTCTTCATTTGTCCCCGGTTCGCGACGTTGGTCTTGTGTGCTGGTGTTCTGTGTGTATTTGTGTCTGGTTGGAGCTGCTCTGCCTGGTGCGTAGAGGAATTGCTAAGAGTCAGCCGAGGTAGAGTGGCCTGATTGCGGGCTTAAGGTTTTGACGAGACTAGACGTTGCAGTCTAGGGGCGTCCATTACTTTGCAGTCTTGGGGCGTCCATTACTTTGCAGAAGTAGCAGCCCTTGGTGTGGCGGGTGAGGAGGGTAGTTTCTTCTCTTCTCTGGAGCTACGGAGGGGACGACCAAAACTGCGTGGGAGAAGGCAGTGGGAGCGGTGGCGAAGGGGTTTGTACGTGAAGGGAGCGGCAATTCATGTTTGGGTTTGGTTGTGGACCAGCTTTGCTTGCCTGTAAGGCCCAGTAGAGGCGGCCTCAGTAAAAGCAAGCGAGAGGCTTGGATTTCTTAGGGCGTTGCTGAGCGTCAGGGTGATGTCTTTGCTGTTGTGTTTTTCAGATGTAGAGGCCGGACCTGTGCGCCGAGAGGCACGGACGGAGATGCGTGCGGGTCGAGTGCCATAGCGAGGTGGGTCTGCTGCGGTGTCGGTGGGAAGATGTGGCTGGGGGCTGTGCGAGTAGGTAATGGGTTTTGGTTTTGCTTTGAAGGTACGGGGCCGTGGGCAAAGCAGTAGAGTGGCAGAGGAGCTGGCTTGGGTGAAGAGAGCAACGGTGAGTTGCGTGAAGCAGCAGTTGTTGTTCATGTGTCCTCGAGTCCGTGAAGGTACAGCCGTCCTTGACGGCTTGTGGAGTGCAGGTGGAGCGCGTCCTCGACGTGTCAGCCCAAGGTGATGGAGGTTCGGTGGCCGAGCGCTGAAGGTAACGTAGCGGGAGATGGGATTCGCTGGGAGCTGCCTGTCTATTTGGGTTGTGTCTAAGCAGGTCTCTTCTTGCAGTTTCAGCTTGCGGCTTCAGAGGGGCCCAGCTTGGTGTCAGCAAACGGCATGAGAAGGTGAGGTGGTTGTCCGAGGTGGTGTCTAAGAGCCAAGTGCTATGTAGCAACTCAGCTGAGCGTTTTTGGTTTTGGCAGGTGCTGTTCGGGGAGCGTCTGGAAGAGGGTGAGCGCCTGAGGGGAGACTGGGTCGTCGTGAGGAGGAGCGTGGGAGTGTAGATTTCTCATGGTCACAAAAGGAGCTTTTGGTCTTGGAACTGCAGGTGCCCCAGGCCGTGTCAGCTGCCGGTTCTGACGTTTGAGCGAGCAAGGGGCAGGTGAGCAGAATGCCCGGGTGGTTTTGCGATGGGTGACGGGGCGTAGTAGAAGATGTTGGCGGCGAGCGGTGTGGTGCCGACGGTTGGCACTGTGTTTTCCTCTTTGTTTTTTTCTTGCAGATGCTGAAGAGGAACCCCGTGACTGCAGGATTATTACCGTTAGCCGCTGTGATTTGAGGTGCTTTGGCCCAGGACAGCTTGAGTCGTGGCCCCCTGCAAGCTAAGTTGAGGGAGCAGAGGTGGGAAGCGGGAGGCGGGTTGGGGCTAGCAGGGAGGGGTTTTGAAGGTAGCCTAGGCTGTGCAGGGAGAGTCATCTTTGGGCCGGTGAAGGCAGAGGGGCGTACTTCTGAGCCCAAACCCTGCATGGGCAGGGCAGTTCCAGCCTGTATCTGTTGGGGTCTAGTCTGTCTAGTCACCGTGCCGCGTCTGAAATTTTCTGCAGGTCTTTTGTGGTCAAGGCACGCCGGGCTTTTGCTGCGGCCTTGCAGCCCGCCTCGCCATCCGGAAGAGGTACGCTTCCGTTTTCTTGGATCCCTGTTGTGGGACTCGTTCCGCGCATCCTCTGCATCTTTAGGCCTTTAAAAGGGGCTTCTTGCCCGTCCATCTAGCCAGTTGCGGCCACATCTCTTTGGAACCCTGCACGGTTCATGGCTTTTCCAGGGCTGCCGTAGGTTCTCCCTCGGAGCCCTGTCCATTGCCTTGCCCATTGGCAGGGGTGGTCCCGGAGTCCTCTTTGTCGCTGTGAGTCTTCTTTTGTCCCGGTTCGCGACGTTGGTCTTGTGTGCTGGTGTTCTGTGTGTATTTGTGTCTGGTTGGAGCTGCTCTGCCTGGTGCGTAGAGGAATTGCTAAGAGTCAGCCGAGGTAGAGTGGCCTGATTGCGGGCTTAAGGTTTTGACGAGACTAGACGTTGCAGTCTAGGGGCGTCCATTACTTTGCAGAAGTAGCAGCCCTTGGTGTGGCGGGTGAGGAGGGTAGTTTCTTCTCTTCTCTGGAGCTACGGAGGGGACGACCAAAACTGCGTGGGAGAAGGCAGTGGGAGCGGTGGCGAAGGGGTTTGTACGTGAAGGGAGCGGCAATTCATGTTTGGGTTTGGTTGTGGACCAGCTTTGCTTGGCTGTAAGGCCCAGTAGAGGCGGCCTCAGTAAAAGCAAGCGAGAGGCTTGGATTTCTTAGGGCGTTGCTGAGCGTCAGGGTGATGTCTTTGCTGTTGTGTTTTTCAGATGTAGAGGCCGGACCTGTGCGCCGAGAGGCACGGACGGAGATGCGTGCGGGTCGAGTGCCATAGCGAGGTGGGTCTGCTGTGGTGTCGGTGGGAAGATGTGGCCGGGGGCTGTGCGAGTAGGTAATGGGTTTTGGTTTTGCTTTGAAGGTACGGGGCCGTGGGCAAAGCAGTAGAGTGGCAGAGGAGCTGGCTTGGGTGAAGAGAGCAACGGTGAGTTGCGTGAAGCAGCAGTTGTTGTTCGTGTGTCCTCGAGTCCGTGAAGGTACAGCCGTCCTTGACTGCTTGTGGATTGCAGGTGGAGCGCGTCCTCGACGTGTCAGCCCAAGGTGATGGAGGTTCGGTGGCCGAGCGCTGAAGGTAACGTAGCGGGAGATGGGATTCGCTGGGAGCTGCCTGTCTATTTGGGTTGTGTCTAAGCAGGTCTCTTCTTGCAGGTTCAGCCTGCGGCGTCAGAGGGGCCCAGCTTGGTGTCAGCAAACGGCGTGAGAAGGTGAGGTGGTTGTCCGAGGTGGTGTCTAAGAGCCAAGTGCTATGTAGCAACTCAGCTGAGCGTTTTTGGTTTTGGCAGGTGCTGTTCGGGGAGCGTCTGGAAGAGGGTGAGCGCCTGAGGGGAGACTGGGTCGTCGTGAGGAGGAGCGTGGGAGTGTAGATTTCTCATGGTCACAAAAGGAGCTTTTGGTCTTGGAACTGCAGGTGCCCCAGGCCGTGTCAGCTGCCGGTTCTGACGTTTGAGCGAGCAAGGGGCAGGTGAGCAGAATGCCCGGGTGGTTTTGCGATGGGTGACGGGGCGTAGTAGAAGATGTTGGCGGCGAGCGGTGTGGTGCCGACGGCTGGCACTGTGTTTTCCTCTTTGTTTTTTTCTTGCAGATGCTGAAGAGGAACCCCGTGACTGCAGGATTATTTCCGTTAGTCGCTGTGATTTGAGGTGCTTTGGCCCAGGACAGTTTGAGTCGTGGCCCCCTGCAAGCTAAGTTGAGGGAGCAGAGGTGGGAAGCGGGAGGCGGGTTGGGGCTAGCAGGGAGGGGTTTTGAAGGTAGCCTAGGCTGTGCAGGGAGAGTCGTCTTTGGGCCGGTGAAGGCAGAGGGGCGTACTTCTGAGCCCAAACCCTGCATGGGCAGGGCAGTTCCAGCCTGTATCTGTTGGGGTCTAGTCTGTCTAGTCACCGTGCCGCGTCTGAAATTTTCTGCAGGTCTTTTGTGGTCAAGGCACGCTGGGCTTTTGCTGCGGCCTTGCAGCCCGCCTCGCCATCCGGAAGAGGTACTCTTCCGTTTTCTTGGATCCCTGTTGTGGGACTCGTTCCGCGCATCCTCTGCATCTTTAGGCCTTTAAAAGGGGCTTCTTGCCCGTCCATCTAGCCAGTTGCGGCCACATCTCTTTGGAACCCTGCACGGTTCATGGCTTTTCCAGGGCTGCCGTAGGTTCTCCCACGGAGCCCTGTCCGTTGCCTTGCCCATTGGCAGGGGTGGTCCCGGAGTCCTCTTTGTCGCTGTGAGTCTTCTTTTGTCCCGGTTCGCGACGTTGGTCTTGTGTGCTGGTGTTCTGTGTGTATTTGTGTCTGGTTGGAGCTGCTCTGCCTGGTGCGTAGAGGAATTGCTAAGAGTCAGCCGAGGTAGAGTGGCCTGATTGCGGGCTTAAGGTTTTGACGAGACTAGACGTTGCAGTCTAGGGGCGTCCATTACTTTGCAGTCTTGGGGCGTCCATTACTTTGCAGAAGTAGCAGCCCTTGGTGTGGCGGGTGAGGAGGGTAGTTTCTGCTCTTCTCTGGAGCCACGGAGGGGACGACCAAAACTGCGTGGGAGAAGGCAGTGGGAGCTTTGGCGAAGGGGTTTGTACGTGACGGGAGCGGCAATTCATGTTTGGGTTTGGTTGTGGACCAGCTTTGCTTGGCTGTAAGGCCCAGTAGAGGCGGCCTCAGTAAAAGCAAGCGAGAGGCTTGGATTTCTTAGGGCGTTGCTGAGCGTCAGGGTGATGTCTTTGCTGTTGTGTTTTTCAGATGTAGAGGCCGGACCTGTGCGCCGAGAGGCACGGACGGAGATGCGTGCGGGTCGAGTGCCATAGCGAGGTGGGTCTGCTGCGGTGTCGGTGGGAAGATGTGGCCGGGGGCTGTGCGAGTAGGTAATGGGTTTTGGTTTTGCTTTGAAGGTACGGGGCCGTGGGCAAAGCAGTAGAGTGGCAGAGGAGCTGGCTTGGGTGAAGAGAGCAACGGTGAGTTGCGTGAAGCAGCAGTTGTTGTTCATGTGTCCTCGAGTCCGTGAAGGTACAGCCGTCCTTGACTGCTTGTGGATTGCAGGTGGAGCGCGTCCTCGACGTGTCAGCCCAAGGTGATGGAGGTTCGGTGGCCGAGCGCTGAAGGTAACGTAGCGGGAGATGGGATTCGCTGGGAGCTGCCTGTCTATTTGGGTTGTGTCTAAGCAGGTCTCTTCTTGCAGGTTCAGCCTGCGGCGTCAGAGGGGCCCAGCTTGGTGTCAGCAAACGGCGTGAGAAGGTGAGGTGGTTGTCCGAGGTGGTGTCTAAGAGCCAAGTGCTATGTAGCAACTCAGCTGAGCGTTTTTGGTTTTGGCAGGTGCTGTTCGGGGAGCGTCTGGAAGAGGGTGAGCGCCTGAGGGGAGACTGGGTCGTTGTGAGGAGGAGCGTGGGAGTGTAGATTTCTCATGGTCACAAAAGGAGCTTTTGGTCTTGGAACTGCAGGTGCCCCAGGCCGTGTCAGCTGCCGGTTCTGACGTTTGAGCGAGCAAGGGGCAGGTGAGCAGAATGCCCGGGTGGTTTTGCGATGGGTGACGGGGCGTAGTAGAAGATGTTGGCGGCGAGCGGTGTGGTGCCGACGGCTGGCACTGTGTTTTCCTCTTTGTTTTTTTCTTGCAGATGCTGAAGAGGAACCCCGTGACTGCAGGATTATTTCCGTTAGCCGCTGTGATTTGAGGTGCTTTGGCCCAGGACAGCTTGAGTCGTGGCCCCCTGCAAGCTAAGTTGAGGGAGCAGAGGTGGGAAGCGGGAGGCGGGTTGGGGCTAGCAGGGAGGGGTTTTGAAGGTAGCCTAGGCTGTGCAGGGAGAGTCGTCTTTGGGCCGGTGAAGGCAGAGGGGCGTACTTCTGAGCCCAAACCCTGCATGGGCAGGGCAGTTCCAGCCTGTATCTGTTGGGGTCTAGTCTGTCTAGTCACCGTGCCGCGTCTGAAATTTTCTGCAGGTCTTTTGTGGTCAAGGCACGCCGGGCTTTTGCTGCGGCCTTGCAGCCCGCCTCGCCATCCGGAAGAGGTACTCTTCCGTTTTCTTGGATCCCTGTTGTGGGACTCGTTCCGCGCATCCTCTGCATCTTTAGGCTTTTAAAAGGGGCTTCTTGCCCGTCCATCTAGCCAGTTGCGGCCACATCTCTTTGGAACCCTGCACGGTTCATGGCTTTTCCAGGGCTGCCGTAGGTTCTCCCTCGGAGCCCTGTCCGTTGCCTTGCCCATTGGCAGGGGTGGTCCCGGAGTCCTCTTTGTCGCTGTGAGTCTTCTTTTGTCCCCGGTTCGCGACGTTGGTCTTGTGTGCTGGTGTTCTGTGTGTATTTGTGTCTGGTTGGAGCTGCTCTGCCTGGTGCGTAGAGGAATTGCTAAGAGTCAGCCGAGGTAGAGTGGCCTGATTGCGGGCTTAAGGTTTTGACGAGACTAGACGTTGCAGTCTAGGGGCGTCCATTACTTTGCAGTCTTGGGGCGTCCATTACTTTGCAGAAGTAGTAGCCCTTGGTGTGGCGGGTGAGGAGTGTAGTTTCTGCTCTTCTCTGGAGCCACGACCAAAACTGCGTGGGAGAAGGCAGTGGGAGCAGTGGCGAAGGGGTTTGTACGTGAAGGGAGCGGCAATTCATGTTTGGGTTTGGTTGTGGACCAGCTTTGCTTGCCTGTAAGGCCCAGTAGAGGCGGCCTCAGTAAAAGCAAGCGAGAGGCTTGGATTTCTTAGGGCGTTGCTGAGCGTCAGGGTGATGTCTTTGCTGTTGTGTTTTTCAGATGTAGAGGCCGGACCTGTGCGCCGAGAGGCACGGACGGAGATGCGTGCGGGTCGAGTGCCATAGCGAGGTGGGTCTGCTGCGGTGTCGGTGGGAAGATGTGGCCGGGGGCTGTGCGACTAGATAATGGGTTTTGGTTTTGCTTTGAAGGTACGGGGCCGTGGGCGAAGCAGTAGAGTGGCAGAGGAGCTGGCTTGGGTGAAGAGAGCAACGGTGAGTTGCGTGAAGCAGCAGTTGTTGTTCGTGTGTCCTCGAGTCCGTGAAGGTACAGCCGTCCTTGACTGCTTGTGGATTGCAGGTGGAGCGCGTCCTCGACGTGTCAGCCCAAGGTGATGGAGGTTCGGTGGCCGAGCGCTGAAGGTAACGTAGTGGGAGATGGGATTCGCTGGGAGCTGCCTGTCTATTTGGGTTGTGTCTAAGCAGGTCTCTTCTTGCAGGTTCAGCCTGCGGCGTCAGAGGGGCCCAGCTTGGTGTCAGCAAACGGCATGAGAAGGTGAGGTGGTTGTCCGAGGTGGTGTCTAAGAGCCAAGTGCTATGTAGCAACTCAGCTGAGCGTTTTTGGTTTTGGCAGGTGCTGTTCGGGGAGCGTCTGGAAGAGGGTGAGCGCCTGAGGGGAGACTGGGTCGTCGTGAGGAGGAGCGTGGGAGTGTAGATTTCTCATGGTCACAAAAGGAGCTTTTGGGCTTGGAACTGCAGGTGCCCCAGGCCGTGTCAGCTGCCGGTTCTGACGTTTGAGCGAGCAAGGGGCAGGTGAGCAGAATGCCCGGGTGGTTTTGTGATGGGTGACGGGGCGTAGTACAAGATGTTGGCGGCGAGCGGTGTGGTGCCGACGGCTGGCACTGTGTTTTCCTCTTTGTTTTTTTCTTGCAGATGCTGAAGAGGAACCCCGTGACTGCAGGATTATTTCCGTTAGCCGCTGTGATTTGAGGTGCTTTGGCCCAGGACAGCTTGAGTCGTGGCCCCCTGCAAGCTAAGTTGAGGGAGCAGAGGTGGGAAGCGGGAGGTGGGTTGGGGCTAGCAGGGAGGGGTTTTGAAGGTAGCCTAGGCTGTGCAGGGAGAGTCGTCTTTGGGCCGGTGAAGGCAGAGGGGCGTACTTCTGAGCCCAAACCCTGCATGGGCAGGGCAGTTCCAGCCTGTATCTGTTGGGGTCTAGTCTGTCTAGTCACCGTGCCGCGTCTGAAATTTTCTGCAGGTCTTTTGTGGTCAAGGCACGCCGGGCTTTTGCTGCGGCCTTGCAGCCCGCCTCGCCATCCGGAAGAGGTACTCTTCCGTTTTCTTGGATCCCTGTTGTGGGACTCGTTCCGCGCATCCTCTGCATCTTTAGGCTTTTAAAAGGGGCTTCTTGCCCGTCCATCTAGCCAGTTGCGGCCACATCTCTTTGGAACCCTGCACGGTTCATGGCTTTTCCAGGGCTGCCGTAGGTTCTCCCTCGGAGCCCTGTCCGTTGCCTTGCCCATTGGCAGGGGTGGTCCCGGAGTCCTCTTTGTCGCTGTGAGTCTTCTTTTGTCCCCGGTTCGCGACGTTGCTCTTGTGTGCTGGTGTTCTGTGTGTATTTGTGTCTGGTTGGAGCTGCTCTGCCTGGTGCGTAGAGGAATTGCTAAGAGTCAGCCGAGGTAGAGTGGCCTGATTGCGGGCTTAAGGTTTTGACGAGACTAGACGTTGCAGTCTAGGGGCGTCCATTACTTTGCAGTCTTGGGGCGTCCATTACTTTGCAGAAGTAGTAGCCCTTGGTGTGGCGGGTGAGGAGTGTAGTTTCTGCTCTTCTCTGGAGCCACGACCAAAACTGCGTGGGAGAAGGCAGTGGGAGCGGTGGCGAAGGGGTTTGTACGTGAAGGGAGCGGCAATTCATGTTTGGGTTTGGTTGTGGACCAGCTTTGCTTGGCTGTAAGGCCCAGTAGAGGCGGCCTCAGTAAAAGCAAGCGAGAGGCTTGGATTTCTTAGGGCGTTGCTGAGCGTCAGGGTGATGTCTTTGCTGTTGTGTTTTTCAGATGTAGAGGCCGGACCTGTGCGCCGAGAGGCACGGACGGAGATGCGTGCGGGTCGAGTGCCATAGCGAGGTGGGTCTGCTGCGGTGTCGGTGGGAAGATGTGGCCGGGGGCTGTGCGAGTAGGTAATGGGTTTTGGTTTTGCTTTGAAGGTACGGGGCCGTGGGCAAAGCAGTAGAGTGGCAGAGGAGCTGGCTTGGGTGAAGAGAGCAACGGTGAGTTGCGTGAAGCAGCAGTTGTTGTTCATGTGTCCTCGAGTCCGTGAAGGTACAGCCGTCCTTGACTGCTTGTGGATTGCAGGTGGAGCGCGTCCTCGACGTGTCAGCCCAAGGTGATGGAGGTTCGGTGGCCGAGCGCTGAAGGTAACGTAGCGGGAGATGGGATTCGCTGGGAGCTGCCTGTCTATTTGGGTTGTGTCTAAGCAGGTCTCTTCTTGCAGGTTCAGCCTGCGGCGTCAGAGGGGCCCAGCTTGGTGTCAGCAAACGGCGTGAGAAGGTGAGGTGGTTGTCCGAGGTGGTGTCTAAGAGCCAAGTGCTATGTAGCAACTCAGCTGAGCGTTTTTGGTTTTGGCAGGTGCTGTTCGGGGAGCGTCTGGAAGAGGGTGAGCGCCTGAGGGGAGACTGGGTCGTCGTGAGGAGGAGCGTGGGAGTGTAGATTTCTCATGGTCACAAAAGGAGCTTTTGGTCTTGGAACTGCAGGTGCCCCAGGCCATGTCAGCTGCCGGTTCTGACGTTTGAGCGAGCAAGGGGCAGGTGAGCAGAATGCCCGGGTGGTTTTGCGATGGGTGACGGGGCGTTGTACAAGATGTTGGCGGCGAGCGGTGTGGTGCCGACGGCTGGCACTGTGTTTTCCTCTTTGTTTTTTTCTTGCAGATGCTGAAGAGGAACCCCGTGACTGCAGGATTATTACCGTTAGCCGCTGTGATTTGAGGTGCTTTGGTCCAGGACAGCTTGAGTCGTGGCCCTCTGCAAGCTAAGTTGAGGGAGCAGAGGTGGGAAGCGGGAGGCGGGTTGGGGCTAGCAGCAGGGAGGGGTTTTGAAGGTAGCCTAGGCTGTGCAGGGAGAGTCATCTTTGGGCCGGTGAAGGCAGAGGGGCGTACTTCTGAGCCCAAACCCTGCATGGGCAGGGCAGTTCCAGCCTGTATCTGTTGGGGTCTAGTCTGTCTAGTCACCGTGCCGCGTCTGAAATTTTCTGCAGGTCTCGATGTCCTCTTTTGTGGTCAAGGCACGCCGGGCTTTTGCTGCGGCCTTGCAGCCGGCCTCGCCATCTGGAAGAGGTACTCTTCCGTTTTCTTGGATCCCTGTTGTGGGACTCGTTCCGCGCATCCTCTGCATCTTTAGGCCTTTAAAAGGGGCTTCTCGCCCGTCCATCTAGCCAGTTGCGGCCACATCTCTTTGGAACCCTGCACGGTTCATGGCTTTTCCAGGGCTGCCGTAGGTTCTCCCTCGGAGCCCTGTCCATTGCCTTGCCCATTGGCAGGGGTGGTCCCGGAGTCCTCTTTGTCGCTGTGAGTCTTCATTTGTCCCCGGTTCGTGACGTTGGTCTTGTGTGCTGGTGTTCTGTGTGTATTTGTGTCTGGTTGGAGCTGCTCTGCCTGGTGCGTAGAGGAATTGCTAAGAGTCAGCCGAGGTAGAGTGGCCTGATTGCGGGCTTAAGGTTTTGACGAGACTAGACGTTGCAGTCTAGGGGCGTCCATTACTTTGCAGTCTAGGGGCGTCCATTACTTTGCAGTCTAGGGGCGTCCATTACTTTGCAGTCTTGGGGCATCCATTACTTTGCAGAAGTAGCAGCCATTGGTGTGGCGGGTGAGGAGGGTAGTTTCTTCTCTTCTCTGGAGCCACGACCAAAACTGCGTGGGAGAAGGCAGTGGGAGCGGTGGCGAAGGGGTTTGTACGTGAAGGGAGCGGCAATTCATGTTTGGGTTTGGTTGTGGACCAGCTTTGCTTGGCTGTAAGGCCCAGTAGAGGCGGCCTCAGTAAAAGCAAGCGAGAGGCTTGGATTTCTTAGGGCGTTGCTGAGCGTCAGGGTGATGTCTTTGCTGTTGTGTTTTTCAGATGTAGAGGCCGGACCTGTGCGCCGAGAGGCACGGACGGAGATGCGTGCGGGTCGAGTGCCATAGCGAGGTGGGTCTGCTGCGGTGTCGGTGGGAAGATGTGGCCGGGGGCTGTGCGACTAGATAATGGGTTTTGGTTTTGCTTTGAAGGTACGGGGCCGTGGGCAAAGCAGTAGAGTGGCAGAGGAGCTGGCTTGGGTGAAGAGAGCAACGGTGAGTTGCGTGAAGCAGCAGTTGTTGTTCGTGTGTCCTCGAGTCCGTGAAGGTACAGCCGTCCTTGACTGCTTGTGGATTGCAGGTGGAGCGCGTCCTCGACGTGTCAGCCCAAGGTGATGCAGGTTCGGTGGCCGAGCGCTGAAGGTAACGTAGCGGGAGATGGGATTCGCTGGGAGCTGCCTGTCTATTTGGGTTGTGTCTAAGCAGGTCTCTTCTTGCAGGTTCAGCCTGCGGCGTCAGAGGGGCCCAGCTTGGTGTCAGCAAACGGCGTGAGAAGGTGAGGTGGTTGTCCGAGGTGGTGTCTAAGAGCCAAGTGCTATGTAGCAACTCAGCTGAGCGTTTTTGGTTTTGGCAGGTGCTGTTCGGGGAGCGTCTGGAAGAGGGTGAGCGCCTGAGGGGAGACTGGGTCGTTGTGAGGAGGAGCGTGGGAGTGTAGATTTCTCATGGTCACAAAAGGAGCTTTTGGTCTTGGAACTGCAGGTGCCCCAGGCCGTGTCAGCTGCCGGTTCTGACGTTTGAGCGAGCAAGGGGCAGGTGAGCAGAATGCCCGGGTGGTTTTGCGATGGGTGACGGGGCGTAGTAGAAGATGTTGGCGGCGAGCGGTGTGGTGCCGACGGCTGGCACTGTGTTTTCCTCTTTGTTTTTTTCTTGCAGATGCTGAAGAGGAACCCCGTGACTGCAGGATTATTTCCGTTAGCCGCTGTGATTTGAGGTGCTTTGGCCCAGGACAGCTTGAGTCGTGGCCCCCTGCAAGCTAAGTTGAGGGAGCAGAGGTGGGAAGCGGGAGGCGGGTTGGGGCTAGCAGGGAGGGGTTTTGAAGGTAGCCTAGGCGGTGCAGGGAGAGTCGTCTTTGGGCCGGTGAAGGCAGAGGGGCGTACTTCTGAGCCCAAACCCTGCATGGGCAGGGCAGTTCCAGCCTGTATCTGTTGGGGTCTAGTCTGTCTAGTCACCGTGCCGCGTCTGAAATTTTCTGCAGGTCTTTTGTGGTCAAGGCACGCCGGGCTTTTGCTGCGGCCTTGCAGCCCGCCTCGCCATCCGGAAGAGGTACTCTTCCGTTTTCTTGGATCCCTGTTGTGGGACTCGTTCCGCGCATCCTCTGCATCTTTAGGCTTTTAAAAGGGGCTTCTTGCCCGTCCATCTAGCCAGTTGCGGCCACATCTCTTTGGAACCCTGCACGGTTCATGGCTTTTCCAGGGCTGCCGTAGGTTCTCCCTCGGAGCCCTGTCCGTTGCCTTGCCCATTGGCAGGGGTGGTCCCGGAGTCCTCTTTGTCGCTGTGAGTCTTCATTTGTCCCCGGTTCGCGACGTTGGTCTTGTGTGCTGGTGTTCTGTGTGTATTTGTGTCTGGTTGGAGCTGCTCTGCCTGGTGCGTAGAGGAATTGCTAAGAGTCAGCCGAGGTAGAGTGGCCTGATTGCGGGCTTAAGGTTTTGACGAGACTAGACGTTGCAGTCTAGGGGCGTCCATTACTTTGCAGAAGTAGCAGCCCTTGGTGTGGCGGGTGAGGAGGGTAGTTTCTTCTCTTCTCTGGAGCTACGGAGGGGACGACCAAAACTGCGTGGGAGAAGGCAGTGGGAGCGGTGGCGAAGGGGTTTGTACGTGAAGGGAGCGGCAATTCATGTTTGGGTTTGGTTGTGGACCAGCTTTGCTTGGCTGTAAGGCCCAGTAGAGGCGGCCTCAGTAAAAGCAAGCGAGAGGCTTGGATTTCTTAGGGCGTTGCTGAGCGTCAGGGTGATGTCTTTGCTGTTGTGTTTTTCAGATGTAGAGGCCGGACCTGTGCGCCGAGAGGCACGGACGGAGATGCGTGCGGGTCGAGTGCCATAGCGAGGTGGGTCTGCTGCGGTGTCGGTGGGAAGATGTGGCTGGGGGCTGTGCGAGTAGGTAATGGGTTTTGGTTTTGCTTTGAAGGTACGGGGCCGTGGGCAAAGCAGTAGAGTGGCAGAGGAGCTGGCTTGGGTGAAGAGAGCAACGGTGAGTTGCGTGAAGCAGCAGTTGTTGTTCATGTGTCCTCGAGTCCGTGAAGGTACAGCCGTCCTTGACGGCTTGTGGATTGCAGGTGGAGCGCGTCCTCGACGTGTCAGCCCAAGGTGATGGAGGTTCGGTGGCCGAGCGCTGAAGGTAACGTAGCGGGAGATGGGATTCGCTGGGAGCTGCCTGTCTATTTGGGTTGTGTCTAAGCAGGTCTCTTCTTGCAGGTTCAGCCTGCGGCTTCAGAGGGGCCCAGCTTGGTGTCAGCAAACGGCATGAGAAGGTGAGGTGGTTGTCCGAGGTGGTGTCTAAGAGCCAAGTGCTATGTAGCAACTCAGCTGAGCGTTTTTGGTTTTGGCAGGTGCTGTTCGGGGAGCGTCTGGAAGAGGGTGAGCGCCTGAGGGGAGACTGGGTTGTCGTGAGGAGGAGCGTGGGAGTGTAGATTTCTCATGGTCACAAAAGGAGCTTTTGGTCTTGGAACTGCAGGTGCCCCAGGCCGTGTCAGCTGCTGGTTCTGACGTTTGAGCGAGCAAGGGGCAGGTGAGCAGAATGCCCGGGTGGTTTTGCGATGGGTGACGGGGCGTAGTAGAAGATGTTGGCGGCGAGCGGTGTGGTGCCGACGGTTGGCACTGTGTTTTCCTCTTTGTTTTTTTCTTGCAGATGCTGAAGAGGAACCCCGTGACTGCAGGATTATTACCGTTAGCCGCTGTGATTTGAGGTGCTTTGGCCCAGGACAGCTTGAGTCGTGGCCCCCTGCAAGCTAAGTTGAGGGAGCAGAGGTGGGAAGCGGGAGGCGGGTTGGGGCTAGCAGGGAGGGGTTTTGAAGGTAGCCTAGGCTGTGCAGGGAGAGTCATCTTTGGGCCGGTGAAGGCAGAGGGGCGTACTTCTGAGCCCAAACCCTGCATGGGCAGGGCAGTTCCAGCCTGTATCTGTTGGGGTCTAGTCTGTCTAGTCACCGTGCCGCGTCTGAAATTTTCTGCAGGTCTTTTGTGGTCAAGGCACGCCGGGCTTTTGCTGCGGCCTTGCAGCCCGCCTCGCCATCCGGAAGAGGTACGCTTCCGTTTTCTTGGATCCCTGTTGTGGGACTCGTTCCGCGCATCCTCTGCATCTTTAGGCCTTTAAAAGGGGCTTCTTGCCCGTCCATCTAGCCAGTTGCGGCCACATCTCTTTGGAACCCTGCACGGTTCATGGCTTTTCCAGGGCTGCCGTAGGTTCTCCCTCGGAGCCCTGTCCATTGCCTTGCCCATTGGCAGGGGTGGTCCCGGAGTCCTCTTTGTCGCTGTGAGTCTTCTTTTGTCCCGGTTCGCGACGTTGGTCTTGTGTGCTGGTGTTCTGTGTGTATTTGTGTCTGGTTGGAGCTGCTCTGCCTGGTGCGTAGAGGAATTGCTAAGAGTCAGCCGAGGTAGAGTGGCCTGATTGCGGGCTTAAGGTTTTGACGAGACTAGACGTTGCAGTCTAGGGGCGTCCATTACTTTGCAGTTTTGGGGCGTCCATTACTTTGCAGAAGTAGCAGCCCTTGGTGTGGCGGGTGAGGAGGGTAGTTTCTTCTCTTCTCTGGAGCCACGGAGGGGACGACCAAAACTGCGTGGGAGAAGGCAGTGGGAGCTGTGGCGAAGGGGTTTGTACGTGACGGGAGCGGCAATTCATGTTTGGGTTTGGTTGTGGACCAGCTTTGCTTGGCTGTAAGGCCCAGTAGAGGCGGCCTCAGTAAAAGCAAGCGAGAGGCTTGGATTTCTTAGGGCGTTGCTGAGCGTCAGGGTGATGTCTTTGCTGTTGTGTTTTTCAGATGTAGAGGCCGGACCTGTGCGCCGAGAGGCACGGACGGAGATGCGTGCGGGTCGAGTGCCATAGCGAGGTGGGTCTGCTGCGGTGTCGGTGGGAAGATGTGGCCGGGGGCTGTGCGAGTAGGTAATGGGTTTTGGTTTTGCTTTGAAGGTACGGGGCCGTGGGCAAAGCAGTAGAGTGGCAGAGGAGCTGGCTTGGGTGAAGAGAGCAACGGTGAGTTGCGTGAAGCAGCAGTTGTTGTTCGTGTGTCCTCGAGTCCGTGAAGGTACAGCCGTCCTTGCCTGCTTGTGGATTGCAGGTGGAGCGCGTCCTCGACGTGTCAGCCCAAGGTGATGGAGGTTCGGTGGCCGAGCGCTGAAGGTAACGTAGCGGGAGATGGGATTCGCTGGGAGCTGCCTGTCTATTTGGGTTGTGTCTAAGCAGGTCTCTTCTTGCAGGTTCAGCCTGCGGCGTCAGAGGGGCCCAGCTTGGTGTCAGCAAACGGCGTGAGAAGGTGAGGTGGTTGTCCGAGGTGGTGTCTAAAAGCCAAGTGCTATGTAGCAACTCAGCTGAGCGTTTTTGGTTTTGGCAGGTGCTGTTCGGGGAGCGTCTGGAAGAGGGTGAGCGCCTGAGGGGAGACTGGGTCGTTGTGAGGAGGAGCGTGGGAGTGTAGATTTCTCATGGTCACAAAAGGAGCTTTTGGTCTTGGAACTGCAGGTGCCCCAGGCCGTGTCAGCTGCCGGTTCTGACGTTTGAGCGAGCAAGGGGCAGGTGAGCAGAATGCCCGGGTGGTTTTGCGATGGGTGACGGGGCGTAGTACAAGATGTTGGCGGCGAGCGGTGTGGTGCCGACGGCTGGCACTGTGTTTTCCTCTTTGTTTTTTTCTTGCAGATGCTGAAGAGGAACCCCGTGACTGCAGGATTATTTCCGTTAGCCGCTGTGATTTGAGGTGCTTTGGCCCAGGACAGCTTGAGTCGTGGCCCCCTGCAAGCTAAGTTGAGGGAGCAGAGGTGGGAAGCGGGAGGCGGGTTGGGGCTAGCAGGGAGGGGTTTTGAAGGTAGCCTAGGCTGTGCAGGGAGAGTCGTCTTTGGGCCGGTGAAGGCAGAGGGGCGTACTTCTGAGCCCAAACCCTGCATGGGCAGGGCAGTTCCAGCCTGTATCTGTTGGGGTCTAGTCTGTCTAGTCACCGTGCCGCGTCTGAAATTTTCTGCAGGTCTTGATGTCCTCTTTTGTGGTCAAGGCACGCCGGGCTTTTGCTGCGGCCTTGCAGCCCGCTTCGCCGTCCGGAAGAGGTACTCTTCCGTTTTCTTGGATCCCTGTTGTGGGACTCGTTCCGCGCATCCTCTGCATCTTTAGGCCTTTAAAAGGGGCTTCTTGCCCGTCCATCTAGCCAGTTGCGGCCACATCTCTTTGGAACCCTGCACGGTTCATGGCTTTTCCAGGGCTGCCGTAGGTTCTCCCTCGGAGCCCTGTCCATTGCCTTGCCCATTGGCAGGGGTGGTCCCGGAGTCCTCTTTGTCGCTGTGAGTCTTCTTTTGTCCCCGGTTCGCGACGTTGGTCTTGTGTGCTGGTGTTCTGTGTGTATTTGTGTCTGGTTGGAGCTGCTCTGCCTGGTGCGTAGAGGAATTGCTAAGAGTCAGCCGAGGTAGAGTGGCCTGATTGCGGGCTTAAGGTTTTGACGAGACTAGACGTTGCAGTCTAGGGGCGTCCATTACTTTGCAGTCTTGGGGCGTCCATTACTTTGCAGTCTTGGGGCGTCCATTACTTTGCAGTCTTGGGGCGTCCATTACTTTGCAGAAGTAGTAACCCTTGGTGTGGCGGGTGAGGAGTGTAGTTTCTGCTCTTCTCTGGAGCCACGACCAAAACTGCGTGGGAGAAGGCAGTGGGAGCGGTGGCGAAGGGGTTTGTACGTGAAGGGAGCGGCAATTCATGTTTGGGTTTGGTTGTGGACCAGCTTTGCTTGGCTGTAAGGCCCAGTAGAGGTGGCCTCAGTAAAAGCAAGCGAGAGGCTTGGATTTCTTAGGGCGTTGCTGAGCGTCAGGGTGATGTCTTTGCTGTTGTGTTTTTCAGATGTAGAGGCCGGACCTGTGCGCCGAGAGGCACGGACGGAGATGCGTGCGGGTCGAGTGCCATAGCGAGGTGGGTCTGCTGCGGTGTCGGTGGGAAGATGTGGCCGGGGGCTGTGCGACTAGATAATGGGTTTTGGTTTTGCTTTGAAGGTACGGGGCCGTGGGCAAAGCAGTAGAGTGGCAGAGGAGCTGGCTTGGGTGAAGAGAGCAACGGTGAGTTGCGTGAAGCAGCAGTTGTTGTTCATGTGTCCTCGAGTCCGTGAAGGTACAGCCGTCCTTGACTGCTTGTGGATTGCAGGTGGAGCGCGTCCTCGACGTGTCAGCCCAAGGTGATGGAGGTTCGGTGGCCGAGCGCTGAAGGTAACGTAGCGGGAGATGGGATTCGCTGGGAGCTGCCTGTCTATTTGGGTTGTGTCTAAGCAGGTCTCTTCTTGCAGGTTCAGCCTGCGGCGTCAGAGGGGCCCAGCTTGGTGTCAGCAAACGGCGTGAGAAGGTGAGGTGGTTGTCCGAGGTGGTGTCTAAGAGCCAAGTGCTATGTAGCAACTCAGCTGAGCGTTTTTGGTTTTGGCAGGTGCTGTTCGGGGAGCGTCTGGAAGAGGGTGAGCGCCTGAGGGGAGACTGGGTCGTCGTGAGGAGGAGCGTGGGAGTGTAGATTTCTCATGGTCACAAAAGGAGCTTTTGGTCTTGGAACTGCAGGTGCCCCAGGCCGTGTCAGCTGCCGGTTCTGACGTTTGAGCGAGCAAGGGGCAGGTGAGCAGAATGCCCGGGTGGTTTTGCGAGGGGTGACGGGGCGTTGTACAAGATGTTGGCGGCGAGCGGTGTGGTGCCGACGGCTGGCACTGTGTTTTCCTCTTTGTTTTTTTCTTGCAGATGCTGAAGAGGAACCCCGTGACTGCAGGATTATTACCGTTAGCCGCTGTGATTTGAGGTGCTTTGGTCCAGGACAGCTTGAGTCGTGGCCCTCTGCAAGCTAAGTTGAGGGAGCAGAGGTGGGAAGCGGGAGGCGGGTTGGGGCTAGCAGCAGGGAGGGGTTTTGAAGGTAGCCTAGGCTGTGCAGGGAGAGTCATCTTTGGGCCGGTGAAGGCAGAGGGGCGTACTTCTGAGCCCAAACCCTGCATGGGCAGGGCAGTTCCAGCCTGTATCTGTTGGGGTCTAGTCTGTCTAGTCACCGTGCCGCGTCTGAAATTTTCTGCAGGTCTCGATGTCCTCTTTCGTGGTCAAGGCACGCCGGGCTTTTGCTGCGGCCTTGCAGCCGGCCTCGCCATCCGGAAGAGGTACTCTTCCGTTTTCTTGGATCCCTGTTGTGGGACTCGTTCCGCGCATCCTCTGCATCTTTAGGCCTTTAAAAGGGGCTTCTTGCCCGTCCATCTAGCCAGTTGCGGCCACATCTCTTTGGAACCCTGCACGGTTCATGGCTTTTCCAGGGCTGCCGTAGGTTCTCCCTCGGAGCCCTGTCCATTGCCTTGCCCATTGGCAGGGGTGGTCCCGGAGTCCTCTTTGTCGCTGTGAGTCTTCATTTGTCCCCGGTTCGTGACGTTGGTCTTGTGTGCTGGTGTTCTGTGTGTATTTGTGTCTGGTTGGAGCTGCTCTGCCTGGTGCGTAGAGGAATTGCTAAGAGTCAGCCGAGGTAGAGTGGCCTGATTGCGGGCTTAAGGTTTTGACGAGACTAGACGTTGCAGTCTAGGGGCGTCCATTACTTTGCAGTCTAGGGGCGTCCATTACTTTGCAGTCTAGGGGCGTCCATTACTTTGCAGTCTTGGGGCATCCATTACTTTGCAGAAGTAGCAGCCATTGGTGTGGCGGGTGAGGAGGGTAGTTTCTTCTCTTCTCTGGAGCCACGACCAAAACTGCGTGGGAGAAGGCAGTGGGAGCGGTGGCGAAGGGGTTTGTACGTGAAGGGAGCGGCAATTCATGTTTGGGTTTGGTTGTGGACCAGCTTTGCTTGGCTGTAAGGCCCAGTAGAGGCGGCCTCAGTAAAAGCAAGCGAGAGGCTTGGATTTCTTAGGGCGTTGCTGAGCGTCAGGGTGATGTCTTTGCTGTTGTGTTTTTCAGATGTAGAGGCCGGACCTGTGCGCCGAGAGGCACGGACGGAGATGCGTGCGGGTCGAGTGCCATAGCGAGGTGGGTCTGCTGCGGTGTCAGTGGGAAGATGTGGCCGGGGGCTGTGCGACTAGATAATGGGTTTTGGTTTTGCTTTGAAGGTACGGGGCCGTGGGCAAAGCAGTAGAGTGGCAGAGGAGCTGGCTTGGGTGAAGAGAGCAACGGTGAGTTGCGTGAAGCAGCAGTTGTTGTTCGTGTGTCCTCGAGTCCGTGAAGGTACAGCCGTCCTTGACTGCTTGTGGATTGCAGGTGGAGCGCGTCCTCGACGTGTCAGCCCAAGGTGATGCAGGTTCGGTGGCCGAGCGCTGAAGGTAACGTAGCGGGAGATGGGATTCGCTGGGAGCTGCCTGTCTATTTGGGTTGTGTCTAAGCAGGTCTCTTCTTGCAGGTTCAGCCTGCGGCGTCAGAGGGGCCCAGCTTGGTGTCAGCAAACGGCGTGAGAAGGTGAGGTGGTTGTCCGAGGTGGTGTCTAAGAGCCAAGTGCTATGTAGCAACTCAGCTGAGCGTTTTTGGTTTTGGCAGGTGCTGTTCGGGGAGCGTCTGGAAGAGGGTGAGCGCCTGAGGGGAGACTGGGTCGTCGTGAGGAGGAGCGTGGGAGTGTAGATTTCTCATGGTCACAAAAGGAGCTTTTGGTCTTGGAACTGCAGGTGCCCCAGGCCGTGTCAGCTGCCGGTTCTGACGTTTGAGCGAGCAAGGGGCAGGTGAGCAGAATGCCCGGGTGGTTTTGCGATGGGTGACGGGGCGTAGTAGAAGATGTTGGCGGCGAGCGGTGTGGTGCCGACGGCTGGCACTGTGTTTTCCTCTTTGTTTTTTTCTTGCAGATGCTGAAGAGGAACCCCGTGACTGCAGGATTATTTCCGTTAGCCGCTGTGATTTGAGGTGCTTTGGCCCAGGACAGCTTGAGTCGTGGCCCCCTGCAAGCTAAGTTGAGGGAGCAGAGGTGGGAAGCGGGAGGCGGGTTGGGGCTAGCAGGGAGGGGTTTTGAAGGTAGCCTAGGCGGTGCAGGGAGAGTCGTCTTTGGGCCGGTGAAGGCAGAGGGGCGTACTTCTGAGCCCAAACCCTGCATGGGCAGGGCAGTTCCAGCCTGTATCTGTTGGGGTCTAGTCTGTCTAGTCACCGTGCCGCGTCTGAAATTTTCTGCAGGTCTTTTGTGGTCAAGGCACGCCGGGCTTTTGCTGCGGCCTTGCAGCCCGCCTCGCCATCCGGAAGAGGTACTCTTCCGTTTTCTTGGATCCCTGTTGTGGGACTCGTTCCGCGCATCCTCTGCATCTTTAGGCTTTTAAAAGGGGCTTCTTGCCCGTCCATCTAGCCAGTTGCGGCCACATCTCTTTGGAACCCTGCACGGTTCATGGCTTTTCCAGGGCTGCCGTAGGTTCTCCCTCGGAGCCCTGTCCGTTGCCTTGCCCATTGGCAGGGGTGGTCCCGGAGTCCTCTTTGTCGCTGTGAGTCTTCTTTTGTCCCCGGTTCGCGACGTTGGTCTTGTGTGCTGGTGTTCTGTGTGTATTTGTGTCTGGTTGGAGCTGCTCTGCCTGGTGCGTAGAGGAATTGCTAAGAGTCAGCCGAGGTAGAGTGGCCTGATTGCGGGCTTAAGGTTTTGACGAGACTAGACGTTGCAGTCTAGGGGCGTCCATTACTTTGCAGTCTAGGGGCGTCCATTACTTTGCAGTCTAGGGGCGTCCATTACTTTGCAGTCTTGGGGCATCCATTACTTTGCAGAAGTAGCAGCCATTGGTGTGGCGGGTGAGGAGGGTAGTTTCTTCTCTTCTCTGGAGCCACGACCAAAACTGCGTGGGAGAAGGCAGTGGGAGCGGTGGCGAAGGGGTTTGTACGTGAAGGGAGCGGCAATTCATGTTTGGGTTTGGTTGTGGACCAGCTTTGCTTGGCTGTAAGGCCCAGTAGAGGCGGCCTCAGTAAAAGCAAGCGAGAGGCTTGGATTTCTTAGGGCGTTGCTGAGCGTCAGGGTGATGTCTTTGCTGTTGTGTTTTTCAGATGTAGAGGCCGGACCTGTGCGCCGAGAGGCACGGACGGAGATGCGTGCGGGTCGAGTGCCATAGCGAGGTGGGTCTGCTGCGGTGTCGGTGGGAAGATGTGGCCGGGGGCTGTGCGACTAGATAATGGGTTTTGGTTTTGCTTTGAAGGTACGGGGCCGTGGGCAAAGCAGTAGAGTGGCAGAGGAGCTGGCTTGGGTGAAGAGAGCAACGGTGAGTTGCGTGAAGCAGCAGTTGTTGTTCGTGTGTCCTCGAGTCCGTGAAGGTACAGCCGTCCTTGACTGCTTGTGGATTGCAGGTGGAGCGCGTCCTCGACGTGTCAGCCCAAGGTGATGCAGGTTCGGTGGCCGAGCGCTGAAGGTAACGTAGCGGGAGATGGGATTCGCTGGGAGCTGCCTGTCTATTTGGGTTGTGTCTAAGCAGGTCTCTTCTTGCAGGTTCAGCCTGCGGCGTCAGAGGGGCCCAGCTTGGTGTCAGCAAACGGCGTGAGAAGGTGAGGTGGTTGTCCGAGGTGGTGTCTAAAAGCCAAGTGCTATGTAGCAACTCAGCTGAGCGTTTTTGGTTTTGGCAGGTGCTGTTCGGGGAGCGTCTGGAAGAGGGTGAGCGCCTGAGGGGAGACTGGGTCGTCGTGAGGAGGAGCGTGGGAGTGTAGATTTCTCATGGTCACAAAAGGAGCTTTTGGTCTTGGAACTGCAGGTGCCCCAGGCCGTGTCAGCTGCCGGTTCTGACGTTTGAGCGAGCAAGGGGCAGGTGAGCAGAATGCCCGGGTGGTTTTGCGATGGGTGACGGGGCGTAGTACAAGATGTTGGCGGCGAGCGGTGTGGTGCCGACGGCTGGCACTGTGTTTTCCTCTTTGTTTTTTTCTTGCAGATGCTGAAGAGGAACCCCGTGACTGCAGGATTATTTCCGTTAGCCGCTGTGATTTGAGGTGCTTTGGCCCAGGACAGCTTGAGTCGTGGCCCCCTGCAAGCTAAGTTGAGGGAGCAGAGGTGGGAAGCGGGAGGCGGGTTGGGGCTAGCAGGGAGGGGTTTTGAAGGTAGCCTAGGCGGTGCAGGGAGAGTCGTCTTTGGGCCGGTGAAGGCAGAGGGGCGTACTTCTGAGCCCAAACCCTGCATGGGCAGGGCAGTTCCAGCCTGTATCTGTTGGGGTCTAGTCTGTCTAGTCACCGTGCCGCGTCTGAAATTTTCTGCAGGTCTTTTGTGGTCAAGGCACGCCGGGCTTTTGCTGCGGCCTTGCAGCCCGCCTCGCCATCCGGAAGAGGTACTCTTCCGTTTTCTTGGATCCCTGTTGTGGGACTCGTTCCGCGCATCCTCTGCATCTTTAGGCTTTTAAAAGGGGCTTCTTGCCCGTCCATCTAGCCAGTTGCGGCCACATCTCTTTGGAACCCTGCACGGTTCATGGCTTTTCCAGGGCTGCCGTAGGTTCTCCCTCGGAGCCCTGTCCGTTGCCTTGCCCATTGGCAGGGGTGGTCCCGGAGTCCTCTTTGTCGCTGTGAGTCTTCTTTTGTCCCCGGTTCGCGACGTTGGTCTTGTGTGCTGGTGTTCTGTGTGTATTTGTGTCTGGTTGGAGCTGCTCTGCCTGGTGCGTAGAGGAATTGCTAAGAGTCAGCCGAGGTAGAGTGGCCTGATTGCGGGCTTAAGGTTTTGACGAGACTAGACGTTGCAGTCTAGGGGCGTCCATTACTTTGCAGTCTTGGGGCGTCCATTACTTTGCAGAAGTAGCAGCCCTTGGTGTGGCGGGTGAGGAGGGTAGTTTCTGCTCTTCTCTGGAGCTACGGAGGGGATGACCAAAACTGCGTGGGAGAAGGCAGTGGGAGCGGTGGCGAAGGGGTTTGTACGTGACGGGAGCGGCAATTCATGTTTGGGTTTGGTTGTGGACCAGCTTTGCTTGGCTGTAAGGCCCAGTAGAGGCGGCCTCAGTAAAAGCAAGCGAGAGGCTTGGATTTCTTAGGGCGTTGCTGAGCGTCAGGGTGATGTCTTTGCTGTTGTGTTTTTCAGATGTAGAGGCCGGACCTGTGCGCCGAGAGGCACGGACGGAGATGCGTGCGGGTCGAGTGCCATAGCGAGGTGGGTCTGCTGCGGTGTCAGTGGGAAGATGTGGCCGGGGGCTGTGCGACTAGATAATGGGTTTTGGTTTTGCTTTGAAGGTACGGGGCCGTGGGCAAAGCAGTAGAGTGGCAGAGGAGCTGGCTTGGGTGAAGAGAGCAACGGTGAGTTGCGTGAAGCAGCAGTTGTTGTTCGTGTGTCCTCGAGTCCGTGAAGGTACAGCCGTCCTTGACTGCTTGTGGATTGCAGGTGGAGCGCGTCCTCGACGTGTCAGCCCAAGGTGATGCAGGTTCGGTGGCCGAGCGCTGAAGGTAACGTAGCGGGAGATGGGATTCGCTGGGAGCTGCCTGTCTATTTGGGTTGTGTCTAAGCAGGTCTCTTCTTGCAGGTTCAGCCTGCGGCGTCAGAGGGGCCCAGCTTGGTGTCAGCAAACGGCGTGAGAAGGTGAGGTGGTTGTCCGAGGTGGTGTCTAAGAGCCAAGTGCTATGTAGCAACTCAGCTGAGCGTTTTTGGTTTTGGCAGGTGCTGTTCGGGGAGCGTCTGGAAGAGGGTGAGCGCCTGAGGGGAGACTGGGTCGTCGTGAGGAGGAGCGTGGGAGTGTAGATTTCTCATGGTCACAAAAGGAGCTTTTGGTCTTGGAACTGCAGGTGCCCCAGGCCGTGTCAGCTGCCGGTTCTGACGTTTGAGCGAGCAAGGGGCAGGTGAGCAGAATGCCCGGGTGGTTTTGCGATGGGTGACGGGGCGTAGTAGAAGATGTTGGCGGCGAGCGGTGTGGTGCCGACGGCTGGCACTGTGTTTTCCTCTTTGTTTTTTTCTTGCAGATGCTGAAGAGGAACCCCGTGACTGCAGGATTATTTCCGTTAGCCGCTGTGATTTGAGGTGCTTTGGCCCAGGACAGCTTGAGTCGTGGCCCCCTGCAAGCTAAGTTGAGGGAGCAGAGGTGGGAAGCGGGAGGCGGGTTGGGGCTAGCAGGGAGGGGTTTTGAAGGTAGCCTAGGCGGTGCAGGGAGAGTCGTCTTTGGGCCGGTGAAGGCAGAGGGGCGTACTTCTGAGCCCAAACCCTGCATGGGCAGGGCAGTTCCAGCCTGTATCTGTTGGGGTCTAGTCTGTCTAGTCACCGTGCCGCGTCTGAAATTTTCTGCAGGTCTTTTGTGGTCAAGGCACGCCGGGCTTTTGCTGCGGCCTTGCAGCCCGCCTCGCCATCCGGAAGAGGTACTCTTCCGTTTTCTTGGATCCCTGTTGTGGGACTCGTTCCGCGCATCCTCTGCATCTTTAGGCTTTTAAAAGGGGCTTCTTGCCCGTCCATCTAGCCAGTTGCGGCCACATCTCTTTGGAACCCTGCACGGTTCATGGCTTTTCCAGGGCTGCCGTAGGTTCTCCCTCGGAGCCCTGTCCGTTGCCTTGCCCATTGGCAGGGGTGGTCCCGGAGTCCTCTTTGTCGCTGTGAGTCTTCTTTTGTCCCCGGTTCGCGACGTTGGTCTTGTGTGCTGGTGTTCTGTGTGTATTTGTGTCTGGTTGGAGCTGCTCTGCCTGGTGCGTAGAGGAATTGCTAAGAGTCAGCCGAGGTAGAGTGGCCTGATTGCGGGCTTAAGGTTTTGACGAGACTAGACGTTGCAGTCTAGGGGCGTCCATTACTTTGCAGTCTAGGGGCGTCCATTACTTTGCAGTCTAGGGGCGTCCATTACTTTGCAGTCTTGGGGCATCCATTACTTTGCAGAAGTAGCAGCCATTGGTGTGGCGGGTGAGGAGGGTAGTTTCTTCTCTTCTCTGGAGCCACGACCAAAACTGCGTGGGAGAAGGCAGTGGGAGCGGTGGCGAAGGGGTTTGTACGTGAAGGGAGCGGCAATTCATGTTTGGGTTTGGTTGTGGACCAGCTTTGCTTGGCTGTAAGGCCCAGTAGAGGCGGCCTCAGTAAAAGCAAGCGAGAGGCTTGGATTTCTTAGGGCGTTGCTGAGCGTCAGGGTGATGTCTTTGCTGTTGTGTTTTTCAGATGTAGAGGCCGGACCTGTGCGCCGAGAGGCACGGACGGAGATGCGTGCGGGTCGAGTGCCATAGCGAGGTGGGTCTGCTGCGGTGTCGGTGGGAAGATGTGGCCGGGGGCTGTGCGACTAGATAATGGGTTTTGGTTTTGCTTTGAAGGTACGGGGCCGTGGGCAAAGCAGTAGAGTGGCAGAGGAGCTGGCTTGGGTGAAGAGAGCAACGGTGAGTTGCGTGAAGCAGCAGTTGTTGTTCGTGTGTCCTCGAGTCCGTGAAGGTACAGCCGTCCTTGACTGCTTGTGGATTGCAGGTGGAGCGCGTCCTCGACGTGTCAGCCCAAGGTGATGCAGGTTCGGTGGCCGAGCGCTGAAGGTAACGTAGCGGGAGATGGGATTCGCTGGGAGCTGCCTGTCTATTTGGGTTGTGTCTAAGCAGGTCTCTTCTTGCAGGTTCAGCCTGCGGCGTCAGAGGGGCCCAGCTTGGTGTCAGCAAACGGCGTGAGAAGGTGAGGTGGTTGTCCGAGGTGGTGTCTAAGAGCCAAGTGCTATGTAGCAACTCAGCTGAGCGTTTTTGGTTTTGGCAGGTGCTGTTCGGGGAGCGTCTGGAAGAGGGTGAGCGCCTGAGGGGAGACTGGGTCGTCGTGAGGAGGAGCGTGGGAGTGTAGATTTCTCATGGTCACAAAAGGAGCTTTTGGTCTTGGAACTGCAGGTGCCCCAGGCCGTGTCAGCTGCCGGTTCTGACGTTTGAGCGAGCAAGGGGCAGGTGAGCAGAATGCCCGGGTGGTTTTGCGATGGGTGACGGGGCGTAGTACAAGATGTTGGCGGCGAGCGGTGTGGTGCCGACGGCTGGCACTGTGTTTTCCTCTTTGTTTTTTTCTTGCAGATGCTGAAGAGGAACCCCGTGACTGCAGGATTATTTCCGTTAGCCGCTGTGATTTGAGGTGCTTTGGCCCAGGACAGCTTGAGTCGTGGCCCCCTGCAAGCTAAGTTGAGGGAGCAGAGGTGGGAAGCGGGAGGCGGGTTGGGGCTAGCAGGGAGGGGTTTTGAAGGTAGCCTAGGCGGTGCAGGGAGAGTCGTCTTTGGGCCGGTGAAGGCAGAGGGGCGTACTTCTGAGCCCAAACCCTGCATGGGCAGGGCAGTTCCAGCCTGTATCTGTTGGGGTCTAGTCTGTCTAGTCACCGTGCCGCGTCTGAAATTTTCTGCAGGTCTTTTGTGGTCAAGGCACGCCGGGCTTTTGCTGCGGCCTTGCAGCCCGCCTCGCCATCCGGAAGAGGTACTCTTCCGTTTTCTTGGATCCCTGTTGTGGGACTCGTTCCGCGCATCCTCTGCATCTTTAGGCTTTTAAAAGGGGCTTCTTGCCCGTCCATCTAGCCAGTTGCGGCCACATCTCTTTGGAACCCTGCACGGTTCATGGCTTTTCCAGGGCTGCCGTAGGTTCTCCCTCGGAGCCCTGTCCGTTGCCTTGCCCATTGGCAGGGGTGGTCCCGGAGTCCTCTTTGTCGCTGTGAGTCTTCTTTTGTCCCCGGTTCGCGACGTTGGTCTTGTGTGCTGGTGTTCTGTGTGTATTTGTGTCTGGTTGGAGCTGCTCTGCCTGGTGCGTAGAGGAATTGCTAAGAGTCAGCCGAGGTAGAGTGGCCTGATTGCGGGCTTAAGGTTTTGACGAGACTAGACGTTGCAGTCTAGGGGCGTCCATTACTTTGCAGTCTTGGGGCGTCCATTACTTTGCAGAAGTAGCAGCCCTTGGTGTGGCGGGTGAGGAGGGTAGTTTCTGCTCTTCTCTGGAGCTACGGAGGGGATGACCAAAACTGCGTGGGAGAAGGCAGTGGGAGCGGTGGCGAAGGGGTTTGTACGTGACGGGAGCGGCAATTCATGTTTGGGTTTGGTTGTGGACCAGCTTTGCTTGGCTGTAAGGCCCAGTAGAGGCGGCCTCAGTAAAAGCAAGCGAGAGGCTTGGATTTCTTAGGGCGTTGCTGAGCGTCAGGGTGATGTCTTTGCTGTTGTGTTTTTCAGATGTAG
The DNA here is from genome assembly GCF_032191515.1 of Phaenicophaeus curvirostris. Classification (NCBI taxonomy): domain Eukaryota; kingdom Metazoa; phylum Chordata; class Aves; order Cuculiformes; family Cuculidae; genus Phaenicophaeus; species Phaenicophaeus curvirostris. The sequence goes on from NC_091397.1 coordinate 60,900,553, forward strand.
AGGCCGGACCTGTGCGCCGAGAGGCACAGACGGAGATGCGTGCGGGTCGAGTGCCATAGCGAGGTGGGTCTGCTGCGGTGTCGGTGGGAAGATGTGGCCGGGGGCTGTGCGACTAGATAATGGGTTTTGGTTTTGCTTTGAAGGTACGGGGCCGTGGGCAAAGCAGTAGAGTGGCAGAGGAGCTGGCTTGGGTGAAGAGAGCAACGGTGAGTTGCGTGAAGCAGCAGTTGTTGTTCGTGTGTCCTCGAGTCCGTGAAGGTACAGCCGTCCTTGACTGCTTGTGGATTGCAGGTGGAGCGCGTCCTCGACGTGTCAGCCCAAGGTGATGGAGGTTCGGTGGCCGAGCGCTGAAGGTAACGTAGCGGGAGATGGGATTCGCTGGGAGCTGCCTGTCTATTTGGGTTGTGTCTAAGCAGGTCTCTTCTTGCAGGTTCAGCCTGCGGCGTCAGAGGGGCCCAGCTTGGTGTCAGCAAACGGCGTGAGAAGGTGAGGTGGTTGTCCGAGGTGGTGTCTAAGAGCCAAGTGCTATGTAGCAACTCAGCTGAGCGTTTTTGGTTTTGGCAGGTGCTGTTCGGGGAGCGTCTGGAAGAGGGTGAGCGCCTGAGGGGAGACTGGGTCGTCGTGAGGAGGAGCGTGGGAGTGTAGATTTCTCATGGTCACAAAAGGAGCTTTTGGTCTTGGAACTGCAGGTGCCCCAGGCCGTGTCAGCTGCCGGTTCTGACGTTTGAGCGAGCAAGGGGCAGGTGAGCAGAATGCCCGGGTGGTTTTGCGATGGGTGACGGGGCGTAGTAGAAGATGTTGGCGGCGAGCGGTGTGGTGCCGACGGCTGGCACTGTGTTTTCCTCTTTGTTTTTTTCTTGCAGATGCTGAAGAGGAACCCCGTGACTGCAGGATTATTTCCGTTAGCCGCTGTGATTTGAGGTGCTTTGGCCCAGGACAGCTTGAGTCGTGGCCCCCTGCAAGCTAAGTTGAGGGAGCAGAGGTGGGAAGCGGGAGGCGGGTTGGGGCTAGCAGCGAGGGGTTTTGAAGGTAGCCTAGGCTGTGCAGGGAGAGTCGTCTTTGGGCCGGTGAAGGCAGAGGGGCGTACTTCTGAGCCCAAACCCTGCATGGGCAGGGCAGTTCCAGCCTGTATCTGTTGGGGTCTAGTCTGTCTAGTCACCGTGCCGCGTCTGAAATTTTCTGCAGGTCTTTTGTGGTCAAGGCACGCCGGGCTTTTGCTGCGGCCTTGCAGCCCGCCTCGCCATCCGGAAGAGGTACTCTTCCGTTTTCTTGGATCCCTGTTGTGGGACTCGTTCCGCGCATCCTCTGCATCTTTAGGCTTTTAAAAGGGGCTTCTTGCCCGTCCATCTAGCCAGTTGCGGCCACATCTCTTTGGAACCCTGCACGGTTCATGGCTTTTCCAGGGCTGCCGTAGGTTCTCCCTCGGAGCCCTGTCCGTTGCCTTGCCCATTGGCAGGGGTGGTCCCGGAGTCCTCTTTGTCGCTGTGAGTCTTCTTTTGTCCCCGGTTCGCGACGTTGCTCTTGTGTGCTGGTGTTCTGTGTGTATTTGTGTCTGGTTGGAGCTGCTCTGCCTGGTGCGTAGAGGAATTGCTAAGAGTCAGCCGAGGTAGAGTGGCCTGATTGCGGGCTTAAGGTTTTGACGAGACTAGACGTTGCAGTCTAGGGGCGTCCATTACTTTGCAGTCTTGGGGCGTCCATTACTTTGCAGTCTTGGGGCGTCCATTACTTTGCAGTCTTGGGGCGTCCATTACTTTGCAGAAGTAGTAACCCTTGGTGTGGCGGGTGAGGAGTGTAGTTTCTGCTCTTCTCTGGAGCCACGACCAAAACTGCGTGGGAGAAGGCAGTGGGAGCGGTGGCGAAGGGGTTTGTACGTGAAGGGAGCGGCAATTCATGTTTGGGTTTGGTTGTGGACCAGCTTTGCTTGGCTGTAAGGCCCAGTAGAGGCGGCCTCAGTAAAAGCAAGCGAGAGGCTTGGATTTCTTAGGGCGTTGCTGAGCGTCAGGGTGATGTCTTTGCTGTTGTGTTTTTCAGATGTAGAGGCCGGACCTGTGCGCCGAGAGGCACGGACGGAGATGCGTGCGGGTCGAGTGCCATAGCGAGGTGGGTCTGCTGCGGTGTCGGTGGGAAGATGTGGCCGGGGGCTGTGCGACTAGATAACGGGTTTTGGTTTTGCTTTGAAGGTACGGGGCCGTGGGCAAAGCAGTAGAGTGGCAGAGGAGCTGGCTTGGGTGAAGAGAGCAACGGTGAGTTGCGTGAAGCAGCAGTTGTTGTTCATGTGTCCTCGAGTCCGTGAAGGTACAGCCGTCCTTGACTGCTTGTGGATTGCAGGTGGAGCGCGTCCTCGACGTGTCAGCCCAAGGTGATGGAGGTTCGGTGGCCGAGCGCTGAAGGTAACGTAGCGGGAGATGGGATTCGCTGGGAGCTGCCTGTCTATTTGGGTTGTGTCTAAGCAGGTCTCTTCTTGCAGGTTCAGCCTGCGGCGTCAGAGGGGCCCAGCTTGGTGTCAGCAAACGGCGTGAGAAGGTGAGGTGGTTGTCCGAGGTGGTGTCTAAGAGCCAAGTGCTATGTAGCAACTCAGCTGAGCGTTTTTGGTTTTGGCAGGTGCTGTTCGGGGAGCGTCTGGAAGAGGGTGAGCGCCTGAGGGGAGACTGGGTCGTCGTGAGGAGGAGCGTGGGAGTGTAGATTTCTCATGGTCACAAAAGGAGCTTTTGGTCTTGGAACTGCAGGTGCCCCAGGCCGTGTCAGCTGCCGGTTCTGACGTTTGAGCGAGCAAGGGGCAGGTGAGCAGAATGCCCGGGTGGTTTTGCGATGGGTGACGGGGCGTAGTACAAGATGTTGGCGGCGAGCGGTGTGGTGCCGACGGCTGGCACTGTGTTTTCCTCTTTGTTTTTTTCTTGCAGATGCTGAAGAGGAACCCCGTGACTGCAGGATTATTTCCGTTAGCCGCTGTGATTTGAGGTGCTTTGGCCCAGGACAGCTTGAGTCGTGGCCCCCTGCAAGCTAAGTTGAGGGAGCAGAGGTGGGAAGCGGGAGGTGGGTTGGGGCTAGCAGGGAGGGGTTTTGAAGGTAGCCTAGGCTGTGCAGGGAGAGTCGTCTTTGGGCCGGTGAAGGCAGAGGGGCGTACTTCTGAGCCCAAACCCTGCATGGGCAGGGCAGTTCCAGCCTGTATCTGTTGGGGTCTAGTCTGTCTAGTCACCGTGCCGCGTCTGAAATTTTCTGCAGGTCTTTTGTGGTCAAGGCACGCCGGGCTTTTGCTGCGGCCTTGCAGCCCGCCTCGCCATCCGGAAGAGGTACTCTTCCGTTTTCTTGGATCCCTGTTGTGGGACTCGTTCCGCGCATCCTCTGCATCTTTAGGCCTTTAAAAGGGGCTTCTTGCCCGTCCATCTAGCCAGTTGCGGCCACATCTCTTTGGAACCCTGCACGGTTCATGGCTTTTCCAGGGCTGCCGTAGGTTCTCCCTCGGAGCCCTGTCCATTGCCTTGCCCATTGGCAGGGGTGGTCCCGGAGTCCTCTTTGTCGCTGTGAGTCTTCTTTTGTCCCCAGTTCGCGACGTTGGTCTTGTGTGCTGGTGTTCTGTGTGTATTTGTGTCTGGTTGGAGCTGCTCTGCCTGGTGCGTAGAGGAATTGCTAAGAGTCAGCCGAGGTAGAGTGGCCTGATTGCGGGCTTAAGGTTTTGACGAGACTAGACGTTGCAGTCTAGGGGCGTCCATTACTTTGCAGAAGTAGCAGCCCTTGGTGTGGCGGGTGAGGAGGGTAGTTTCTTCTCTTCTCTGGAGCCACGGAGGGGACGACCAAAACTGCGTGGGAGAAGGCAGTGGGAGCTGTGGCGAAGGGGTTTGTACGTGAAGGGAGCGGCAATTCATGTTTGGGTTTGGTTGTGGACCAGCTTTGCTTGGCTGTAAGGCCCAGTAGAGGCGGCCTCAGTAAAAGCAAGCGAGAGGCTTGGATTTCTTAGGGCGTTGCTGAGCGTCAGGGTGATGTCTTTGCTGTTGTGTTTTTCAGATGTAGAGGCCGGACCTGTGCGCCGAGAGGCACGGACGGAGATGCGTGCGGGTCGAGTGCCATAGCGAGGTGGGTCTGCTGCGGTGTCGGTGGGAAGATGTGGCCGGGGGCTGTGCGACTAGATAATGGGTTTTGGTTTTGCTTTGAAGGTACGGGGCCGTGGGCAAAGCAGTAGAGTGGCAGAGGAGCTGGCTTGGGTGAAGAGAGCAACGGTGAGTTGCGTGAAGCAGCAGTTGTTGTTCGTGTGTCCTCGAGTCCGTGAAGGTACAGCCGTCCTTGACTGCTTGTGGATTGCAGGTGGAGCGCGTCCTCGACGTGTCAGCCCAAGGTGATGGAGGTTCGGTGGCCGAGCGCTGAAGGTAACGTAGCGGGAGATGGGATTCGCTGGGAGCTGCCTGTCTATTTGGGTTGTGTCTAAGCAGGTCTCTTCTTGCAGGTTCAGCCTGCGGCGTCAGAGGGGCCCAGCTTGGTGTCAGCAAACGGCGTGAGAAGGTGAGGTGGTTGTCCGAGGTGGTGTCTAAGAGCCAAGTGCTATGTAGCAACTCAGCTGAGCGTTTTTGGTTTTGGCAGGTGCTGTTCGGGGAGCGTCTGGAAGAGGGTGAGCGCCTGAGGGGAGACTGGGTCGTCGTGAGGAGGAGCGTGGGAGTGTAGATTTCTCATGGTCACAAAAGGAGCTTTTGGTCTTGGAACTGCAGGTGCCCCAGGCCGTGTCAGCTGCCGGTTCTGACGTTTGAGCGAGCAAGGGGCAGGTGAGCAGAATGCCCGGGTGGTTTTGCGATGGGTGACGGGGCGTAGTACAAGATGTTGGCGGCGAGCGGTGTGGTGCCGACGGCTGGCACTGTGTTTTCCTCTTTGTTTTTTTCTTGCAGATGCTGAAGAGGAACCCCGTGACTGCAGGATTATTTCCGTTAGCCGCTGTGATTTGAGGTGCTTTGGCCCAGGACAGCTTGAGTCGTGGCCCCCTGCAAGCTAAGTTGAGGGAGCAGAGGTGGGAAGCGGGAGGTGGGTTGGGGCTAGCAGGGAGGGGTTTTGAAGGTAGCCTAGGCTGTGCAGGGAGAGTCGTCTTTGGGCCGGTGAAGGCAGAGGGGCGTACTTCTGAGCCCAAACCCTGCATGGGCAGGGCAGTTCCAGCCTGTATCTGTTGGGGTCTAGTCTGTCTAGTCACCGTGCCGCGTCTGAAATTTTCTGCAGGTCTTTTGTGGTCAAGGCACGCCGGGCTTTTGCTGCGGCCTTGCAGCCGGCCTCGCCATCCGGAAGAGGTACTCTTCCGTTTTCTTGGATCCCTGTTGTGGGACTCGTTCCGCGCATCCTCTGCATCTTTAGGCCTTTAAAAGGGGCTTCTTGCCCGTCCATCTAGCCAGTTGCGGCCACATCTCTTTGGAACCCTGCACGGTTCATGGCTTTTCCAGGGCTGCCGTAGGTTCTCCCTCAGAGCCCTGTCCATTGCCTTGCCCATTGGCAGGGGTGGTCCCGGAGTCCTCTTTGTCGCTGTGAGTCTTCTTTTGTCCCCGGTTCGCGACGTTGGTCTTGTGTGCTGGTGTTCTGTGTGTATTTGTGTCTGGTTGGAGCTGCTCTGCCTGGTGCGTAGAGGAATTGCTAAGAGTCAGCCGAGGTAGAGTGGCCTGATTGCGGGCTTAAGGTTTTGACGAGACTAGACGTTGCAGTCTTGGGGCGTCCATTACTTTGCAGTCTTGGGGCGTCCATTACTTTGCAGTCTTGGGGCGTCCATTACTTTGCAGAAGTAGTAACCCTTGGTGTGGCGGGTGAGGAGTGTAGTTTCTGCTCTTCTCTGGAGCCACGACCAAAACTGCGTGGGAGAAGGCAGTGGGAGCGGTGGCGAAGGGGTTTGTACGTGAAGGGAGCGGCAATTCATGTTTGGGTTTGGTTGTGGACCAGCTTTGCTTGGCTGTAAGGCCCAGTAGAGGCGGCCTCAGTAAAAGCAAGCGAGAGGCTTGGATTTCTTAGGGCGTTGCTGAGCGTCAGGGTGATGTCTTTGCTGTTGTGTTTTTCAGATGTAGAGGCCGGACCTGTGCGCCGAGAGGCACGGACGGAGATGCGTGCGGGTCGAGTGCCATAGCGAGGTGGGTCTGCTGCGGTGTCGGTGGGAAGATGTGGCCGGGGGCTGTGCGAGTAGGTAATGGGTTTTGGTTTTGCTTTGAAGGTACGGGGCCGTGGGCAAAGCAGTAGAGTGGCAGAGGAGCTGGCTTGGGTGAAGAGAGCAACGGTGAGTTGCGTGAAGCAGCAGTTGTTGTTCGTGTGTCCTCGAGTCCGTGAAGGTACAGCCGTCCTTGACTGCTTGTGGATTGCAGGTGGAGCGCGTCCTCGACGTGTCAGCCCAAGGTGATGGAGGTTCGGTGGCCGAGCGCTGAAGGTAACGTAGCGGGAGATGGGATTCGCTGGGAGCTGCCTGTCTATTTGGGTTGTGTCTAAGCAGGTCTCTTCTTGCAGGTTCAGCCTGCGGCGTCAGAGGGGCCCAGCTTGGTGTCAGCAAACGGCGTGAGAAGGTGAGGTGGTTGTCCGAGGTGGTGTCTAAGAGCCAAGTGCTATGTAGCAACTCAGCTGAGCGTTTTTGGTTTTGGCAGGTGCTGTTCGGGGAGCGTCTGGAAGAGGGTGAGCGCCTGAGGGGAGACTGGGTCGTCGTGAGGAGGAGCGTGGGAGTGTAGATTTCTCATGGTCACAAAAGGAGCTTTTGGTCTTGGAACTGCAGGTGCCCCAGGCCGTGTCAGCTGCCGGTTCTGACGTTTGAGCGAGCAAGGGGCAGGTGAGCAGAATGCCCGGGTGGTTTTGCGATGGGTGACGGGGCGTAGTACAAGATGTTGGCGGCGAGCGGTGTGGTGCCGACGGCTGGCACTGTGTTTTCCTCTTTGTTTTTTTCTTGCAGATGCTGAAGAGGAACCCCGTGACTGCAGGATTATTTCCGTTAGCCGCTGTGATTTGAGGTGCTTTGGCCCAGGACAGCTTGAGTCGTGGCCCCCTGCAAGCTAAGTTGAGGGAGCAGAGGTGGGAAGCGGGAGGCGGGTTGGGGCTAGCAGGGAGGGGTTTTGAAGGTAGCCTAGGCGGTGCAGGGAGAGTCGTCTTTGGGCCGGTGAAGGCAGAGGGGCGTACTTCTGAGCCCAAACCCTGCATGGGCAGGGCAGTTCCAGCCTGTATCTGTTGGGGTCTAGTCTGTCTAGTCACCGTGCCGCGTCTGAAATTTTCTGCAGGTATTTTGTGGTCAAGGCACGCCGGGCTTTTGCTGCGGCCTTGCAGCCCGCCTCGCCATCCGGAAGAGGTACTCTTCCGTTTTCTTGGATCCCTGTTGTGGGACTCGTTCCGCGCATCCTCTGCATCTTTAGGCTTTTAAAAGGGGCTTCTTGCCCGTCCATCTAGCCAGTTGCGGCCACATCTCTTTGGAACCCTGCACGGTTCATGGCTTTTCCAGGGCTGCCGTAGGTTCTCCCTCGGAGCCCTGTCCGTTGCCTTGCCCATTGGCAGGGGTGGTCCCGGAGTCCTCTTTGTCGCTGTGAGTCTTCTTTTGTCCCCGGTTCGCGACGTTGGTCTTGTGTGCTGGTGTTCTGTGTGTATTTGTGTCTGGTTGGAGCTGCTCTGCCTGGTGCGTAGAGGAATTGCTAAGAGTCAGCCGAGGTAGAGTGGCCTGATTGCGGGCTTAAGGTTTTGACGAGACTAGACGTTGCAGTCTAGGGGCGTCCATTACTTTGCAGTCTTGGGGCGTCCATTACTTTGCAGAAGTAGCAGCCCTTGGTGTGGCGGGTGAGGAGGGTAGTTTCTGCTCTTCTCTGGAGCTACGGAGGGGATGACCAAAACTGCGTGGGAGAAGGCAGTGGGAGCGGTGGCGAAGGGGTTTGTACGTGAAGGGAGCGGCAATTCATGTTTGGGTTTGGTTGTGGACCAGCTTTGCTTGGCTGTAAGGCCCAGTAGAGGCGGCCTCAGTAAAAGCAAGCGAGAGGCTTGGATTTCTTAGGGCGTTGCTGAGCGTCAGGGTGATGTCTTTGCTGTTGTGTTTTTCAGATGTAGAGGCCGGACCTGTGCGCCGAGAGGCACGGACGGAGATGCGTGCGGGTCGAGTGCCATAGCGAGGTGGGTCTGCTGCGGTGTCGGTGGGAAGATGTGGCCGGGGGCTGTGCGAGTAGGTAATGGGTTTTGGTTTTGCTTTGAAGGTACGGGGCCGTGGGCAAAGCAGTAGAGTGGCAGAGGAGCTGGCTTGGGTGAAGAGAGCAACGGTGAGTTGCGTGAAGCAGCAGTTGTTGTTCATGTGTCCTCGAGTCCGTGAAGGTACAGCCGTCCTTGACTGCTTGTGGATTGCAGGTGGAGCGCGTCCTCGACGTGTCAGCCCAAGGTGATGGAGGTTCGGTGGCCGAGCGCTGAAGGTAACGTAGCGGGAGATGGGATTCGCTGGGAGCTGCCTGTCTATTTGGGTTGTGTCTAAGCAGGTCTCTTCTTGCAGGTTCAGCCTGCGGCGTCAGAGGGGCCCAGCTTGGTGTCAGCAAACGGCGTGAGAAGGTGAGGTGGTTGTCCGAGGTGGTGTCTAAGAGCCAAGTGCTATGTAGCAACTCAGCTGAGCGTTTTTGGTTTTGGCAGGTGCTGTTCGGGGAGCGTCTGGAAGAGGGTGAGCGCCTGAGGGGAGACTGGGTCGTCGTGAGGAGGAGCGTGGGAGTGTAGATTTCTCATGGTCACAAAAGGAGCTTTTGGTCTTGGAACTGCAGGTGCCCCAGGCCGTGTCAGCTGCCGGTTCTGACGTTTGAGCGAGCAAGGGGCAGGTGAGCAGAATGCCCGGGTGGTTTTGCGATGGGTGACGGGGCGTAGTACAAGATGTTGGCGGCGAGCGGTGTGGTGCCGACGGCTGGCACTGTGTTTTCCTCTTTGTTTTTTTCTTGCAGATGCTGAAGAGGAACCCCGTGACTGCAGGATTATTACCGTTAGCCGCTGTGATTTGAGGTGCTTTGGTCCAGGACAGCTTGAGTCGTGGCCCTCTGCAAGCTAAGTTGAGGGAGCAGAGGTGGGAAGCGGGAGGCGGGTTGGGGCTAGCAGCAGGGAGGGGTTTTGAAGGTAGCCTAGGCTGTGCAGGGAGAGTCATCTTTGGGCCGGTGAAGGCAGAGGGGCGTACTTCTGAGCCCAAACCCTGCATGGGCAGGGCAGTTCCAGCCTGTATCTGTTGGGGTCTAGTCTGTCTAGTCACCGTGCCGCGTCTGAAATTTTCTGCAGGTCTTTTGTGGTCAAGGCACGCCGGGCTTTTGCTGCGGCCTTGCAGCCCGCCTCGCCATCCGGAAGAGGTACTCTTCCGTTTTCTTGGATCCCTGTTGTGGGACTCGTTCCGCGCATCCTCTGCATCTTTAGGCCTTTAAAAGGGGCTTCTTGCCCGTCCATCTAGCCAGTTGCGGCCACATCTCTTTGGAACCCTGCACGGTTCATGGCTTTTCCAGGGCTGCCGTAGGTTCTCCCTCGGAGCCCTGTCCATTGCCTTGCCCATTGGCAGGGGTGGTCCCGGAGTCCTCTTTGTCGCTGTGAGTCTTCTTTTGTCCCGGTTCGCGACGTTGCTCTTGTGTGCTGGTGTTCTGTGTGTATTTGTGTCTGGTTGGAGCTGCTCTGCCTGGTGCATAGAGGAATTGCTAAGAGTCAGCCGAGGTAGAGTGGCCTGATTGCGGGCTTAAGGTTTTGACGAGACTAGACGTTGCAGTCTAGGGGCGTCCATTACTTTGCAGTTTTGGGGCGTCCATTACTTTGCAGAAGTAGCAGCCCTTGGTGTGGCGGGTGAGGAGGGTAGTTTCTTCTCTTCTCTGGAGCCACGGAGGGGACGACCAAAACTGCGTGGGAGAAGGCAGTGGGAGCTGTGGCGAAGGGGTTTGTACGTGAAGGGAGCGGCAATTCATGTTTGGGTTTGGTTGTGGACCAGCTTTGCTTGGCTGTAAGGCCCAGTAGAGGCGGCCTCAGTAAAAGCAAGCGAGAGGCTTGGATTTCTTAGGGCGTTGCTGAGCGTCAGGGTGATGTCTTTGCTGTTGTGTTTTTCAGATGTAGAGGCCGGACCTGTGCGCCGAGAGGCACGGACGGAGATGCGTGCGGGTCGAGTGCCATAGCGAGGTGGGTCTGCTGCGGTGTCGGTGGGAAGATGTGGCCGGGGGCTGTGCGACTAGATAATGGGTTTTGGTTTTGCTTTGAAGGTACGGGGCCGTGGGCAAAGCAGTAGAGTGGCAGAGGAGCTGGCTTGGGTGAAGAGAGCAACGGTGAGTTGCGTGAAGCAGCAGTTGTTGTTCGTGTGTCCTCGAGTCCGTGAAGGTACAGCCGTCCTTGACTGCTTGTGGATTGCAGGTGGAGCGCGTCCTCGACGTGTCAGCCCAAGGTGATGGAGGTTCGGTGGCCGAGCGCTGAAGGTAACGTAGCGGGAGATGGGATTCGCTGGGAGCTGCCTGTCTATTTGGGTTGTGTCTAAGCAGGTCTCTTCTTGCAGGTTCAGCCTGCGGCGTCAGAGGGGCCCAGCTTGGTGTCAGCAAACGGCGTGAGAAGGTGAGGTGGTTGTCCGAGGTGGTGTCTAAGAGCCAAGTGCTATGTAGCAACTCAGCTGAGCGTTTTTGGTTTTGGCAGGTGCTGTTCGGGGAGCATCTGGAAGAGGGTGAGCGCCTGAGGGGAGACTGGGTCGTCGTGAGGAGGAGCGTGGGAGTGTAGATTTCTCATGGTCACAAAAGGAGCTTTTGGTCTTGGAACTGCAGGTGCCCCAGGCCGTGTCAGCTGCCGGTTCTGACGTTTGAGCGAGCAAGGGGCAGGTGAGCAGAATGCCCGGGTGGTTTTGCGATGGGTGACGGGGCGTAGTAGAAGATGTTGGCGGCGAGCGGTGTGGTGCCGACGGCTGGCACTGTGTTTTCCTCTTTGTTTTTTTCTTGCAGATGCTGAAGAGGAACCCCGTGACTGCAGGATTATTTCCGTTAGCCGCTGTGATTTGAGGTGCTTTGGCCCAGGACAGCTTGAGTCGTGGCCCCCTGCAAGCTAAGTTGAGGGAGCAGAGGTGGGAAGCGGGAGGCGGGTTGGGGCTAGCAGGGAGGGGTTTTGAAGGTAGCCTAGGCGGTGCAGGGAGAGTCGTCTTTGGGCCGGTGAAGGCAGAGGGGCGTACTTCTGAGCCCAAACCCTGCATGGGCAGGGCAGTTCCAGCCTGTATCTGTTGGGGTCTAGTCTGTCTAGTCACCGTGCCGCGTCTGAAATTTTCTGCAGGTATTTTGTGGTCAAGGCACGCCGGGCTTTTGCTGCGGCCTTGCAGCCCGCCTCGCCATCCGGAAGAGGTACTCTTCCGTTTTCTTGGATCCCTGTTGTGGGACTCGTTCCGCGCATCCTCTGCATCTTTAGGCTTTTAAAAGGGGCTTCTTGCCCGTCCATCTAGCCAGTTGCGGCCACATCTCTTTGGAACCCTGCACGGTTCATGGCTTTTCCAGGGCTGCCGTAGGTTCTCCCTCGGAGCCCTGTCCGTTGCCTTGCCCATTGGCAGGGGTGGTCCCGGAGTCCTCTTTGTCGCTGTGAGTCTTCTTTTGTCCCCGGTTCGCGACGTTGGTCTTGTGTGCTGGTGTTCTGTGTGTATTTGTGTCTGGTTGGAGCTGCTCTGCCTGGTGCGTAGAGGAATTGCTAAGAGTCAGCCGAGGTAGAGTGGCCTGATTGCGGGCTTAAGGTTTTGACGAGACTAGACGTTGCAGTCTAGGGGCGTCCATTACTTTGCAGTTTTGGGGCGTCCATTACTTTGCAGAAGTAGCAGCCCTTGGTGTGGCGGGTGAGGAGGGTAGTTTCTTCTCTTCTCTGGAGCCACGGAGGGGACGACCAAAACTGCGTGGGAGAAGGCAGTGGGAGCTGTGGCGAAGGGGTTTGTACGTGAAGGGAGCGGCAATTCATGTTTGGGTTTGGTTGTGGACCAGCTTTGCTTGGCTGTAAGGCCCAGTAGAGGCGGCCTCAGTAAAAGCAAGCGAGAGGCTTGGATTTCTTAGGGCGTTGCTGAGCGTCAGGGTGATGTCTTTGCTGTTGTGTTTTTCAGATGTAGAGGCCGGACCTGTGCGCCGAGAGGCACGGACGGAGATGCGTGCGGGTCGAGTGCCATAGCGAGGTGGGTCTGCTGCGGTGTCGGTGGGAAGATGTGGCCGGGGGCTGTGCGACTAGATAATGGGTTTTGGTTTTGCTTTGAAGGTACGGGGCCGTGGGCAAAGCAGTAGAGTGGCAGAGGAGCTGGCTTGGGTGAAGAGAGCAACGGTGAGTTGCGTGAAGCAGCAGTTGTTGTTCGTGTGTCCTCGAGTCCGTGAAGGTACAGCCGTCCTTGACTGCTTGTGGATTGCAGGTGGAGCGCGTCCTCGACGTGTCAGCCCAAGGTGATGGAGGTTCGGTGGCCGAGCGCTGAAGGTAACGTAGCGGGAGATGGGATTCGCTGGGAGCTGCCTGTCTATTTGGGTTGTGTCTAAGCAGGTCTCTTCTTGCAGGTTCAGCCTGCGGCGTCAGAGGGGCCCAGCTTGGTGTCAGCAAACGGCGTGAGAAGGTGAGGTGGTTGTCCGAGGTGGTGTCTAAGAGCCAAGTGCTATGTAGCAACTCAGCTGAGCGTTTTTGGTTTTGGCAGGTGCTGTTCGGGGAGCGTCTGGAAGAGGGTGAGCGCCTGAGGGGAGACTGGGTCGTCGTGAGGAGGAGCGTGGGAGTGTAGATTTCTCATGGTCACAAAAGGAGCTTTTGGTCTTGGAACTGCAGGTGCCCCAGGCCGTGTCAGCTGCCGGTTCTGACGTTTGAGCGAGCAAGGGGCAGGTGAGCAGAATGCCCGGGTGGTTTTGCGATGGGTGACGGGGCGTAGTACAAGATGTTGGCGGCGAGCGGTGTGGTGCCGACGGCTGGCACTGTGTTTTCCTCTTTGTTTTTTTCTTGCAGATGCTGAAGAGGAACCCCGTGACTGCAGGATTATTTCCGTTAGCCGCTGTGATTTGAGGTGCTTTGGCCCAGGACAGCTTGAGTCGTGGCCCCCTGCAAGCTAAGTTGAGGGAGCAGAGGTGGGAAGCGGGAGGCGGGTTGGGGCTAGCAGGGAGGGGTTTTGAAGGTAGCCTAGGCGGTGCAGGGAGAGTCGTCTTTGGGCCGGTGAAGGCAGAGGGGCGTACTTCTGAGCCCAAACCCTGCATGGGCAGGGCAGTTCCAGCCTGTATCTGTTGGGGTCTAGTCTGTCTAGTCACCGTGCCGCGTCTGAAATTTTCTGCAGGTCTTGATGTCCTCTTTTGTGGTCAAGGCACGCCGGGCTTTTGCTGCGGCCTTGCAGCCCGCCTCGCCATCCGGAAGAGGTACTCTTCCGTTTTCTTGGATCCCTGTTGTGGGACTCGTTCCGCGCATCCTCTGCATCTTTAGGCCTTTAAAAGGGGCTTCTTGCCCGTCCATCTAGCCAGTTGCGGCCACATCTCTTTGGAACCCTGCACGGTTCATGGCTTTTCCAGGGCTGCCGTAGGTTCTCCCTCGGAGCCCTGTCCGTTGCCTTGCCCATTGGCAGGGGTGGTCCCGGAGTCCTCTTTGTCGCTGTGAGTCTTCTTTTGTCCCCGGTTCGCGACGTTGGTCTTGTGTGCTGGTGTTCTGTGTGTATTTGTGTCTGGTTGGAGCTGCTCTGCCTGGTGCGTAGAGGAATTGCTAAGAGTCAGCCGAGGTAGAGTGGCCTGATTGCGGGCTTAAGGTTTTGACGAGACTAGACGTTGCAGTCTAGGGGCGTCCATTACTTTGCAGTTTTGGGGCGTCCATTACTTTGCAGAAGTAGCAGCCCTTGGTGTGGCGGGTGAGGAGGGTAGTTTCTTCTCTTCTCTGGAGCCACGGAGGGGACGACCAAAACTGCGTGGGAGAAGGCAGTGGGAGCAGTGGCGAAGGGGTTTGTACGTGAAGGGAGCGGCAATTCATGTTTGGGTTTGGTTGTGGACCAGCTTTGCTTGGCTGTAAGGCCCAGTAGAGGCGGCCTCAGTAAAAGCAAGCGAGAGGCTTGGATTTCTTAGGGCGTTGCTGAGCGTCAGGGTGATGTCTTTGCTGTTGTGTTTTTCAGATGTAGAGGCCGGACCTGTGCGCCGAGAGGCACGGACGGAGATGCGTGCGGGTCGAGTGCCATAGCGAGGTGGGTCTGCTGCGGTGTCGGTGGGAAGATGTGGCCGGGGGCTGTGCGACTAGATAATGGGTTTTGGTTTTGCTTTGAAGGTACGGGGCCGTGGGCAAAGCAGTAGAGTGGCAGAGGAGCTGGCTTGGGTGAAGAGAGCAACGGTGAGTTGCGTGAAGCAGCAGTTGTTGTTCGTGTGTCCTCGAGTCCGTGAAGGTACAGCCGTCCTTGACTGCTTGTGGATTGCAGGTGGAGCGCGTCCTCGACGTGTCAGCCCAAGGTGATGGAGGTTCGGTGGCCGAGCGCTGAAGGTAACGTAGCGGGAGATGGGATTCGCTGGGAGCTGCCTGTCTATTTGGGTTGTGTCTAAGCAGGTCTCTTCTTGCAGGTTCAGCCTGCGGCGTCAGAGGGGCCCAGCTTGGTGTCAGCAAACGGCGTGAGAAGGTGAGGTGGTTGTCCGAGGTGGTGTCTAAGAGCCAAGTGCTATGTAGCAACTCAGCTGAGCGTTTTTGGTTTTGGCAGGTGCTGTTCGGGGAGCGTCTGGAAGAGGGTGAGCGCCTGAGGGGAGACTGGGTCGTCGTGAGGAGGAGCGTGGGAGTGTAGATTTCTCATGGTCACAAAAGGAGCTTTTGGTCTTGGAACTGCAGGTGCCCCAGGCCGTGTCAGCTGCCGGTTCTGACGTTTGAGCGAGCAAGGGGCAGGTGAGCAGAATGCCCGGGTGGTTTTGCGATGGGTGACGGGGCGTAGTACAAGATGTTGGCGGCGAGCGGTGTGGTGCCGACGGCTGGCACTGTGTTTTCCTCTTTGTTTTTTTCTTGCAGATGCTGAAGAGGAACCCCGTGACTGCAGGATTATTTCCGTTAGCCGCTGTGATTTGAGGTGCTTTGGCCCAGGACAGCTTGAGTCGTGGCCCCCTGCAAGCTAAGTTGAGGGAGCAGAGGTGGGAAGCGGGAGGCGGGTTGGGGCTAGCAGGGAGGGGTTTTGAAGGTAGCCTAGGCTGTGCAGGGAGAGTCGTCTTTGGGCCGGTGAAGGCAGAGGGGCGTACTTCTGAGCCCAAACCCTGCATGGGCAGGGCAGTTCCAGCCTATATCTGTTGGGGTCTAGTCTGTCTAGTCACCGTGCCGCGTCTGAAATTTTCTGCAGGTCTTTTGTGGTCAAGGCACGCCGGGCTTTTGCTGCGGCCTTGCAGCCCGCCTCGCCATCCGGAAGAGGTACTCTTCCGTTTTCTTGGATCCCTGTTGTGGGACTCGTTCCGCGCATCCTCTGCATCTTTAGGCTTTTAAAAGGGGCTTCTTGCCCGTCCATCTAGCCAGTTGCGGCCACATCTCTTTGGAACCCTGCACGGTTCATGGCTTTTCCAGGGCTGCCGTAGGTTCTCCCTCGGAGCCCTGTCCGTTGCCTTGCCCATTGGCAGGGGTGGTCCCGGAGTCCTCTTTGTCGCTGTGAGTCTTCTTTTGTCCCCGGTTCGCGACGTTGGTCTTGTGTGCTGGTGTTCTGTGTGTATTTGTGTCTGGTTGGAGCTGCTCTGCCTGGTGCGTAGAGGAATTGCTAAGAGTCAGCCGAGGTAGAGTGGCCTGATTGCGGGCTTAAGGTTTTGACGAGACTAGACGTTGCAGTCTAGGGGCGTCCATTACTTTGCAGTTTTGGGGCGTCCATTACTTTGCAGAAGTAGCAGCCCTTGGTGTGGCGGGTGAGGAGGGTAGTTTCTTCTCTTCTCTGGAGCCACGGAGGGGACGACCAAAACTGCGTGGGAGAAGGCAGTGGGAGCTGTGGCGAAGGGGTTTGTACGTGAAGGGAGCGGCAATTCATGTTTGGGTTTGGTTGTGGACCAGCTTTGCTTGGCTGTAAGGCCCAGTAGAGGTGGCCTCAGTAAAAGCAAGCGAGAGGCTTGGATTTCTTAGGGCGTTGCTGAGCGTCAGGGTGATGTCTTTGCTGTTGTGTTTTTCAGATGTAGAGGCCGGACCTGTGCGCCGAGAGGCACGGACGGAGATGCGTGCGGGTCGAGTGCCATAGCGAGGTGGGTCTGCTGCGGTGTCGGTGGGAAGATGTGGCCGGGGGCTGTGCGACTAGATAATGGGTTTTGGTTTTGCTTTGAAGGTACGGGGCCGTGGGCAAAGCAGTAGAGTGGCAGAGGAGCTGGCTTGGGTGAAGAGAGCAACGGTGAGTTGCGTGAAGCAGCAGTTGTTGTTCGTGTGTCCTCGAGTCCGTGAAGGTACAGCCGTCCTTGACTGCTTGTGGATTGCAGGTGGAGCGCGTCCTCGACGTGTCAGCCCAAGGTGATGCAGGTTCGGTGGCCGAGCGCTGAAGGTAACGTAGCGGGAGATGGGATTCGCTGGGAGCTGCCTGTCTATTTGGGTTGTGTCTAAGCAGGTCTCTTCTTGCAGGTTCAGCCTGCGGCGTCAGAGGGGCCCAGCTTGGTGTCAGCAAACGGCGTGAGAAGGTGAGGTGGTTGTCCGAGGTGGTGTCTAAGAGCCAAGTGCTATGTAGCAACTCAGCTGAGCGTTTTTGGTTTTGGCAGGTGCTGTTCGGGGAGCGTCTGGAAGAGGGTGAGCGCCTGAGGGGAGACTGGGTCGTTGTGAGGAGGAGCGTGGGAGTGTAGATTTCTCATGGTCACAAAAGGAGCTTTTGGTCTTGGAACTGCAGGTGCCCCAGGCCGTGTCAGCTGCCGGTTCTGACGTTTGAGCGAGCAAGGGGCAGGTGAGCAGAATGCCCGGGTGGTTTTGCGATGGGTGACGGGGCGTAGTACAAGATGTTGGCGGCGAGCGGTGTGGTGCCGACGGCTGGCACTGTGTTTTCCTCTTTGTTTTTTTCTTGCAGATGCTGAAGAGGAACCCCGTGACTGCAGGATTATTTCCGTTAGCCGCTGTGATTTGAGGTGCTTTGGCCCAGGACAGCTTGAGTCGTGGCCCTCTGCAAGCTAAGTTGAGGGAGCAGAGGTGGGAAGCGGGAGGCGGGTTGGGGCTAGCAGGGAGGGGTTTTGAAGGTAGCCTAGGCTGTGCAGGGAGAGTCGTCTTTGGGCCGGTGAAGGCAGAGGGGCGTACTTCTGAGCCCAAACCCTGCATGGGCAGGGCAGTTCCAGCCTGTATCTGTTGGGGTCTAGTCTGTCTAGTCACCGTGCCGCGTCTGAAATTTTCTGCAGGTCTTTTGTGGTCAAGGCACGCCGGGCTTTTGCTGCGGCCTTGCAGCCCGCCTCGCCATCCGGAAGAGGTACTCTTCCGTTTTCTTGGATCCCTGTTGTGGGACTCGTTCCGCGCATCCTCTGCATCTTTAGGCTTTTAAAAGGGGCTTCTTGCCCGTCCATCTAGCCAGTTGCGGCCACATCTCTTTGGAACCCTGCACGGTTCATGGCTTTTCCAGGGCTGCCGTAGGTTCTCCCTCGGAGCCCTGTCCGTTGCCTTGCCCATTGGCAGGGGTGGTCCCGGAGTCCTCTTTGTCGCTGTGAGTCTTCTTTTGTCCCCGGTTCGCGACGTTGGTCTTGTGTGCTGGTGTTCTGTGTGTATTTGTGTCTGGTTGGAGCTGCTCTGCCTGGTGCGTAGAGGAATTGCTAAGAGTCAGCCGAGGTAGAGTGGCCTGATTGCGGGCTTAAGGTTTTGACGAGACTAGACGTTGCAGTCTAGGGGCGTCCATTACTTTGCAGTTTTGGGGCGTCCATTACTTTGCAGAAGTAGCAGCCCTTGGTGTGGCGGGTGAGGAGGGTAGTTTCTTCTCTTCTCTGGAGCCACGGAGGGGACGACCAAAACTGCGTGGGAGAAGGCAGTGGGAGCTGTGGCGAAGGGGTTTGTACGTGAAGGGAGCGGCAATTCATGTTTGGGTTTGGTTGTGGACCAGCTTTGCTTGGCTGTAAGGCCCAGTAGAGGCGGCCTCAGTAAAAGCAAGCGAGAGGCTTGGATTTCTTAGGGCGTTGCTGAGCGTCAGGGTGATGTCTTTGCTGTTGTGTTTTTCAGATGTAGAGGCCGGACCTGTGCGCCGAGAGGCACGGACGGAGATGCGTGCGGGTCGAGTGCCATAGCGAGGTGGGTCTGCTGCGGTGTCGGTGGGAAGATGTGGCCGGGGGCTGTGCGACTAGATAATGGGTTTTGGTTTTGCTTTGAAGGTACGGGGCCGTGGGCAAAGCAGTAGAGTGGCAGAGGAGCTGGCTTGGGTGAAGAGAGCAACGGTGAGTTGCGTGAAGCAGCAGTTGTTGTTCGTGTGTCCTCGAGTCCGTGAAGGTACAGCCGTCCTTGACTGCTTGTGGATTGCAGGTGGAGCGCGTCCTCGACGTGTCAGCCCAAGGTGATGCAGGTTCGGTGGCCGAGCGCTGAAGGTAACGTAGCGGGAGATGGGATTCGCTGGGAGCTGCCTGTCTATTTGGGTTGTGTCTAAGCAGGTCTCTTCTTGCAGGTTCAGCCTGCGGCGTCAGAGGGGCCCAGCTTGGTGTCAGCAAACGGCGTGAGAAGGTGAGGTGGTTGTCCGAGGTGGTGTCTAAGAGCCAAGTGCTATGTAGCAACTCAGCTGAGCGTTTTTGGTTTTGGCAGGTGCTGTTCGGGGAGCGTCTGGAAGAGGGTGAGCGCCTGAGGGGAGACTGGGTCGTCGTGAGGAGGAGCGTGGGAGTGTAGATTTCTCATGGTCACAAAAGGAGCTTTTGGTCTTGGAACTGCAGGTGCCCCAGGCCGTGTCAGCTGCCGGTTCTGACGTTTGAGCGAGCAAGGGGCAGGTGAGCAGAATGCCCGGGTGGTTTTGCGATGGGTGACGGGGCGTAGTAGAAGATGTTGGCGGCGAGCGGTGTGGTGCCGACGGCTGGCACTGTGTTTTCCTCTTTGTTTTTTTCTTGCAGATGCTGAAGAGGAACCCCGTGACTGCAGGATTATTTCCGTTAGCCGCTGTGATTTGAGGTGCTTTGGCCCAGGACAGCTTGAGTCGTGGCCCCCTGCAAGCTAAGTTGAGGGAGCAGAGGTGGGAAGCGGGAGGCGGGTTGGGGCTAGCAGGGAGGGGTTTTGAAGGTAGCCTAGGCTGTGCAGGGAGAGTCGTCTTTGGGCCGGTGAAGGCAGAGGGGCGTACTTCTGAGCCCAAACCCTGCATGGGCAGGGCAGTTCCAGCCTGTATCTGTTGGGGTCTAGTCTGTCTAGTCACCGTGCCGCGTCTGAAATTTTCTGCAGGTCTTTTGTGGTCAAGGCACGCCGGGCTTTTGCTGCGGCCTTGCAGCCCGCCTCGCCATCCGGAAGAGGTACTCTTCCGTTTTCTTGGATCCCTGTTGTGGGACTCGTTCCGCGCATCCTCTGCATCTTTAGGCTTTTAAAAGGGGCTTCTTGCCCGTCCATCTAGCCAGTTGCGGCCACATCTCTTTGGAACCCTGCACGGTTCATGGCTTTTCCAGGGCTGCCGTAGGTTCTCCCTCGGAGCCCTGTCCATTGCCTTGCCCATTGGCAGGGGTGGTCCCGGAGTCCTCTTTGTCGCTGTGAGTCTTCTTTTGTCCCCGGTTCGCGACGTTGGTCTTGTGTGCTGGTGTTCTGTGTGTATTTGTGTCTGGTTGGAGCTGCTCTGCCTGGTGCGTAGAGGAATTGCTAAGAGTCAGCCGAGGTAGAGTGGCCTGATTGCGGGCTTAAGGTTTTGACGAGACTAGACGTTGCAGTCTAGGGGCGTCCATTACTTTGCAGTCTTGGGGCGTCCATTACTTTGCAGTCTTGGGGCGTCCATTACTTTGCAGAAGTAGTAGCCCTTGGTGTGGCGGGTGAGGAGTGTAGTTTCTGCTCTTCTTTGGAGCCACGACCAAAACTGCGTGGGAGAAGGCAGTGGGAGCGGTGGCGAAGGGGTTTGTACGTGAAGGGAGCGGCAATTCATGTTTGGGTTTGGTTGTGGACCAGCTTTGCTTGGCTGTAAGGCCCAGTAGAGGCGGCCTCAGTAAAAGCAAGCGAGAGGCTTGGATTTCTTAGGGCGTTGCTGAGCGTCAGGGTGATGTCTTTGCTGTTGTGTTTTTCAGATGTAGAGGCCGGACCTGTGCGCCGAGAGGCACAGACGGAGATGCGTGTGGGTCGAGTGCCATAGCGAGGTGGGTCTGCTGCGGTGTCGGTGGGAAGATGTGGCCGGGGGCTGTGCGACTAGATAACGGGTTTTGGTTTTGCTTTGAAGGTACGGGGCCGTGGGCAAAGCAGTAGAGTGGCAGAGGAGCTGGCTTGGGTGAAGAGAGCAACGGTGAGTTGCGTGAAGCAGCAGTTGTTGTTCGTGTGTCCTCGAGTCCGTGAAGGTACAGCCGTCCTTGACTGCTTGTGGATTGCAGGTGGAGCGCGTCCTCGACGTGTCAGCCCAAGGTGATGGAGGTTCGGTGGCCGAGCGCTGAAGGTAACGTAGCGGGAGATGGGATTCGCTGGGAGCTGCCTGTCTATTTGGGTTGTGTCTAAGCAGGTCTCTTCTTGCAGGTTCAGCCTGCGGCGTCAGAGGGGCCCAGCTTGGTGTCAGCAAACGGCGTGAGAAGGTGAGGTGGTTGTCCGAGGTGGTGTCTAAGAGCCAAGTGCTATGTAGCAACTCAGCTGAGCGTTTTTGGTTTTGGCAGGTGCTGTTCGGGGAGCGTCTGGAAGAGGGTGAGCGCCTGAGGGGAGACTGGGTCGTCGTGAGGAGGAGCGTGGGAGTGTAGATTTCTCATGGTCACAAAAGGAGCTTTTGGTCTTGGAACTGCAGGTGCCCCAGGCCGTGTCAGCTGCCGGTTCTGACGTTTGAGCGAGCAAGGGGCAGGTGAGCAGAATGCCCGGGTGGTTTTGCGATGGGTGACGGGGCGTAGTACAAGATGTTGGCGGCGAGCGGTGTGGTGCCGACGGCTGGCACTGTGTTTTCCTCTTTGTTTTTTTCTTGCAGATGCTGAAGAGGAACCCCGTGACTGCAGGATTATTTCCGTTAGCCGCTGTGATTTGAGGTGCTTTGGCCCAGGACAGCTTGAGTCGTGGCCCCCTGCAAGCTAAGTTGAGGGAGCAGAGGTGGGAAGCGGGAGGCGGGTTGGGGCTAGCAGGGAGGGGTTTTGAAGGTAGCCTAGGCTGTGCAGGGAGAGTCGTCTTTGGGCCGGTGAAGGCAGAGGGGCGTACTTCTGAGCCCAAACCCTGCATGGGCAGGGCAGTTCCAGCCTGTATCTGTTGGGGTCTAGTCTGTCTAGTCACCGTGCCGCGTCTGAAATTTTCTGCAGGTCTTTTGTGGTCAAGGCACGCCGGGCTTTTGCTGCGGCCTTGCAGCCCGCCTCGCCATCCGGAAGAGGTACTCTTCCGTTTTCTTGGATCCCTGTTGTGGGACTCGTTCCGCGCATCCTCTGCATCTTTAGGCCTTTAAAAGGGGCTTCTTGCCCGTCCATCTAGCCAGTTGCGGCCACATCTCTTTGGAACCCTGCACGGTTCATGGCTTTTCCAGGGCTGCCGTAGGTTCTCCCTCGGAGCCCTGTCCATTGCCTTGCCCATTGGCAGGGGTGGTCCCGGAGTCCTCTTTGTCGCTGTGAGTCTTCTTTTGTCCCCGGTTCGCGACGTTGGTCTTGTGTGCTGGTGTTCTGTGTGTATTTGTGTCTGGTTGGAGCTGCTCTGCCTGGTGCGTAGAGGAATTGCTAAGAGTCAGCCGAGGTAGAGTGGCCTGATTGCGGGCTTAAGGTTTTGACGAGACTAGACGTTGCAGTCTAGGGGCGTCCATTACTTTGCAGAAGTAGCAGCCCTTGGTGTGGCGGGTGAGGAGGGTAGTTTCTTCTCTTCTCTGGAGCCACGGAGGGGACGACCAAAACTGCGTGGGAGAAGGCAGTGGGAGCTGTGGCGAAGGGGTTTGTACGTGAAGGGAGCGGCAATTCATGTTTGGGTTTGGTTGTGGACCAGCTTTGCTTGGCTGTAAGGCCCAGTAGAGGCGGCCTCAGTAAAAGCAAGCGAGAGGCTTGGATTTCTTAGGGCGTTGCTGAGCGTCAGGGTGATGTCTTTGCTGTTGTGTTTTTCAGATGTAGAGGCCGGACCTGTGCGCCGAGAGGCACGGACGGAGATGCGTGCGGGTCGAGTGCCATAGCGAGGTGGGTCTGCTGCGGTGTCGGTGGGAAGATGTGGCCGGGGGCTGTGCGACTAGATAATGGGTTTTGGTTTTGCTTTGAAGGTACGGGGCCGTGGGCAAAGCAGTAGAGTGGCAGAGGAGCTGGCTTGGGTGAAGAGAGCAACGGTGAGTTGCGTGAAGCAGCAGTTGTTGTTCGTGTGTCCTCGAGTCCGTGAAGGTACAGCCGTCCTTGACTGCTTGTGGATTGCAGGTGGAGCGCGTCCTCGACGTGTCAGCCCAAGGTGATGCAGGTTCGGTGGCCGAGCGCTGAAGGTAACGTAGCGGGAGATGGGATTCGCTGGGAGCTGCCTGTCTATTTGGGTTGTGTCTAAGCAGGTCTCTTCTTGCAGGTTCAGCCTGCGGCGTCAGAGGGGCCCAGCTTGGTGTCAGCAAACGGCGTGAGAAGGTGAGGTGGTTGTCCGAGGTGGTGTCTAAGAGCCAAGTGCTATGTAGCAACTCAGCTGAGCGTTTTTGGTTTTGGCAGGTGCTGTTCGGGGAGCGTCTGGAAGAGGGTGAGCGCCTGAGGGGAGACTGGGTCGTCGTGAGGAGGAGCGTGGGAGTGTAGATTTCTCATGGTCACAAAAGGAGCTTTTGGTCTTGGAACTGCAGGTGCCCCAGGCCGTGTCAGCTGCCGGTTCTGACGTTTGAGCGAGCAAGGGGCAGGTGAGCAGAATGCCCGGGTGGTTTTGCGATGGGTGACGGGGCGTAGTACAAGATGTTGGCGGCGAGCGGTGTGGTGCCGACGGCTGGCACTGTGTTTTCCTCTTTGTTTTTTTCTTGCAGATGCTGAAGAGGAACCCCGTGACTGCAGGATTATTTCCGTTAGCCGCTGTGATTTGAGGTGCTTTGGCCCAGGACAGCTTGAGTCGTGGCCCCCTGCAAGCTAAGTTGAGGGAGCAGAGGTGGGAAGCGGGAGGCGGGTTGGGGCTAGCAGGGAGGGGTTTTGAAGGTAGCCTAGGCTGTGCAGGGAGAGTCGTCTTTGGGCCGGTGAAGGCAGAGGGGCGTACTTCTGAGCCCAAACCCTGCATGGGCAGGGCAGTTCCAGCCTGTATCTGTTGGGGTCTAGTCTGTCTAGTCACCGTGCTGCGTCTGAAATTTTCTGCAGGTCTTTTGTGGTCAAGGCACGCCGGGCTTTTGCTGCGGCCTTGCAGCCGGCCTCGCCATCCGGAAGAGGTACTCTTCCGTTTTCTTGGATCCCTGTTGTGGGACTCGTTCCGCGCATCCTCTGCATCTTTAGGCCTTTAAAAGGGGCTTCTTGCCCGTCCATCTAGCCAGTTGCGGCCACATCTCTTTGGAACCCTGCACGGTTCATGGCTTTTCCAGGGCTGCCGTAGGTTCTCCCTCAGAGCCCTGTCCGTTGCCTTGCCCATTGGCAGGGGTGGTCCCGGAGTCCTCTTTGTCGCTGTGAGTCTTCTTTTGTCCCCGGTTCGCGACGTTGGTCTTGTGTGCTGGTGTTCTGTGTGTATTTGTGTCTGGTTGGAGCTGCTCTGCCTGGTGCGTAGAGGAATTGCTAAGAGTCAGCCGAGGTAGAGTGGCCTGATTGCGGGCTTAAGGTTTTGACGAGACTAGACGTTGCAGTCTTGGGGCGTCCATTACTTTGCAGTCTTGGGGCGTCCATTACTTTGCAGTCTTGGGGCGTCCATTACTTTGCAGAAGTAGTAACCCTTGGTGTGGCGGGTGAGGAGTGTAGTTTCTGCTCTTCTCTGGAGCCACGACCAAAACTGCGTGGGAGAAGGCAGTGGGAGCGGTGGCGAAGGGGTTTGTACGTGAAGGGAGCGGCAATTCATGTTTGGGTTTGGTTGTGGACCAGCTTTGCTTGGCTGTAAGGCCCAGTAGAGGCGGCCTCAGTAAAAGCAAGCGAGAGGCTTGGATTTCTTAGGGCGTTGCTGAGCGTCAGGGTGATGTCTTTGCTGTTGTGTTTTTCAGATGTAGAGGCCGGACCTGTGCGCCGAGAGGCACGGACGGAGATGCGTGCGGGTCGAGTGCCATAGCGAGGTGGGTCTGCTGCGGTGTCGGTGGGAAGATGTGGCCGGGGGCTGTGCGAGTAGGTAATGGGTTTTGGTTTTGCTTTGAAGGTACGGGGCCGTGGGCAAAGCAGTAGAGTGGCAGAGGAGCTGGCTTGGGTGAAGAGAGCAACGGTGAGTTGCGTGAAGCAGCAGTTGTTGTTCGTGTGTCCTCGAGTCCGTGAAGGTACAGCCGTCCTTGACTGCTTGTGGATTGCAGGTGGAGCGCGTCCTCGACGTGTCAGCCCAAGGTGATGGAGGTTCGGTGGCCGAGCGCTGAAGGTAACGTAGCGGGAGATGGGATTCGCTGGGAGCTGCCTGTCTATTTGGGTTGTGTCTAAGCAGGTCTCTTCTTGCAGGTTCAGCCTGCGGCGTCAGAGGGGCCCAGCTTGGTGTCAGCAAACGGCGTGAGAAGGTGAGGTGGTTGTCCGAGGTGGTGTCTAAGAGCCAAGTGCTATGTAGCAACTCAGCTGAGCGTTTTTGGTTTTGGCAGGTGCTGTTCGGGGAGCGTCTGGAAGAGGGTGAGCGCCTGAGGGGAGACTGGGTCGTCGTGAGGAGGAGCGTGGGAGTGTAGATTTCTCATGGTCACAAAAGGAGCTTTTGGTCTTGGAACTGCAGGTGCCCCAGGCCGTGTCAGCTGCCGGTTCTGACGTTTGAGCGAGCAAGGGGCAGGTGAGCAGAATGCCCGGGTGGTTTTGCGATGGGTGACGGGGCGTAGTAGAAGATGTTGGCGGCGAGCGGTGTGGTGCCGACGGCTGGCACTGTGTTTTCCTCTTTGTTTTTTTCTTGCAGATGCTGAAGAGGAACCCCGTGACTGCAGGATTATTTCCGTTAGCCGCTGTGATTTGAGGTGCTTTGGCCCAGGACAGCTTGAGTCGTGGCCCCCTGCAAGCTAAGTTGAGGGAGCAGAGGTGGGAAGCGGGAGGCGGGTTGGGGCTAGCAGGGAGGGGTTTTGAAGGTAGCCTAGGCTGTGCAGGGAGAGTCGTCTTTGGGCCGGTGAAGGCAGAGGGGCGTACTTCTGAGCCCAAACCCTGCATGGGCAGGGCAGTTCCAGCCTGTATCTGTTGGGGTCTAGTCTGTCTAGTCACCGTGCCGCGTCTGAAATTTTCTGCAGGTCTTTTGTGGTCAAGGCACGCCGGGCTTTTGCTGCGGCCTTGCAGCCCGCCTCGCCATCCGGAAGAGGTACTCTTCCGTTTTCTTGGATCCCTGTTGTGGGACTCGTTCCGCGCATCCTCTGCATCTTTAGGCTTTTAAAAGGGGCTTCTTGCCCGTCCATCTAGCCAGTTGCGGCCACATCTCTTTGGAACCCTGCACGGTTCATGGCTTTTCCAGGGCTGCCGTAGGTTCTCCCTCGGAGCCCTGTCCGTTGCCTTGCCCATTGGCAGGGGTGGTCCCGGAGTCCTCTTTGTCGCTGTGAGTCTTCTTTTGTCCCCGGTTCGCGACGTTGGTCTTGTGTGCTGGTGTTCTGTGTGTATTTGTGTCTGGTTGGAGCTGCTCTGCCTGGTGCGTAGAGGAATTGCTAAGAGTCAGCCGAGGTAGAGTGGCCTGATTGCGGGCTTAAGGTTTTGACGAGACTAGACGTTGCAGTCTAGGGGCGTCCATTACTTTGCAGTCTTGGGGCGTCCATTACTTTGCAGTCTTGGGGCGTCCATTACTTTGCAGAAGTAGTAGCCCTTGGTGTGGCGGGTGAGGAGTGTAGTTTCTGCTCTTCTTTGGAGCCACGACCAAAACTGCGTGGGAGAAGGCAGTGGGAGCGGTGGCGAAGGGGTTTGTACGTGAAGGGAGCGGCAATTCATGTTTGGGTTTGGTTGTGGACCAGCTTTGCTTGGCTGTAAGGCCCAGTAGAGGCGGCCTCAGTAAAAGCAAGCGAGAGGCTTGGATTTCTTAGGGCGTTGCTGAGCGTCAGGGTGATGTCTTTGCTGTTGTGTTTTTCAGATGTAGAGGCCGGACCTGTGCGCCGAGAGGCACAGACGGAGATGCGTGTGGGTCGAGTGCCATAGCGAGGTGGGTCTGCTGCGGTGTCGGTGGGAAGATGTGGCCGGGGGCTGTGCGACTAGATAACGGGTTTTGGTTTTGCTTTGAAGGTACGGGGCCGTGGGCAAAGCAGTAGAGTGGCAGAGGAGCTGGCTTGGGTGAAGAGAGCAACGGTGAGTTGCGTGAAGCAGCAGTTGTTGTTCGTGTGTCCTCGAGTCCGTGAAGGTACAGCCGTCCTTGACTGCTTGTGGATTGCAGGTGGAGCGCGTCCTCGACGTGTCAGCCCAAGGTGATGGAGGTTCGGTGGCCGAGCGCTGAAGGTAACGTAGCGGGAGATGGGATTCGCTGGGAGCTGCCTGTCTATTTGGGTTGTGTCTAAGCAGGTCTCTTCTTGCAGGTTCAGCCTGCGGCGTCAGAGGGGCCCAGCTTGGTGTCAGCAAACGGCGTGAGAAGGTGAGGTGGTTGTCCGAGGTGGTGTCTAAGAGCCAAGTGCTATGTAGCAACTCAGCTGAGCGTTTTTGGTTTTGGCAGGTGCTGTTCGGGGAGCGTCTGGAAGAGGGTGAGCGCCTGAGGGGAGACTGGGTCGTCGTGAGGAGGAGCGTGGGAGTGTAGATTTCTCATGGTCACAAAAGGAGCTTTTGGTCTTGGAACTGCAGGTGCCCCAGGCCGTGTCAGCTGCCGGTTCTGACGTTTGAGCGAGCAAGGGGCAGGTGAGCAGAATGCCCGGGTGGTTTTGCGATGGGTGACGGGGCGTAGTACAAGATGTTGGCGGCGAGCGGTGTGGTGCCGACGGCTGGCACTGTGTTTTCCTCTTTGTTTTTTTCTTGCAGATGCTGAAGAGGAACCCCGTGACTGCAGGATTATTTCCGTTAGCCGCTGTGATTTGAGGTGCTTTGGCCCAGGACAGCTTGAGTCGTGGCCCCCTGCAAGCTAAGTTGAGGGAGCAGAGGTGGGAAGCGGGAGGCGGGTTGGGGCTAGCAGGGAGGGGTTTTGAAGGTAGCCTAGGCTGTGCAGGGAGAGTCGTCTTTGGGCCGGTGAAGGCAGAGGGGCGTACTTCTGAGCCCAAACCCTGCATGGGCAGGGCAGTTCCAGCCTGTATCTGTTGGGGTCTAGTCTGTCTAGTCACCGTGCCGCGTCTGAAATTTTCTGCAGGTCTTTTGTGGTCAAGGCACGCCGGGCTTTTGCTGCGGCCTTGCAGCCCGCCTCGCCATCCGGAAGAGGTACTCTTCCGTTTTCTTGGATCCCTGTTGTGGGACTCGTTCCGCGCATCCTCTGCATCTTTAGGCCTTTAAAAGGGGCTTCTTGCCCGTCCATCTAGCCAGTTGCGGCCACATCTCTTTGGAACCCTGCACGGTTCATGGCTTTTCCAGGGCTGCCGTAGGTTCTCCCTCGGAGCCCTGTCCATTGCCTTGCCCATTGGCAGGGGTGGTCCCGGAGTCCTCTTTGTCGCTGTGAGTCTTCTTTTGTCCCCGGTTCGCGACGTTGGTCTTGTGTGCTGGTGTTCTGTGTGTATTTGTGTCTGGTTGGAGCTGCTCTGCCTGGTGCGTAGAGGAATTGCTAAGAGTCAGCCGAGGTAGAGTGGCCTGATTGCGGGCTTAAGGTTTTGACGAGACTAGACGTTGCAGTCTAGGGGCGTCCATTACTTTGCAGAAGTAGCAGCCCTTGGTGTGGCGGGTGAGGAGGGTAGTTTCTTCTCTTCTCTGGAGCCACGGAGGGGACGACCAAAACTGCGTGGGAGAAGGCAGTGGGAGCTGTGGCGAAGGGGTTTGTACGTGAAGGGAGCGGCAATTCATGTTTGGGTTTGGTTGTGGACCAGCTTTGCTTGGCTGTAAGGCCCAGTAGAGGCGGCCTCAGTAAAAGCAAGCGAGAGGCTTGGATTTCTTAGGGCGTTGCTGAGCGTCAGGGTGATGTCTTTGCTGTTGTGTTTTTCAGATGTAGAGGCCGGACCTGTGCGCCGAGAGGCACGGACGGAGATGCGTGCGGGTCGAGTGCCATAGCGAGGTGGGTCTGCTGCGGTGTCGGTGGGAAGATGTGGCCGGGGGCTGTGCGACTAGATAATGGGTTTTGGTTTTGCTTTGAAGGTACGGGGCCGTGGGCAAAGCAGTAGAGTGGCAGAGGAGCTGGCTTGGGTGAAGAGAGCAACGGTGAGTTGCGTGAAGCAGCAGTTGTTGTTCGTGTGTCCTCGAGTCCGTGAAGGTACAGCCGTCCTTGACTGCTTGTGGATTGCAGGTGGAGCGCGTCCTCGACGTGTCAGCCCAAGGTGATGCAGGTTCGGTGGCCGAGCGCTGAAGGTAACGTAGCGGGAGATGGGATTCGCTGGGAGCTGCCTGTCTATTTGGGTTGTGTCTAAGCAGGTCTCTTCTTGCAGGTTCAGCCTGCGGCGTCAGAGGGGCCCAGCTTGGTGTCAGCAAACGGCGTGAGAAGGTGAGGTGGTTGTCCGAGGTGGTGTCTAAGAGCCAAGTGCTATGTAGCAACTCAGCTGAGCGTTTTTGGTTTTGGCAGGTGCTGTTCGGGGAGCGTCTGGAAGAGGGTGAGCGCCTGAGGGGAGACTGGGTCGTCGTGAGGAGGAGCGTGGGAGTGTAGATTTCTCATGGTCACAAAAGGAGCTTTTGGTCTTGGAACTGCAGGTGCCCCAGGCCGTGTCAGCTGCCGGTTCTGACGTTTGAGCGAGCAAGGGGCAGGTGAGCAGAATGCCCGGGTGGTTTTGCGATGGGTGACGGGGCGTAGTACAAGATGTTGGCGGCGAGCGGTGTGGTGCCGACGGCTGGCACTGTGTTTTCCTCTTTGTTTTTTTCTTGCAGATGCTGAAGAGGAACCCCGTGACTGCAGGATTATTTCCGTTAGCCGCTGTGATTTGAGGTGCTTTGGCCCAGGACAGCTTGAGTCGTGGCCCCCTGCAAGCTAAGTTGAGGGAGCAGAGGTGGGAAGCGGGAGGCGGGTTGGGGCTAGCAGGGAGGGGTTTTGAAGGTAGCCTAGGCTGTGCAGGGAGAGTCGTCTTTGGGCCGGTGAAGGCAGAGGGGCGTACTTCTGAGCCCAAACCCTGCATGGGCAGGGCAGTTCCAGCCTGTATCTGTTGGGGTCTAGTCTGTCTAGTCACCGTGCCGCGTCTGAAATTTTCTGCAGGTCTTTTGTGGTCAAGGCACGCCGGGCTTTTGCTGCGGCCTTGCAGCCGGCCTCGCCATCCGGAAGAGGTACTCTTCCGTTTTCTTGGATCCCTGTTGTGGGACTCGTTCCGCGCATCCTCTGCATCTTTAGGCCTTTAAAAGGGGCTTCTTGCCCGTCCATCTAGCCAGTTGCGGCCACATCTCTTTGGAACCCTGCACGGTTCATGGCTTTTCCAGGGCTGCCGTAGGTTCTCCCTCAGAGCCCTGTCCGTTGCCTTGCCCATTGGCAGGGGTGGTCCCGGAGTCCTCTTTGTCGCTGTGAGTCTTCTTTTGTCCCCGGTTCGCGACGTTGGTCTTGTGTGCTGGTGTTCTGTGTGTATTTGTGTCTGGTTGGAGCTGCTCTGCCTGGTGCGTAGAGGAATTGCTAAGAGTCAGCCGAGGTAGAGTGGCCTGATTGCGGGCTTAAGGTTTTGACGAGACTAGACGTTGCAGTCTTGGGGCGTCCATTACTTTGCAGTCTTGGGGCGTCCATTACTTTGCAGTCTTGGGGCGTCCATTACTTTGCAGAAGTAGTAACCCTTGGTGTGGCGGGTGAGGAGTGTAGTTTCTGCTCTTCTCTGGAGCCACGACCAAAACTGCGTGGGAGAAGGCAGTGGGAGCGGTGGCGAAGGGGTTTGTACGTGAAGGGAGCGGCAATTCATGTTTGGGTTTGGTTGTGGACCAGCTTTGCTTGGCTGTAAGGCCCAGTAGAGGCGGCCTCAGTAAAAGCAAGCGAGAGGCTTGGATTTCTTAGGGCGTTGCTGAGCGTCAGGGTGATGTCTTTGCTGTTGTGTTTTTCAGATGTAGAGGCCGGACCTGTGCGCCGAGAGGCACGGACGGAGATGCGTGCGGGTCGAGTGCCATAGCGAGGTGGGTCTGCTGCGGTGTCGGTGGGAAGATGTGGCCGGGGGCTGTGCGACTAGATAATGGGTTTTGGTTTTGCTTTGAAGGTACGGGGCCGTGGGCAAAGCAGTAGAGTGGCAGAGGAGCTGGCTTGGGTGAAGAGAGCAACGGTGAGTTGCGTGAAGCAGCAGTTGTTGTTCGTGTGTCCTCGAGTCCGTGAAGGTACAGCCGTCCTTGACTGCTTGTGGATTGCAGGTGGAGCGCGTCCTCGACGTGTCAGCCCAAGGTGATGGAGGTTCGGTGGCCGAGCGCTGAAGGTAACGTAGCGGGAGATGGGATTCGCTGGGAGCTGCCTGTCTATTTGGGTTGTGTCTAAGCAGGTCTCTTCTTGCAGGTTCAGCCTGCGGCGTCAGAGGGGCCCAGCTTGGTGTCAGCAAACGGCGTGAGAAGGTGAGGTGGTTGTCCGAGGTGGTGTCTAAGAGCCAAGTGCTATGTAGCAACTCAGCTGAGCGTTTTTGGTTTTGGCAGGTGCTGTTCGGGGAGCGTCTGGAAGAGGGTGAGCGCCTGAGGGGAGACTGGGTCGTCGTGAGGAGGAGCGTGGGAGTGTAGATTTCTCATGGTCACAAAAGGAGCTTTTGGTCTTGGAACTGCAGGTGCCCCAGGCCGTGTCAGCTGCCGGTTCTGACGTTTGAGCGAGCAAGGGGCAGGTGAGCAGAATGCCCGGGTGGTTTTGCGATGGGTGACGGGGCGTAGTAGAAGATGTTGGCGGCGAGCGGTGTGGTGCCGACGGCTGGCACTGTGTTTTCCTCTTTGTTTTTTTCTTGCAGATGCTGAAGAGGAACCCCGTGACTGCAGGATTATTTCCGTTAGCCGCTGTGATTTGAGGTGCTTTGGCCCAGGACAGCTTGAGTCGTGGCCCCCTGCAAGCTAAGTTGAGGGAGCAGAGGTGGGAAGCGGGAGGCGGGTTGGGGCTAGCAGGGAGGGGTTTTGAAGGTAGCCTAGGCGGTGCAGGGAGAGTCGTCTTTGGGCCGGTGAAGGCAGAGGGGCGTACTTCTGAGCCCAAACCCTGCATGGGCAGGGCAGTTCCAGCCTGTATCTGTTGGGGTCTAGTCTGTCTAGTCACCGTGCCGCGTCTGAAATTTTCTGCAGGTCTTTTGTGGTCAAGGCACGCCGGGCTTTTGCTGCGGCCTTGCAGCCCGCCTCGCCATCCGGAAGAGGTACTCTTCCGTTTTCTTGGATCCCTGTTGTGGGACTCGTTCC
The DNA here is from genome assembly GCF_032191515.1 of Phaenicophaeus curvirostris. Classification (NCBI taxonomy): domain Eukaryota; kingdom Metazoa; phylum Chordata; class Aves; order Cuculiformes; family Cuculidae; genus Phaenicophaeus; species Phaenicophaeus curvirostris. The sequence goes on from NC_091397.1 coordinate 60,931,848, forward strand.
GCGCATCCTCTGCATCTTTAGGCCTTTAAAAGGGGGGGGGGGGGGGGGGGGGGGGGGGGGGGGGGGGGGGGGGGGGCTTCTTGCCCGTCCATCTAGCCAGTTGCGGCCACATCTCTTTGGAACCCTGCACGGTTCATGGCTTTTCCAGGGCTGCCGTAGGTTCTCCCTCGGAGCCCTGTCCATTGCCTTGCCATTGGCAGGGGTGGTCCCGGAGTCCTCTTTGTCGCTGTGAGTCTTCTTTTGTCCCGGTTCGCGACGTTGCTCTTGTGTGCTGGTGTTCTGTGTGTATTTGTGTCTGGTTGGAGCTGCTCTGCCTGGTGCGTAGAGGAATTGCTAAGAGTCAGCCGAGGTAGAGTGGCCTGATTGCGGGCTTAAGGTTTTGACGAGACTAGACGTTGCAGTCTAGGGGCGTCCATTACTTTGCAGTTTTGGGGGCGTCCATTACTTTGCAGAAGTAGCAGCCCTTGGTGTGGCGGTGTGAGGAGGGGTAGTTTCTTCTCTTCTCTGGAGCCACGGAGGGGACGACCAAAACTGCGTGGGAGAAGGCAGTGGGAGCTGTGGCGAAGGGGTTTGTACGTGAAGGGAGCGGCAATTCATGTTTGGGTTTGGTTGTGGACCAGCTTTGCTTGGCTGTAAGGCCCAGTAGAGGCGGCCTCAGTAAAAGCAAGCGAGAGGCTTGGATTTCTTAGGGCGTTGCTGAGCGTCAGGGTGATGTCTTTGCTGTTGTGTTTTTCAGATGTAGAGGCCGGACCTGTGCGCCGAGAGGCACGGACGGAGATGCGTGCGGGTCGAGTGCCATAGCGAGGTGGGTCTGCTGCGGTGTCGGTGGGAAGATGTGGCCGGGGGCTGTGCGACTAGATAATGGGTTTTGGTTTTGCTTTGAAGGTACGGGGCCGTGGGCAAAGCAGTAGAGTGGCAGAGGAGCTGGCTTGGGTGAAGAGAGCAACGGTGAGTTGCGTGAAGCAGCAGTTGTTGTTCGTGTGTCCTCGAGTCCGTGAAGGTACAGCCGTCCTTGACTGCTTGTGGATTGCAGGTGGAGCGCGTCCTCGACGTGTCAGCCCAAGGTGATGGAGGTTCGGTGGCCGAGCGCTGAAGGTAACGTAGCGGGAGATGGGATTCGCTGGGAGCTGCCTGTCTATTTGGGTTGTGTCTAAGCAGGTCTCTTCTTGCAGGTTCAGCCTGCGGCGTCAGAGGGGCCCAGCTTGGTGTCAGCAAACGGCGTGAGAAGGTGAGGTGGTTGTCCGAGGTGGTGTCTAAGAGCCAAGTGCTATGTAGCAACTCAGCTGAGCGTTTTTGGTTTTGGCAGGTGCTGTTCGGGGAGCGTCTGGAAGAGGGTGAGCGCCTGAGGGGAGACTGGGTCGTCGTGAGGAGGAGCGTGGGAGTGTAGATTTCTCATGGTCACAAAAGGAGCTTTTGGTCTTGGAACTGCAGGTGCCCCAGGCCGTGTCAGCTGCCGGTTCTGACGTTTGAGCGAGCAAGGGGCAGGTGAGCAGAATGCCCGGGTGGTTTTGCGATGGGTGACGGGGCGTAGTAGAAGATGTTGGCGGCGAGCGGTGTGGTGCCGACGGCTGGCACTGTGTTTTCCTCTTTGTTTTTTTCTTGCAGATGCTGAAGAGGAACCCCGTGACTGCAGGATTATTTCCGTTAGCCGCTGTGATTTGAGGTGCTTTGGCCCAGGACAGCTTGAGTCGTGGCCCCCTGCAAGCTAAGTTGAGGGAGCAGAGGTGGGAAGCGGGAGGCGGGTTGGGGCTAGCAGGGAGGGGTTTTGAAGGTAGCCTAGGCGGTGCAGGGAGAGTCGTCTTTGGGCCGGTGAAGGCAGAGGGGCGTACTTCTGAGCCCAAACCCTGCATGGGCAGGGCAGTTCCAGCCTGTATCTGTTGGGGTCTAGTCTGTCTAGTCACCGTGCCGCGTCTGAAATTTTCTGCAGGTATTTTGTGGTCAAGGCACGCCGGGCTTTTGCTGCGGCCTTGCAGCCCGCCTCGCCATCCGGAAGAGGTACTCTTCCGTTTTCTTGGATCCCTGTTGTGGGACTCGTTCCGCGCATCCTCTGCATCTTTAGGCTTTTAAAAGGGGCTTCTTGCCCGTCCATCTAGCCAGTTGCGGCCACATCTCTTTGGAACCCTGCACGGTTCATGGCTTTTCCAGGGCTGCCGTAGGTTCTCCCTCGGAGCCCTGTCCGTTGCCTTGCCCATTGGCAGGGGTGGTCCCGGAGTCCTCTTTGTCGCTGTGAGTCTTCTTTTGTCCCCGGTTCGCGACGTTGGTCTTGTGTGCTGGTGTTCTGTGTGTATTTGTGTCTGGTTGGAGCTGCTCTGCCTGGTGCGTAGAGGAATTGCTAAGAGTCAGCCGAGGTAGAGTGGCCTGATTGCGGGCTTAAGGTTTTGACGAGACTAGACGTTGCAGTCTAGGGGCGTCCATTACTTTGCAGTTTTGGGGCGTCCATTACTTTGCAGAAGTAGCAGCCCTTGGTGTGGCGGGTGAGGAGGGTAGTTTCTTCTCTTCTCTGGAGCCACGGAGGGGACGACCAAAACTGCGTGGGAGAAGGCAGTGGGAGCTGTGGCGAAGGGGTTTGTACGTGAAGGGAGCGGCAATTCATGTTTGGGTTTGGTTGTGGACCAGCTTTGCTTGGCTGTAAGGCCCAGTAGAGGCGGCCTCAGTAAAAGCAAGCGAGAGGCTTGGATTTCTTAGGGCGTTGCTGAGCGTCAGGGTGATGTCTTTGCTGTTGTGTTTTTCAGATGTAGAGGCCGGACCTGTGCGCCGAGAGGCACGGACGGAGATGCGTGCGGGTCGAGTGCCATAGCGAGGTGGGTCTGCTGCGGTGTCGGTGGGAAGATGTGGCCGGGGGCTGTGCGACTAGATAATGGGTTTTGGTTTTGCTTTGAAGGTACGGGGCCGTGGGCAAAGCAGTAGAGTGGCAGAGGAGCTGGCTTGGGTGAAGAGAGCAACGGTGAGTTGCGTGAAGCAGCAGTTGTTGTTCGTGTGTCCTCGAGTCCGTGAAGGTACAGCCGTCCTTGACTGCTTGTGGATTGCAGGTGGAGCGCGTCCTCGACGTGTCAGCCCAAGGTGATGCAGGTTCGGTGGCCGAGCGCTGAAGGTAACGTAGCGGGAGATGGGATTCGCTGGGAGCTGCCTGTCTATTTGGGTTGTGTCTAAGCAGGTCTCTTCTTGCAGGTTCAGCCTGCGGCGTCAGAGGGGCCCAGCTTGGTGTCAGCAAACGGCGTGAGAAGGTGAGGTGGTTGTCCGAGGTGGTGTCTAAGAGCCAAGTGCTATGTAGCAACTCAGCTGAGCGTTTTTGGTTTTGGCAGGTGCTGTTCGGGGAGCGTCTGGAAGAGGGTGAGCGCCTGAGGGGAGACTGGGTCGTCGTGAGGAGGAGCGTGGGAGTGTAGATTTCTCATGGTCACAAAAGGAGCTTTTGGTCTTGGAACTGCAGGTGCCCCAGGCCGTGTCAGCTGCCGGTTCTGACGTTTGAGCGAGCAAGGGGCAGGTGAGCAGAATGCCCGGGTGGTTTTGCGATGGGTGACGGGGCGTAGTACAAGATGTTGGCGGCGAGCGGTGTGGTGCCGACGGCTGGCACTGTGTTTTCCTCTTTGTTTTTTTCTTGCAGATGCTGAAGAGGAACCCCGTGACTGCAGGATTATTTCCGTTAGCCGCTGTGATTTGAGGTGCTTTGGCCCAGGACAGCTTGAGTCGTGGCCCCCTGCAAGCTAAGTTGAGGGAGCAGAGGTGGGAAGCGGGAGGCGGGTTGGGGCTAGCAGGGAGGGGTTTTGAAGGTAGCCTAGGCTGTGCAGGGAGAGTCGTCTTTGGGCCGGTGAAGGCAGAGGGGCGTACTTCTGAGCCCAAACCCTGCATGGGCAGGGCAGTTCCAGCCTGTATCTGTTGGGGTCTAGTCTGTCTAGTCACCGTGCCGCGTCTGAAATTTTCTGCAGGTCTTGATGTCCTCTTTTGTGGTCAAGGCACGCCAGGCTTTTGCTGCGGCCTTGCAGCCCGCCTCGCCATCCGGAAAAGGTACTCTTCCGTTTTCTTGGATCCCTGTTGTGGGACTCGTTCCGCGCATCCTCTGCATCTTTAGGCCTTTAAAAGGGGCTTCTTGCCCGTCCATCTAGCCAGTTGCGGCCACATCTCTTTGGAACCCTGCACGGTTCATGGCTTTTCCAGGGCTGCCGTAGGTTCTCCCTCGGAGCCCTGTCCGTTGCCTTGCCCATTGGCAGGGGTGGTCCCGGAGTCCTCTTTGTCGCTGTGAGTCTTCTTTTGTCCCCGGTTCGCGACGTTGGTCTTGTGTGCTGGTGTTCTGTGTGTATTTGTGTCTGGTTGGAGCTGCTCTGCCTGGTGCGTAGAGGAATTGCTAAGAGTCAGCCGAGGTAGAGTGGCCTGATTGCGGGCTTAAGGTTTTGACGAGACTAGACGTTGCAGTCTAGGGGCGTCCATTACTTTGCAGTTTTGGGGCGTCCATTACTTTGCAGAAGTAGCAGCCCTTGGTGTGGCGGGTGAGGAGGGTAGTTTCTTCTCTTCTCTGGAGCCACGGAGGGGACGACCAAAACTGCGTGGGAGAAGGCAGTGGGAGCTGTGGCGAAGGGGTTTGTACGTGAAGGGAGCGGCAATTCATGTTTGGGTTTGGTTGTGGACCAGCTTTGCTTGGCTGTAAGGCCCAGTAGAGGCGGCCTCAGTAAAAGCAAGCGAGAGGCTTGGATTTCTTAGGGCGTTGCTGAGCGTCAGGGTGATGTCTTTGCTGTTGTGTTTTTCAGATGTAGAGGCCGGACCTGTGCGCCGAGAGGCACGGACGGAGATGCGTGCGGGTCGAGTGCCATAGCGAGGTGGGTCTGCTGCGGTGTCGGTGGGAAGATGTGGCCGGGGGCTGTGCGACTAGATAATGGGTTTTGGTTTTGCTTTGAAGGTACGGGGCCGTGGGCAAAGCAGTAGAGTGGCAGAGGAGCTGGCTTGGGTGAAGAGAGCAACGGTGAGTTGCGTGAAGCAGCAGTTGTTGTTCGTGTGTCCTCGAGTCCGTGAAGGTACAGCCGTCCTTGACTGCTTGTGGATTGCAGGTGGAGCGCGTCCTCGACGTGTCAGCCCAAGGTGATGCAGGTTCGGTGGCCGAGCGCTGAAGGTAACGTAGCGGGAGATGGGATTCGCTGGGAGCTGCCTGTCTATTTGGGTTGTGTCTAAGCAGGTCTCTTCTTGCAGGTTCAGCCTGCGGCGTCAGAGGGGCCCAGCTTGGTGTCAGCAAACGGCGTGAGAAGGTGAGGTGGTTGTCCGAGGTGGTGTCTAAGAGCCAAGTGCTATGTAGCAACTCAGCTGAGCATTTTTGGTTTTGGCAGGTGCTGTTCGGGGAGCGTCTGGAAGAGGGTGAGCGCCTGAGGGGAGACTGGGTCGTCGTGAGGAGGAGCGTGGGAGTGTAGATTTCTCATGGTCACAAAAGGAGCTTTTGGTCTTGGAACTGCAGGTGCCCCAGGCCGTGTCAGCTGCCGGTTCTGACGTTTGAGCGAGCAAGGGGCAGGTGAGCAGAATGCCCGGGTGGTTTTGCGATGGGTGACGGGGCGTAGTACAAGATGTTGGCGGCGAGCGGTGTGGTGCCGACGGCTGGCACTGTGTTTTCCTCTTTGTTTTTTTCTTGCAGATGCTGAAGAGGAACCCCGTGACTGCAGGATTATTTCCGTTAGCCGCTGTGATTTGAGGTGCTTTGGCCCAGGACAGCTTGAGTCGTGGCCCCCTGCAAGCTAAGTTGAGGGAGCAGAGGTGGGAAGCGGGAGGCGGGTTGGGGCTAGCAGGGAGGGGTTTTGAAGGTAGCCTAGGCTGTGCAGGGAGAGTCGTCTTTGGGCCGGTGAAGGCAGAGGGGCGTACTTCTGAGCCCAAACCCTGCATGGGCAGGGCAGTTCCAGCCTATATCTGTTGGGGTCTAGTCTGTCTAGTCACCGTGCCGCGTCTGAAATTTTCTGCAGGTCTTTTGTGGTCAAGGCACGCCGGGCTTTTGCTGCGGCCTTGCAGCCCGCCTCGCCATCCGGAAGAGGTACTCTTCCGTTTTCTTGGATCCCTGTTGTGGGACTCGTTCCGCGCATCCTCTGCATCTTTAGGCTTTTAAAAGGGGCTTCTTGCCCGTCCATCTAGCCAGTTGCGGCCACATCTCTTTGGAACCCTGCACGGTTCATGGCTTTTCCAGGGCTGCCGTAGGTTCTCCCTCGGAGCCCTGTCCGTTGCCTTGCCCATTGGCAGGGGTGGTCCCGGAGTCCTCTTTGTCGCTGTGAGTCTTCTTTTGTCCCCGGTTCGCGACGTTGCTCTTGTGTGCTGGTGTTCTGTGTGTATTTGTGTCTGGTTGGAGCTGCTCTGCCTGGTGCGTAGAGGAATTGCTAAGAGTCAGCCGAGGTAGAGTGGCCTGATTGCGGGCTTAAGGTTTTGACGAGACTAGACGTTGCAGTCTAGGGGCGTCCATTACTTTGCAGTTTTGGGGCGTCCATTACTTTGCAGAAGTAGCAGCCCTTGGTGTGGCGGGTGAGGAGGGTAGTTTCTTCTCTTCTCTGGAGCCACGGAGGGGACGACCAAAACTGCGTGGGAGAAGGCAGTGGGAGAGGTGGCGAAGGGGTTTGTACGTGAAGGGAGCGGCAATTCATGTTTGGGTTTGGTTGTGGACCAGCTTTGCTTGGCTGTAAGGCCCAGTAGAGGCGGCCTCAGTAAAAGCAAGCGAGAGGCTTGGATTTCTTAGGGCGTTGCTGAGCGTCAGGGTGATGTCTTTGCTGTTGTGTTTTTCAGATGTAGAGGCCGGACCTGTGCGCCGAGAGGCACGGACGGAGATGCGTGCGGGTCGAGTGCCATAGCGAGGTGGGTCTGCTGCGGTGTCGGAAGATGTGGCCGGGGGCTGTGCGACTAGATAATGGGTTTTGGTTTTGCTTTGAAGGTACGGGGCCGTGGGCAAAGCAGTAGAGTGGCAGAGGAGCTGGCTTGGGTGAAGAGAGCAACGGTGAGTTGCGTGAAGCAGCAGTTGTTGTTCGTGTGTCCTCGAGTCCGTGAAGGTACAGCCGTCCTTGACTGCTTGTGGATTGCAGGTGGAGCGCGTCCTCGACGTGTCAGCCCAAGGTGATGGAGGTTCGGTGGCCGAGCGCTGAAGGTAACGTAGCGGGAGATGGGATTCGCTGGGAGCTGCCTGTCTATTTGGGTTGTGTCTAAGCAGGTCTCTTCTTGCAGGTTCAGCCTGCGGCGTCAGAGGGGCCCAGCTTGGTGTCAGCAAACGGCGTGAGAAGGTGAGGTGGTTGTCCGAGGTGGTGTCTAAGAGCCAAGTGCTATGTAGCAACTCAGCTGAGCGTTTTTGGTTTTGGCAGGTGCTGTTCGGGGAGCGTCTGGAAGAGGGTGAGCGCCTGAGGGGAGACTGGGTCGTCGTGAGGAGGAGCGTGGGAGTGTAGATTTCTCATGGTCACAAAAGGAGCTTTTGGTCTTGGAACTGCAGGTGCCCCAGGCCGTGTCAGCTGCCGGTTCTGACGTTTGAGCGAGCAAGGGGCAGGTGAGCAGAATGCCCGGGTGGTTTTGCGATGGGTGACGGGGCGTTGTACAAGATGTTGGCGGCGAGCGGTGTGGTGCCGACGGCTGGCACTGTGTTTTCCTCTTTGTTTTTTTCTTGCAGATGCTGAAGAGGAACCCCGTGACTGCAGGATTATTACCGTTAGCCGCTGTGATTTGAGGTGCTTTGGTCCAGGACAGCTTGAGTCGTGGCCCTCTGCAAGCTAAGTTGAGGGAGCAGAGGTGGGAAGCGGGAGGCGGGTTGGGGCTAGCAGCAGGGAGGGGTTTTGAAGGTAGCCTAGGCTGTGCAGGGAGAGTCATCTTTGGGCCGGTGAAGGCAGAGGGGCGTACTTCTGAGCCCAAACCCTGCATGGGCAGGGCAGTTCCAGCCTGTATCTGTTGGGGTCTAGTCTGTCTAGTCACCGTGCCGCGTCTGAAATTTTCTGCAGGTCTTTTGTGGTCAAGGCACGCCGGGCTTTTGCTGCGGCCTTGCAGCCCGCCTCGCCATCCGGAAGAGGTACTCTTCCGTTTTCTTGGATCCCTGTTGTGGGACTCGTTCCGCGCATCCTCTGCATCTTTAGGCCTTTAAAAGGGGCTTCTTGCCCGTCCATCTAGCCAGTTGCGGCCACATCTCTTTGGAACCCTGCACGGTTCATGGCTTTTCCAGGGCTGCCGTAGGTTCTCCCTCGGAGCCCTGTCCATTGCCTTGCCCATTGGCAGGGGTGGTCCCGGAGTCCTCTTTGTCGCTGTGAGTCTTCTTTTGTCCCGGTTCGCGACGTTGCTCTTGTGTGCTGGTGTTCTGTGTGTATTTGTGTCTGGTTGGAGCTGCTCTGCCTGGTGCGTAGAGGAATTGCTAAGAGTCAGCCGAGGTAGAGTGGCCTGATTGCGGGCTTAAGGTTTTGACGAGACTAGACGTTGCAGTCTAGGGGCGTCCATTACTTTGCAGTTTTGGGGCGTCCATTACTTTGCAGAAGTAGCAGCCCTTGGTGTGGCGGGTGAGGAGGGTAGTTTCTTCTCTTCTCTGGAGCCACGGAGGGGACGACCAAAACTGCGTGGGAGAAGGCAGTGGGAGCTGTGGCGAAGGGGTTTGTACGTGAAGGGAGCGGCAATTCATGTTTGGGTTTGGTTGTGGACCAGCTTTGCTTGGCTGTAAGGCCCAGTAGAGGCGGCCTCAGTAAAAGCAAGCGAGAGGCTTGGATTTCTTAGGGCGTTGCTGAGCGTCAGGGTGATGTCTTTGCTGTTGTGTTTTTCAGATGTAGAGGCCGGACCTGTGCGCCGAGAGGCACGGACGGAGATGCGTGCGGGTCGAGTGCCATAGCGAGGTGGGTCTGCTGCGGTGTCGGTGGGAAGATGTGGCCGGGGGCTGTGCGACTAGATAATGGGTTTTGGTTTTGCTTTGAAGGTACGGGGCCGTGGGCAAAGCAGTAGAGTGGCAGAGGAGCTGGCTTGGGTGAAGAGAGCAACGGTGAGTTGCGTGAAGCAGCAGTTGTTGTTCGTGTGTCCTCGAGTCCGTGAAGGTACAGCCGTCCTTGACTGCTTGTGGATTGCAGGTGGAGCGCGTCCTCGACGTGTCAGCCCAAGGTGATGGAGGTTCGGTGGCCGAGCGCTGAAGGTAACGTAGCGGGAGATGGGATTCGCTGGGAGCTGCCTGTCTATTTGGGTTGTGTCTAAGCAGGTCTCTTCTTGCAGGTTCAGCCTGCGGCGTCAGAGGGGCCCAGCTTGGTGTCAGCAAACGGCGTGAGAAGGTGAGGTGGTTGTCCGAGGTGGTGTCTAAGAGCCAAGTGCTATGTAGCAACTCAGCTGAGCGTTTTTGGTTTTGGCAGGTGCTGTTCGGGGAGCGTCTGGAAGAGGGTGAGCGCCTGAGGGGAGACTGGGTCGTCGTGAGGAGGAGCGTGGGAGTGTAGATTTCTCATGGTCACAAAAGGAGCTTTTGGTCTTGGAACTGCAGGTGCCCCAGGCCGTGTCAGCTGCCGGTTCTGACGTTTGAGCGAGCAAGGGGCAGGTGAGCAGAATGCCCGGGTGGTTTTGCGATGGGTGACGGGGCGTAGTAGAAGATGTTGGCGGCGAGCGGTGTGGTGCCGACGGCTGGCACTGTGTTTTCCTCTTTGTTTTTTTCTTGCAGATGCTGAAGAGGAACCCCGTGACTGCAGGATTATTTCCGTTAGCCGCTGTGATTTGAGGTGCTTTGGCCCAGGACAGCTTGAGTCGTGGCCCCCTGCAAGCTAAGTTGAGGGAGCAGAGGTGGGAAGCGGGAGGCGGGTTGGGGCTAGCAGGGAGGGGTTTTGAAGGTAGCCTAGGCGGTGCAGGGAGAGTCGTCTTTGGGCCGGTGAAGGCAGAGGGGCGTACTTCTGAGCCCAAACCCTGCATGGGCAGGGCAGTTCCAGCCTGTATCTGTTGGGGTCTAGTCTGTCTAGTCACCGTGCCGCGTCTGAAATTTTCTGCAGGTCTTTTGTGGTCAAGGCACGCCGGGCTTTTGCTGCGGCCTTGCAGCCCGCCTCGCCATCCGGAAGAGGTACTCTTCCGTTTTCTTGGATCCCTGTTGTGGGACTCGTTCCGCGCATCCTCTGCATCTTTAGGCCTTTAAAAGGGGCTTCTTGCCCGTCCATCTAGCCAGTTGCGGCCACATCTCTTTGGAACCCTGCACGGTTCATGGCTTTTCCAGGGCTGCCGTAGGTTCTCCCTCGGAGCCCTGTCCATTGCCTTGCCCATTGGCAGGGGTGGTCCCGGAGTCCTCTTTGTCGCTGTGAGTCTTCTTTTGTCCCGGTTCGCGACGTTGCTCTTGTGTGCTGGTGTTCTGTGTGTATTTGTGTCTGGTTGGAGCTGCTCTGCCTGGTGCGTAGAGGAATTGCTAAGAGTCAGCCGAGGTAGAGTGGCCTGATTGCGGGCTTAAGGTTTTGACGAGACTAGACGTTGCAGTCTAGGGGCGTCCATTACTTTGCAGTTTTGGGGCGTCCATTACTTTGCAGAAGTAGCAGCCCTTGGTGTGGCGGGTGAGGAGGGTAGTTTCTTCTCTTCTCTGGAGCCACGGAGGGGACGACCAAAACTGCGTGGGAGAAGGCAGTGGGAGCTGTGGCGAAGGGGTTTGTACGTGAAGGGAGCGGCAATTCATGTTTGGGTTTGGTTGTGGACCAGCTTTGCTTGGCTGTAAGGCCCAGTAGAGGCGGCCTCAGTAAAAGCAAGCGAGAGGCTTGGATTTCTTAGGGCGTTGCTGAGCGTCAGGGTGATGTCTTTGCTGTTGTGTTTTTCAGATGTAGAGGCCGGACCTGTGCGCCGAGAGGCACGGACGGAGATGCGTGCGGGTCGAGTGCCATAGCGAGGTGGGTCTGCTGCGGTGTCGGTGGGAAGATGTGGCCGGGGGCTGTGCGAGTAGGTAATGGGTTTTGGTTTTGCTTTGAAGGTACGGGGCCGTGGGCAAAGCAGTAGAGTGGCAGAGGAGCTGGCTTGGGTGAAGAGAGCAACGGTGAGTTGCGTGAAGCAGCAGTTGTTGTTCGTGTGTCCTCGAGTCCGTGAAGGTACAGCCGTCCTTGACTGCTTGTGGATTGCAGGTGGAGCGCGTCCTCGACGTGTCAGCCCAAGGTGATGGAGGTTCGGTGGCCGAGCGCTGAAGGTAACGTAGCGGGAGATGGGATTCGCTGGGAGCTGCCTGTCTATTTGGGTTGTGTCTAAGCAGGTCTCTTCTTGCAGGTTCAGCCTGCGGCGTCAGAGGGGCCCAGCTTGGTGTCAGCAAACGGCGTGAGAAGGTGAGGTGGTTGTCCGAGGTGGTGTCTAAGAGCCAAGTGCTATGTAGCAACTCAGCTGAGCGTTTTTGGTTTTGGCAGGTGCTGTTCGGGGAGCGTCTGGAAGAGGGTGAGCGCCTGAGGGGAGACTGGGTCGTCGTGAGGAGGAGCGTGGGAGTGTAGATTTCTCATGGTCACAAAAGGAGCTTTTGGTCTTGGAACTGCAGGTGCCCCAGGCCGTGTCAGCTGCCGGTTCTGACGTTTGAGCGAGCAAGGGGCAGGTGAGCAGAATGCCCGGGTGGTTTTGCGATGGGTGACGGGGCGTAGTAGAAGATGTTGGCGGCGAGCGGTGTGGTGCCGACGGCTGGCACTGTGTTTTCCTCTTTGTTTTTTTCTTGCAGATGCTGAAGAGGAACCCCGTGACTGCAGGATTATTTCCGTTAGCCGCTGTGATTTGAGGTGCTTTGGCCCAGGACAGCTTGAGTCGTGGCCCCCTGCAAGCTAAGTTGAGGGAGCAGAGGTGGGAAGCGGGAGGCGGGTTGGGGCTAGCAGGGAGGGGTTTTGAAGGTAGCCTAGGCGGTGCAGGGAGAGTCGTCTTTGGGCCGGTGAAGGCAGAGGGGCGTACTTCTGAGCCCAAACCCTGCATGGGCAGGGCAGTTCCAGCCTGTATCTGTTGGGGTCTAGTCTGTCTAGTCACCGTGCCGCGTCTGAAATTTTCTGCAGGTATTTTGTGGTCAAGGCACGCCGGGCTTTTGCTGCGGCCTTGCAGCCCGCCTCGCCATCCGGAAGAGGTACTCTTCCGTTTTCTTGGATCCCTGTTGTGGGACTCGTTCCGCGCATCCTCTGCATCTTTAGGCTTTTAAAAGGGGCTTCTTGCCCGTCCATCTAGCCAGTTGCGGCCACATCTCTTTGGAACCCTGCACGGTTCATGGCTTTTCCAGGGCTGCCGTAGGTTCTCCCTCGGAGCCCTGTCCGTTGCCTTGCCCATTGGCAGGGGTGGTCCCGGAGTCCTCTTTGTCGCTGTGAGTCTTCTTTTGTCCCCGGTTCGCGACGTTGGTCTTGTGTGCTGGTGTTCTGTGTGTATTTGTGTCTGGTTGGAGCTGCTCTGCCTGGTGCGTAGAGGAATTGCTAAGAGTCAGCCGAGGTAGAGTGGCCTGATTGCGGGCTTAAGGTTTTGACGAGACTAGACGTTGCAGTCTAGGGGCGTCCATTACTTTGCAGTTTTGGGGCGTCCATTACTTTGCAGAAGTAGCAGCCCTTGGTGTGGCGGGTGAGGAGGGTAGTTCCTTCTCTTCTCTGGAGCCACGGAGGGGACGACCAAAACTGCGTGGGAGAAGGCAGTGGGAGCTGTGGCGAAGGGGTTTGTACGTGAAGGGAGCGGCAATTCATGTTTGGGTTTGGTTGTGGACCAGCTTTGCTTGGCTGTAAGGCCCAGTAGAGGCGGCCTCAGTAAAAGCAAGCGAGAGGCTTGGATTTCTTAGGGCGTTGCTGAGCGTCAGGGTGATGTCTTTGCTGTTGTGTTTTTCAGATGTAGAGGCCGGACCTGTGCGCCGAGAGGCACGGACGGAGATGCGTGCGGGTCGAGTGCCATAGCGAGGTGGGTCTGCTGCGGTGTCGGTGGGAAGATGTGGCCGGGGGCTGTGCGACTAGATAATGGGTTTTGGTTTTGCTTTGAAGGTACGGGGCCGTGGGCAAAGCAGTAGAGTGGCAGAGGAGCTGGCTTGGGTGAAGAGAGCAACGGTGAGTTGCGTGAAGCAGCAGTTGTTGTTCGTGTGTCCTCGAGTCCGTGAAGGTACAGCCGTCCTTGACTGCTTGTGGATTGCAGGTGGAGCGCGTCCTCGACGTGTCAGCCCAAGGTGATGCAGGTTCGGTGGCCGAGCGCTGAAGGTAACGTAGCGGGAGATGGGATTCGCTGGGAGCTGCCTGTCTATTTGGGTTGTGTCTAAGCAGGTCTCTTCTTGCAGGTTCAGCCTGCGGCGTCAGAGGGGCCCAGCTTGGTGTCAGCAAACGGCGTGAGAAGGTGAGGTGGTTGTCCGAGGTGGTGTCTAAGAGCCAAGTGCTATGTAGCAACTCAGCTGAGCGTTTTTGGTTTTGGCAGGTGCTGTTCGGGGAGCGTCTGGAAGAGGGTGAGCGCCTGAGGGGAGACTGGGTCGTCGTGAGGAGGAGCGTGGGAGTGTAGATTTCTCATGGTCACAAAAGGAGCTTTTGGTCTTGGAACTGCAGGTGCCCCAGGCCGTGTCAGCTGCCGGTTCTGACGTTTGAGCGAGCAAGGGGCAGGTGAGCAGAATGCCCGGGTGGTTTTGCGATGGGTGACGGGGCGTAGTAGAAGATGTTGGCGGCGAGCGGTGTGGTGCCGACGGCTGGCACTGTGTTTTCCTCTTTGTTTTTTTCTTGCAGATGCTGAAGAGGAACCCCGTGACTGCAGGATTATTTCCGTTAGCCGCTGTGATTTGAGGTGCTTTGGCCCAGGACAGCTTGAGTCGTGGCCCCCTGCAAGCTAAGTTGAGGGAGCAGAGGTGGGAAGCGGGAGGCGGGTTGGGGCTAGCAGGGAGGGGTTTTGAAGGTAGCCTAGGCTGTGCAGGGAGAGTCGTCTTTGGGCCGGTGAAGGCAGAGGGGCGTACTTCTGAGCCCAAACCCTGCATGGGCAGGGCAGTTCCAGCCTGTATCTGTTGGGGTCTAGTCTGTCTAGTCACCGTGCCGCGTCTGAAATTTTCTGCAGGTCTTGATGTCCTCTTTTGTGGTCAAGGCACGCCAGGCTTTTGCTGCGGCCTTGCAGCCCGCCTCGCCATCCGGAAAAGGTACTCTTCCGTTTTCTTGGATCCCTGTTGTGGGACTCGTTCCGCGCATCCTCTGCATCTTTAGGCCTTTAAAAGGGGCTTCTTGCCCGTCCATCTAGCCAGTTGCGGCCACATCTCTTTGGAACCCTGCACGGTTCATGGCTTTTCCAGGGCTGCCGTAGGTTCTCCCTCGGAGCCCTGTCCGTTGCCTTGCCCATTGGCAGGGGTGGTCCCGGAGTCCTCTTTGTCGCTGTGAGTCTTCTTTTGTCCCCGGTTTGCGACGTTGGTCTTGTGTGCTGGTGTTCTGTGTGTATTTGTGTCTGGTTGGAGCTGCTCTGCCTGGTGCGTAGAGGAATTGCTAAGAGTCAGCCGAGGTAGAGTGGCCTGATTGCGGGCTTAAGGTTTTGACGAGACTAGACGTTGCAGTCTAGGGGCGTCCATTACTTTGCAGTTTTGGGGCGTCCATTACTTTGCAGAAGTAGCAGCCCTTGGTGTGGCGGGTGAGGAGGGTAGTTTCTTCTCTTCTCTGGAGCCACGGAGGGGACGACCAAAACTGCGTGGGAGAAGGCAGTGGGAGCTGTGGCGAAGGGGTTTGTACGTGAAGGGAGCGGCAATTCATGTTTGGGTTTGGTTGTGGACCAGCTTTGCTTGGCTGTAAGGCCCAGTAGAGGCGGCCTCAGTAAAAGCAAGCGAGAGGCTTGGATTTCTTAGGGCGTTGCTGAGCGTCAGGGTGATGTCTTTGCTGTTGTGTTTTTCAGATGTAGAGGCCGGACCTGTGCGCCGAGAGGCACGGACGGAGATGCGTGCGGGTCGAGTGCCATAGCGAGGTGGGTCTGCTGCGGTGTCGGTGGGAAGATGTGGCCGGGGGCTGTGCGACTAGATAATGGGTTTTGGTTTTGCTTTGAAGGTACGGGGCCGTGGGCAAAGCAGTAGAGTGGCAGAGGAGCTGGCTTGGGTGAAGAGAGCAACGGTGAGTTGCGTGAAGCAGCAGTTGTTGTTCGTGTGTCCTCGAGTCCGTGAAGGTACAGCCGTCCTTGACTGCTTGTGGATTGCAGGTGGAGCGCGTCCTCGACGTGTCAGCCCAAGGTGATGCAGGTTCGGTGGCCGAGCGCTGAAGGTAACGTAGCGGGAGATGGGATTCGCTGGGAGCTGCCTGTCTATTTGGGTTGTGTCTAAGCAGGTCTCTTCTTGCAGGTTCAGCCTGCGGCGTCAGAGGGGCCCAGCTTGGTGTCAGCAAACGGCGTGAGAAGGTGAGGTGGTTGTCCGAGGTGGTGTCTAAGAGCCAAGTGCTATGTAGCAACTCAGCTGAGCGTTTTTGGTTTTGGCAGGTGCTGTTCGGGGAGCGTCTGGAAGAGGGTGAGCGCCTGAGGGGAGACTGGGTCGTCGTGAGGAGGAGCGTGGGAGTGTAGATTTCTCATGGTCACAAAAGGAGCTTTTGGTCTTGGAACTGCAGGTGCCCCAGGCCGTGTCAGCTGCCGGTTCTGACGTTTGAGCGAGCAAGGGGCAGGTGAGCAGAATGCCCGGGTGGTTTTGCGATGGGTGACGGGGCGTAGTAGAAGATGTTGGCGGCGAGCGGTGTGGTGCCGACGGCTGGCACTGTGTTTTCCTCTTTGTTTTTTTCTTGCAGATGCTGAAGAGGAACCCCGTGACTGCAGGATTATTTCCGTTAGCCGCTGTGATTTGAGGTGCTTTGGCCCAGGACAGCTTGAGTCGTGGCCCCCTGCAAGCTAAGTTGAGGGAGCAGAGGTGGGAAGCGGGAGGCGGGTTGGGGCTAGCAGGGAGGGGTTTTGAAGGTAGCCTAGGCTGTGCAGGGAGAGTCGTCTTTGGGCCGGTGAAGGCAGAGGGGCGTACTTCTGAGCCCAAACCCTGCATGGGCAGGGCAGTTCCAGCCTATATCTGTTGGGGTCTAGTCTGTCTAGTCACCGTGCCGCGTCTGAAATTTTCTGCAGGTCTTTTGTGGTCAAGGCACGCCGGGCTTTTGCTGCGGCCTTGCAGCCGCCCTCGCCATCCGGAAGAGGTACTCTTCCGTTTTCTTGGATCCCTGTTGTGGGACTCGTTCCGCGCATCCTCTGCATCTTTAGGCTTTTAAAAGGGGCTTCTTGCCCGTCCATCTAGCCAGTTGCGGCCACATCTCTTTGGAACCCTGCACGGTTCATGGCTTTTCCAGGGCTGCCGTAGGTTCTCCCTCGGAGCCCTGTCCGTTGCCTTGCCCATTGGCAGGGGTGGTCCCGGAGTCCTCTTTGTCGCTGTGAGTCTTCTTTTGTCCCCGGTTCGCGACGTTGGTCTTGTGTGCTGGTGTTCTGTGTGTATTTGTGTCTGGTTGGAGCTGCTCTGCCTGGTGCGTAGAGGAATTGCTAAGAGTCAGCCGAGGTAGAGTGGCCTGATTGCGGGCTTAAGGTTTTGACGAGACTAGACGTTGCAGTCTAGGGGCGTCCATTACTTTGCAGTTTTGGGGCGTCCATTACTTTGCAGAAGTAGCAGCCCTTGGTGTGGCGGGTGAGGAGGGTAGTTTCTTCTCTTCTCTGGAGCCACGGAGGGGACGACCAAAACTGCGTGGGAGAAGGCAGTGGGAGAGGTGGCGAAGGGGTTTGTACGTGAAGGGAGCGGCAATTCATGTTTGGGTTTGGTTGTGGACCAGCTTTGCTTGGCTGTAAGGCCCAGTAGAGGCGGCCTCAGTAAAAGCAAGCGAGAGGCTTGGATTTCTTAGGGCGTTGCTGAGCGTCAGGGTGATGTCTTTGCTGTTGTGTTTTTCAGATGTAGAGGCCGGACCTGTGCGCCGAGAGGCACGGACGGAGATGCGTGCGGGTCGAGTGCCATAGCGAGGTGGGTCTGCTGCGGTGTCGGTGGGAAGATGTGGCCGGGGGCTGTGCGACTAGATAACGGGTTTTGGTTTTGCTTTGAAGGTACGGGGCCGTGGGCAAAGCAGTAGAGTGGCAGAGGAGCTGGCTTGGGTGAAGAGAGCAACGGTGAGTTGCGTGAAGCAGCAGTTGTTGTTCGTGTGTCCTCGAGTCCGTGAAGGTACAGCCGTCCTTGACTGCTTGTGGATTGCAGGTGGAGCGCGTCCTCGACGTGTCAGCCCAAGGTGATGCAGGTTCGGTGGCCGAGCGCTGAAGGTAACGTAGCGGGAGATGGGATTCGCTGGGAGCTGCCTGTCTATTTGGGTTGTGTCTAAGCAGGTCTCTTCTTGCAGGTTCAGCCTGCGGCGTCAGAGGGGCCCAGCTTGGTGTCAGCAAACGGCGTGAGAAGGTGAGGTGGTTGTCCGAGGTGGTGTCTAAGAGCCAAGTGCTATGTAGCAACTCAGCTGAGCGTTTTTGGTTTTGGCAGGTGCTGTTCGGGGAGCGTCTGGAAGAGGGTGAGCGCCTGAGGGGAGACTGGGTCGTCGTGAGGAGGAGCGTGGGAGTGTAGATTTCTCATGGTCACAAAAGGAGCTTTTGGTCTTGGAACTGCAGGTGCCCCAGGCCGTGTCAGCTGCCGGTTCTGACGTTTGAGCGAGCAAGGGGCAGGTGAGCAGAATGCCCGGGTGGTTTTGCGATGGGTGACGGGGCGTAGTACAAGATGTTGGCGGCGAGCGGTGTGGTGCCGACGGCTGGCACTGTGTTTTCCTCTTTGTTTTTTTCTTGCAGATGCTGAAGAGGAACCCCGTGACTGCAGGATTATTTCCGTTAGCCGCTGTGATTTGAGGTGCTTTGGCCCAGGACAGCTTGAGTCGTGGCCCCCTGCAAGCTAAGTTGAGGGAGCAGAGGTGGGAAGCGGGAGGCGGGTTGGGGCTAGCAGGGAGGGGTTTTGAAGGTAGCCTAGGCGGTGCAGGGAGAGTCGTCTTTGGGCCGGTGAAGGCAGAGGGGCGTACTTCTGAGCCCAAACCCTGCATGGGCAGGGCAGTTCCAGCCTGTATCTGTTGGGGTCTAGTCTGTCTAGTCACCGTGCCGCGTCTGAAATTTTCTGCAGGTCTTTTGTGGTCAAGGCACGCCGGGCTTTTGCTGCGGCCTTGCAGCCCGCCTCGCCATCCGGAAGAGGTACTCTTCCGTTTTCTTGGATCCCTGTTGTGGGACTCGTTCCGCGCATCCTCTGCATCTTTAGGCTTTTAAAAGGGGCTTCTTGCCCGTCCATCTAGCCAGTTGCGGCCACATCTCTTTGGAACCCTGCACGGTTCATGGCTTTTCCAGGGCTGCCGTAGGTTCTCCCTCGGAGCCCTGTCCGTTGCCTTGCCCATTGGCAGGGGTGGTCCCGGAGTCCTCTTTGTCGCTGTGAGTCTTCTTTTGTCCCCGGTTCGCGACGTTGGTCTTGTGTGCTGGTGTTCTGTGTGTATTTGTGTCTGGTTGGAGCTGCTCTGCCTGGTGCGTAGAGGAATTGCTAAGAGTCAGCCGAGGTAGAGTGGCCTGATTGCGGGCTTAAGGTTTTGACGAGACTAGACGTTGCAGTCTAGGGGCGTCCATTACTTTGCAGTCTAGGGGCGTCCATTACTTTGCAGTCTTGGGGCGTCCATTACTTTGCAGTCTTGGGGCGTCCATTACTTTGCAGAAGTAGTAGCCCTTGGTGTGGCGGGTGAGGAGTGTAGTTTCTGCTCTTCTCTGGAGCCACGACCAAAACTGCGTGGGAGAAGGCAGTGGGAGCGGTGGCGAAGGGGTTTGTACGTGAAGGGAGCGGCAATTCATGTTTGGGTTTGGTTGTGGACCAGCTTTGCTTGGCTGTAAGGCCCAGTAGAGGCGGCCTCAGTAAAAGCAAGCGAGAGGCTTGGATTTCTTAGGGCGTTGCTGAGCGTCAGGGTGATGTCTTTGCTGTTGTGTTTTTCAGATGTAGAGGCCGGACCTGTGCGCCGAGAGGCACAGACGGAGATGCGTGCGGGTCGAGTGCCATAGCGAGGTGGGTCTGCTGCGGTGTCGGTGGGAAGATGTGGCCGGGGGCTGTGCGACTAGATAACGGGTTTTGGTTTTGCTTTGAAGGTACGGGGCCGTGGGCAAAGCAGTAGAGTGGCAGAGGAGCTGGCTTGGGTGAAGAGAGCAACGGTGAGTTGCGTGAAGCAGCAGTTGTTGTTCGTGTGTCCTCGAGTCCGTGAAGTTACAGCCGTCCTTGACTGCTTGTGGATTGCAGGTGGAGCGCGTCCTCGACGTGTCAGCCCAAGGTGATGGAGGTTCGGTGGCCGAGCGCTGAAGGTAACGTAGCGGGAGATGGGATTCGCTGGGAGCTGCCTGTCTATTTGGGTTGTGTCTAAGCAGGTCTCTTCTTGCAGGTTCAGCCTGCGGCGTCAGAGGGGCCCAGCTTGGTGTCAGCAAACGGCGTGAGAAGGTGAGGTGGTTGTCCGAGGTGGTGTCTAAGAGCCAAGTGCTATGTAGCAACTCAGCTGAGCGTTTTTGGTTTTGGCAGGTGCTGTTCGGGGAGCGTCTGGAAGAGGGTGAGCGCCTGAGGGGAGACTGGGTCGTCGTGAGGAGGAGCGTGGGAGTGTAGATTTCTCATGGTCACAAAAGGAGCTTTTGGTCTTGGAACTGCAGGTGCCCCAGGCCGTGTCAGCTGCCGGTTCTGACGTTTGAGCGAGCAAGGGGCAGGTGAGCAGAATGCCCGGGTGGTTTTGCGATGGGTGACGGGGCGTAGTACAAGATGTTGGCGGCGAGCGGTGTGGTGCCGACGGCTGGCACTGTGTTTTCCTCTTTGTTTTTTTCTTGCAGATGCTGAAGAGGAACCCCGTGACTGCAGGATTATTTCCGTTAGCCGCTGTGATTTGAGGTGCTTTGGCCCAGGACAGCTTGAGTCGTGGCCCCCTGCAAGCTAAGTTGAGGGAGCAGAGGTGGGAAGCGGGAGGCGGGTTGGGGCTAGCAGGGAGGGGTTTTGAAGGTAGCCTAGGCTGTGCAGGGAGAGTCGTCTTTGGGCCGGTGAAGGCAGAGGGGCGTACTTCTGAGCCCAAACCCTGCATGGGCAGGGCAGTTCCAGCCTGTATCTGTTGGGGTCTAGTCTGTCTAGTCACCGTGCCGCGTCTGAAATTTTCTGCAGGTCTTTTGTGGTCAAGGCACGCCGGGCTTTTGCTGCGGCCTTGCAGCCCGCCTCGCCATCCGGAAGAGGTACTCTTCCGTTTTCTTGGATCCCTGTTGTGGGACTCGTTCCGCGCATCCTCTGCATCTTTAGGCTTTTAAAAGGGGCTTCTTGCCCGTCCATCTAGCCAGTTGCGGCCACATCTCTTTGGAACCCTGCACGGTTCATGGCTTTTCCAGGGCTGCCGTAGGTTCTCCCTCGGAGCACTGTCCGTTGCCTTGCCCATTGGCAGGGGTGGTCCCGGAGTCCTCTTTGTCGCTGTGAGTCTTCTTTTGTCCCCGGTTCGCGACGTTGGTCTTGTGTGCTGGTGTTCTGTGTGTATTTGTGTCTGGTTGGAGCTGCTCTGCCTGGTGCGTAGAGGAATTGCTAAGAGTCAGCCGAGGTAGAGTGGCCTGATTGCGGGCTTAAGGTTTTGACGAGACTAGACGTTGCAGTCTAGGGGCGTCCATTACTTTGCAGAAGTAGCAGCCCTTGGTGTGGCGGGTGAGGAGGGTAGTTTCTTCTCTTCTCTGGAGCTACGGAGGGGACGACCAAAACTGCGTGGGAGAAGGCAGTGGGAGCTGTGGCGAAGGGGTTTGTACGTGAAGGGAGCGGCAATTCATGTTTGGGTTTGGTTGTGGACCAGCTTTGCTTGGCTGTAAGGCCCAGTAGAGGCGGCCTCAGTAAAAGCAAGCGAGAGGCTTGGATTTCTTAGGGCGTTGCTGAGCGTCAGGGTGATGTCTTTGCTGTTGTGTTTTTCAGATGTAGAGGCCGGACCTGTGCGCCGAGAGGCACAGACGGAGATGCGTGCGGGTCGAGTGCCATAGCGAGGTGGGTCTGCTGCGGTGTCGGTGGGAAGATGTGGCCGGGGGCTGTGCGACTAGATAACGGGTTTTGGTTTTGCTTTGAAGGTACGGGGCCGTGGGCAAAGCAGTAGAGTGGCAGAGGAGCTGGCTTGGGTGAAGAGAGCAACGGTGAGTTGCGTGAAGCAGCAGTTGTTGTTCGTGTGTCCTCGAGTCCGTGAAGGTACAGCCGTCCTTGACTGCTTGTGGATTGCAGGTGGAGCGCGTCCTCGACGTGTCAGCCCAAGGTGATGGAGGTTCGGTGGCCGAGCGCTGAAGGTAACGTAGCGGGAGATGGGATTCGCTGGGAGCTGCCTGTCTATTTGGGTTGTGTCTAAGCAGGTCTCTTCTTGCAGGTTCAGCCTGCGGCGTCAGAGGGGCCCAGCTTGGTGTCAGCAAACGGCGTGAGAAGGTGAGGTGGTTGTCCGAGGTGGTGTCTAAGAGCCAAGTGCTATGTAGCAACTCAGCTGAGCGTTTTTGGTTTTGGCAGGTGCTGTTCGGGGAGCGTCTGGAAGAGGGTGAGCGCCTGAGGGGAGACTGGGTCGTCGTGAGGAGGAGCGTGGGAGTGTAGATTTCTCATGGTCACAAAAGGAGCTTTTGGTCTTGGAACTGCAGGTGCCCCAGGCCGTGTCAGCTGCCGGTTCTGACGTTTGAGCGAGCAAGGGGCAGGTGAGCAGAATGCCCGGGTGGTTTTGCGATGGGTGACGGGGCGTAGTACAAGATGTTGGCGGCGAGCGGTGTGGTGCCGACGGCTGGCACTGTGTTTTCCTCTTTGTTTTTTTCTTGCAGATGCTGAAGAGGAACCCCGTGACTGCAGGATTATTTCCGTTAGCCGCTGTGATTTGAGGTGCTTTGGCCCAGGACAGCTTGAGTCGTGGCCCCCTGCAAGCTAAGTTGAGGGAGCAGAGGTGGGAAGCGGGAGGCGGGTTGGGGCTAGCAGGGAGGGGTTTTGAAGGTAGCCTAGGCTGTGCAGGGAGAGTCGTCTTTGGGCCGGTGAAGGCAGAGGGGCGTACTTCTGAGCCCAAACCCTGCATGGGCAGGGCAGTTCCAGCCTGTATCTGTTGGGGTCTAGTCTGTCTAGTCACCGTGCCGCGTCTGAAATTTTCTGCAGGTCTTTTGTGGTCAAGGCACGCCGGGCTTTTGCTGCGGCCTTGCAGCCCGCCTCGCCATCCGGAAGAGGTACTCTTCCGTTTTCTTGGATCCCTGTTGTGGGACTCGTTCCGCGCATCCTCTGCATCTTTAGGCTTTTAAAAGGGGCTTCTTGCCCGTCCATCTAGCCAGTTGCGGCCACATCTCTTTGGAACCCTGCACGGTTCATGGCTTTTCCAGGGCTGCCGTAGGTTCTCCCTCGGAGCCCTGTCCGTTGCCTTGCCCATTGGCAGGGGTGGTCCCGGAGTCCTCTTTGTCGCTGTGAGTCTTCTTTTGTCCCCGGTTCGCGACGTTGCTCTTGTGTGCTGGTGTTCTGTGTGTATTTGTGTCTGGTTGGAGCTGCTCTGCCTGGTGCGTAGAGGAATTGCTAAGAGTCAGCCGAGGTAGAGTGGCCTGATTGCGGGCTTAAGGTTTTGACGAGACTAGACGTTGCAGTCTAGGGGCGTCCATTACTTTGCAGTCTTGGGGCGTCCATTACTTTGCAGTCTTGGGGCGTCCATTACTTTGCAGAAGTAGTAGCCCTTGGTGTGGCGGGTGAGGAGTGTAGTTTCTGCTCTTCTCTGGAGCCACGACCAAAACTGCGTGGGAGAAGGCAGTGGGAGCGGTGGCGAAGGGGTTTGTACGTGAAGGGAGCGGCAATTCATGTTTGGGTTTGGTTGTGGACCAGCTTTGCTTGGCTGTAAGGCCCAGTAGAGGCGGCCTCAGTAAAAGCAAGCGAGAGGCTTGGATTTCTTAGGGCGTTGCTGAGCGTCAGGGTGATGTCTTTGCTGTTGTGTTTTTCAGATGTAGAGGCCGGACCTGTGCGCCGAGAGGCACGGACGGAGATGCGTGCGGGTCGAGTGCCATAGCGAGGTGGGTCTGCTGCGGTGTCGGTGGGAAGATGTGGCCGGGGGCTGTGCGACTAGATAACGGGTTTTGGTTTTGCTTTGAAGGTACGGGGCCGTGGGCAAAGCAGTAGAGTGGCAGAGGAGCTGGCTTGGGTGAAGAGAGCAACGGTGAGTTGCGTGAAGCAGCAGTTGTTGTTCGTGTGTCCTCGAGTCCGTGAAGGTACAGCCGTCCTTGACTGCTTGTGGATTGCAGGTGGAGCGCGTCCTCGACGTGTCAGCCCAAGGTGATGGAGGTTCGGTGGCCGAGCGCTGAAGGTAACGTAGCGGGAGATGGGATTCGCTGGGAGCTGCCTGTCTATTTGGGTTGTGTCTAAGCAGGTCTCTTCTTGCAGGTTCAGCCTGCGGCGTCAGAGGGGCCCAGCTTGGTGTCAGCAAACGGCGTGAGAAGGTGAGGTGGTTGTCCGAGGTGGTGTCTAAGAGCCAAGTGCTATGTAGCAACTCAGCTGAGCGTTTTTGGTTTTGGCAGGTGCTGTTCGGGGAGCGTCTGGAAGAGGGTGAGCGCCTGAGGGGAGACTGGGTCGTCGTGAGGAGGAGCGTGGGAGTGTAGATTTCTCATGGTCACAAAAGGAGCTTTTGGTCTTGGAACTGCAGGTGCCCCAGGCCGTGTCAGCTGCCGGTTCTGACGTTTGAGCGAGCAAGGGGCAGGTGAGCAGAATGCCCGGGTGGTTTTGCGATGGGTGACGGGGCGTAGTACAAGATGTTGGCGGCGAGCGGTGTGGTGCCGACGGCTGGCACTGTGTTTTCCTCTTTGTTTTTTTCTTGCAGATGCTGAAGAGGAACCCCGTGACTGCAGGATTATTTCCGTTAGCCGCTGTGATTTGAGGTGCTTTGGCCCAGGACAGCTTGAGTCGTGGCCCTCTGCAAGCTAAGTTGAGGGAGCAGAGGTGGGAAGCGGGAGGCGGGTTGGGGCTAGCAGGGAGGGGTTTTGAAGGTAGCCTAGGCTGTGCAGGGAGAGTCGTCTTTGGGCCGGTGAAGGCAGAGGGGCGTACTTCTGAGCCCAAACCCTGCATGGGCAGGGCAGTTCCAGCCTGTATCTGTTGGGGTCTAGTCTGTCTAGTCACCGTGCCGCGTCTGAAATTTTCTGCAGGTCTTTTGTGGTCAAGGCACGCCGGGCTTTTGCTGCGACCTTGCAGCCCGCCTCGCCATCCGGAAGAGGTACTCTTCCGTTTTCTTGGATCCCTGTTGTGGGACTCGTTCCGCGCATCCTCTGCATCTTTAGGCCTTTAAAAGGGGCTTCTTGCCCGTCCATCTAGCCAGTTGCGGCCACATCTCTTTGGAACCCTGCACGGTTCATGGCTTTTCCAGGGCTGCCGTAGGTTCTCCCTCGGAGCCCTGTCCATTGCCTTGCCCATTGGCAGGGGTGGTCCCGGAGTCCTCTTTGTCGCTGTGAGTCTTCTTTTGTCCCCGGTTCGCGACGTTGGTCTTGTGTGCTGGTGTTCTGTGTGTATTTGTGTCTGGTTGGAGCTGCTCTGCCTGGTGCGTAGAGGAATTGCTAAGAGTCAGCCGAGGTAGAGTGGCCTGATTGCGGGCTTAAGGTTTTGACGAGACTAGACGTTGCAGTCTAGGGGCGTCCATTACTTTGCAGAAGTAGCAGCCCTTGGTGTGGCGGGTGAGGAGGGTAGTTTCTTCTCTTCTCTGGAGCTACGGAGGGGACGACCAAAACTGCGTGGGAGAAGGCAGTGGGAGCTGTGGCGAAGGGGTTTGTACGTGAAGGGAGCGGCAATTCATGTTTGGGTTTGGTTGTGGACCAGCTTTGCTTGGCTGTAAGGCCCAGTAGAGGCGGCCTCAGTAAAAGCAAGCGAGAGGCTTGGATTTCTTAGGGCGTTGCTGAGCGTCAGGGTGATGTCTTTGCTGTTGTGTTTTTCAGATGTAGAGGCCGGACCTGTGCGCCGAGAGGCACAGACGGAGATGCGTGCGGGTCGAGTGCCATAGCGAGGTGGGTCTGCTGCGGTGTCGGTGGGAAGATGTGGCCGGGGGCTGTGCGACTAGATAACGGGTTTTGGTTTTGCTTTGAAGGTACGGGGCCGTGGGCAAAGCAGTAGAGTGGCAGAGGAGCTGGCTTGGGTGAAGAGAGCAACGGTGAGTTGCGTGAAGCAGCAGTTGTTGTTCGTGTGTCCTCGAGTCCGTGAAGGTACAGCCGTCCTTGACTGCTTGTGGATTGCAGGTGGAGCGCGTCCTCGACGTGTCAGCCCAAGGTGATGCAGGTTCGGTGGCCGAGCGCTGAAGGTAACGTAGCGGGAGATGGGATTCGCTGGGAGCTGCCTGTCTATTTGGGTTGTGTCTAAGCAGGTCTCTTCTTGCAGGTTCAGCCTGCGGCGTCAGAGGGGCCCAGCTTGGTGTCAGCAAACGGCGTGAGAAGGTGAGGTGGTTGTCCGAGGTGGTGTCTAAGAGCCAAGTGCTATGTAGCAACTCAGCTGAGCGTTTTTGGTTTTGGCAGGTGCTGTTCGGGGAGCGTCTGGAAGAGGGTGAGCGCCTGAGGGGA
Organism: Phaenicophaeus curvirostris; assembly: GCF_032191515.1. NCBI lineage: Eukaryota > Metazoa > Chordata > Aves > Cuculiformes > Cuculidae > Phaenicophaeus > Phaenicophaeus curvirostris. Next base: position 60,957,177 of record NC_091397.1, read on the forward strand.
GACTGGGTCGTCGTGAGGAGGAGCGTGGGAGTGTAGATTTCTCATGGTCACAAAAGGAGCTTTTGGTCTTGGAACTGCAGGTGCCCCAGGCCGTGTCAGCTGCCGGTTCTGACGTTTGAGCGAGCAAGGGGCAGGTGAGCAGAATGCCCGGGTGGTTTTGCGATGGGTGACGGGGCGTAGTAGAAGATGTTGGCGGCGAGCGGTGTGGTGCCGACGGCTGGCACTGTGTTTTCCTCTTTGTTTTTTTCTTGCAGATGCTGAAGAGGAACCCCGTGACTGCAGGATTATTTCCGTTAGCCGCTGTGATTTGAGGTGCTTTGGCCCAGGACAGCTTGAGTCGTGGCCCCCTGCAAGCTAAGTTGAGGGAGCAGAGGTGGGAAGCGGGAGGCGGGTTGGGGCTAGCAGGGAGGGGTTTTGAAGGTAGCCTAGGCGGTGCAGGGAGAGTCGTCTTTGGGCCGGTGAAGGCAGAGGGGCGTACTTCTGAGCCCAAACCCTGCATGGGCAGGGCAGTTCCAGCCTGTATCTGTTGGGGTCTAGTCTGTCTAGTCACCGTGCCGCGTCTGAAATTTTCTGCAGGTCTTTTGTGGTCAAGGCACGCCGGGCTTTTGCTGCGGCCTTGCAGCCCGCCTCGCCATCCGGAAGAGGTACTCTTCCGTTTTCTTGGATCCCTGTTGTGGGACTCGTTCCGCGCATCCTCTGCATCTTTAGGCCTTTAAAAGGGGCTTCTTGCCCGTCCATCTAGCCAGTTGCGGCCACATCTCTTTGGAACCCTGCACGGTTCATGGCTTTTCCAGGGCTGCCGTAGGTTCTCCCTCGGAGCCCTGTCCGTTGCCTTGCCCATTGGCAGGGGTGGTCCCGGAGTCCTCTTTGTCGCTGTGAGTCTTCTTTTGTCCCCGGTTCGCGACGTTGCTCTTGTGTGCTGGTGTTCTGTGTGTATTTGTGTCTGGTTGGAGCTGCTCTGCCTGGTGCGTAGAGGAATTGCTAAGAGTCAGCCGAGGTAGAGTGGCCTGATTGCGGGCTTAAGGTTTTGACGAGACTAGACGTTGCAGTCTTAGGGCGTCCATTACTTTGCAGTCTTGGGGCGTCCATTACTTTGCAGTCTTGGGGCGTCCATTACTTTGCAGAAGTAGTAGCCCTTGGTGTGGCGGGTGAGGAGTGTAGTTTCTGCTCTTCTCTGGAGCCACGACCAAAACTGCGTGGGAGAAGGCAGTGGGAGCGGTGGCGAAGGGGTTTGTACGTGAAGGGAGCGGCAATTCATGTTTGGGTTTGGTTGTGGACCAGCTTTGCTTGGCTGTAAGGCCCAGTAGAGGCGGCCTCAGTAAAAGCAAGCGAGAGGCTTGGATTTCTTAGGGCGTTGCTGAGCGTCAGGGTGATGTCTTTGCTGTTGTGTTTTTCAGATGTAGAGGCCGGACCTGTGCGCCGAGAGGCACGGACGGAGATGCGTGCGGGTCGAGTGCCATAGCGAGGTGGGTCTGCTGCGGTGTCGGTGGGAAGATGTGGCCGGGGGCTGTGCGACTAGATAACGGGTTTTGGTTTTGCTTTGAAGGTACGGGGCCGTGGGCAAAGCAGTAGAGTGGCAGAGGAGCTGGCTTGGGTGAAGAGAGCAACGGTGAGTTGCGTGAAGCAGCAGTTGTTGTTCGTGTGTCCTCGAGTCCGTGAAGGTACAGCCGTCCTTGACTGCTTGTGGATTGCAGGTGGAGCGCGTCCTCGACGTGTCAGCCCAAGGTGATGGAGGTTCGGTGGCCGAGCGCTGAAGGTAACGTAGCGGGAGATGGGATTCGCTGGGAGCTGCCTGTCTATTTGGGTTGTGTCTAAGCAGGTCTCTTCTTGCAGGTTCAGCCTGCGGCGTCAGAGGGGCCCAGCTTGGTGTCAGCAAACGGCGTGAGAAGGTGAGGTGGTTGTCCGAGGTGGTGTCTAAGAGCCAAGTGCTATGTAGCAACTCAGCTGAGCGTTTTTGGTTTTGGCAGGTGCTGTTCGGGGAGCGTCTGGAAGAGGGTGAGCGCCTGAGGGGAGACTGGGTCGTCGTGAGGAGGAGCGTGGGAGTGTAGATTTCTCATGGTCACAAAAGGAGCTTTTGGTCTTGGAACTGCAGGTGCCCCAGGCCGTGTCAGCTGCCGGTTCTGACGTTTGAGCGAGCAAGGGGCAGGTGAGCAGAATGCCCGGGTGGTTTTGCGATGGGTGACGGGGCGTAGTACAAGATGTTGGCGGCGAGCGGTGTGGTGCCGACGGCTGGCACTGTGTTTTCCTCTTTGTTTTTTTCTTGCAGATGCTGAAGAGGAACCCCGTGACTGCAGGATTATTTCCGTTAGCCGCTGTGATTTGAGGTGCTTTGGCCCAGGACAGCTTGAGTCGTGGCCCTCTGCAAGCTAAGTTGAGGGAGCAGAGGTGGGAAGCGGGAGGCGGGTTGGGGCTAGCAGGGAGGGGTTTTGAAGGTAGCCTAGGCTGTGCAGGGAGAGTCGTCTTTGGGCCGGTGAAGGCAGAGGGGCGTACTTCTGAGCCCAAACCCTGCATGGGCAGGGCAGTTCCAGCCTGTATCTGTTGGGGTCTAGTCTGTCTAGTCACCGTGCCGCGTCTGAAATTTTCTGCAGGTCTTTTGTGGTCAAGGCACGCCGGGCTTTTGCTGCGACCTTGCAGCCCGCCTCGCCATCCGGAAGAGGTACTCTTCCGTTTTCTTGGATCCCTGTTGTGGGACTCGTTCCGCGCATCCTCTGCATCTTTAGGCCTTTAAAAGGGGCTTCTTGCCCGTCCATCTAGCCAGTTGCGGCCACATCTCTTTGGAACCCTGCACGGTTCATGGCTTTTCCAGGGCTGCCGTAGGTTCTCCCTCGGAGCCCTGTCCATTGCCTTGCCCATTGGCAGGGGTGGTCCCGGAGTCCTCTTTGTCGCTGTGAGTCTTCTTTTGTCCCCGGTTCGCGACGTTGGTCTTGTGTGCTGGTGTTCTGTGTGTATTTGTGTCTGGTTGGAGCTGCTCTGCCTGGTGCGTAGAGGAATTGCTAAGAGTCAGCCGAGGTAGAGTGGCCTGATTGCGGGCTTAAGGTTTTGACGAGACTAGACGTTGCAGTCTAGGGGCGTCCATTACTTTGCAGAAGTAGCAGCCCTTGGTGTGGCGGGTGAGGAGGGTAGTTTCTTCTCTTCTCTGGAGCTACGGAGGGGACGACCAAAACTGCGTGGGAGAAGGCAGTGGGAGCTGTGGCGAAGGGGTTTGTACGTGAAGGGAGCGGCAATTCATGTTTGGGTTTGGTTGTGGACCAGCTTTGCTTGGCTGTAAGGCCCAGTAGAGGCGGCCTCAGTAAAAGCAAGCGAGAGGCTTGGATTTCTTAGGGCGTTGCTGAGCGTCAGGGTGATGTCTTTGCTGTTGTGTTTTTCAGATGTAGAGGCCGGACCTGTGCGCCGAGAGGCACAGACGGAGATGCGTGCGGGTCGAGTGCCATAGCGAGGTGGGTCTGCTGCGGTGTCGGTGGGAAGATGTGGCCGGGGGCTGTGCGACTAGATAACGGGTTTTGGTTTTGCTTTGAAGGTACGGGGCCGTGGGCAAAGCAGTAGAGTGGCAGAGGAGCTGGCTTGGGTGAAGAGAGCAACGGTGAGTTGCGTGAAGCAGCAGTTGTTGTTCGTGTGTCCTCGAGTCCGTGAAGGTACAGCCGTCCTTGACTGCTTGTGGATTGCAGGTGGAGCGCGTCCTCGACGTGTCAGCCCAAGGTGATGCAGGTTCGGTGGCCGAGCGCTGAAGGTAACGTAGCGGGAGATGGGATTCGCTGGGAGCTGCCTGTCTATTTGGGTTGTGTCTAAGCAGGTCTCTTCTTGCAGGTTCAGCCTGCGGCGTCAGAGGGGCCCAGCTTGGTGTCAGCAAACGGCGTGAGAAGGTGAGGTGGTTGTCCGAGGTGGTGTCTAAGAGCCAAGTGCTATGTAGCAACTCAGCTGAGCGTTTTTGGTTTTGGCAGGTGCTGTTCGGGGAGCGTCTGGAAGAGGGTGAGCGCCTGAGGGGAGACTGGGTCGTCGTGAGGAGGAGCGTGGGAGTGTAGATTTCTCATGGTCACAAAAGGAGCTTTTGGTCTTGGAACTGCAGGTGCCCCAGGCCGTGTCAGCTGCCGGTTCTGACGTTTGAGCGAGCAAGGGGCAGGTGAGCAGAATGCCCGGGTGGTTTTGCGATGGGTGACGGGGCGTAGTAGAAGATGTTGGCGGCGAGCGGTGTGGTGCCGACGGCTGGCACTGTGTTTTCCTCTTTGTTTTTTTCTTGCAGATGCTGAAGAGGAACCCCGTGACTGCAGGATTATTTCCGTTAGCCGCTGTGATTTGAGGTGCTTTGGCCCAGGACAGCTTGAGTCGTGGCCCCCTGCAAGCTAAGTTGAGGGAGCAGAGGTGGGAAGCGGGAGGCGGGTTGGGGCTAGCAGGGAGGGGTTTTGAAGGTAGCCTAGGCGGTGCAGGGAGAGTCGTCTTTGGGCCGGTGAAGGCAGAGGGGCGTACTTCTGAGCCCAAACCCTGCATGGGCAGGGCAGTTCCAGCCTGTATCTGTTGGGGTCTAGTCTGTCTAGTCACCGTGCCGCGTCTGAAATTTTCTGCAGGTCTTTTGTGGTCAAGGCACGCCGGGCTTTTGCTGCGGCCTTGCAGCCCGCCTCGCCATCCGGAAGAGGTACTCTTCCGTTTTCTTGGATCCCTGTTGTGGGACTCGTTCCGCGCATCCTCTGCATCTTTAGGCCTTTAAAAGGGGCTTCTTGCCCGTCCATCTAGCCAGTTGCGGCCACATCTCTTTGGAACCCTGCACGGTTCATGGCTTTTCCAGGGCTGCCGTAGGTTCTCCCTCGGAGCCCTGTCCGTTGCCTTGCCCATTGGCAGGGGTGGTCCCGGAGTCCTCTTTGTCGCTGTGAGTCTTCTTTTGTCCCCGGTTCGCGACGTTGCTCTTGTGTGCTGGTGTTCTGTGTGTATTTGTGTCTGGTTGGAGCTGCTCTGCCTGGTGCGTAGAGGAATTGCTAAGAGTCAGCCGAGGTAGAGTGGCCTGATTGCGGGCTTAAGGTTTTGACGAGACTAGACGTTGCAGTCTTAGGGCGTCCATTACTTTGCAGTCTTGGGGCGTCCATTACTTTGCAGTCTTGGGGCGTCCATTACTTTGCAGAAGTAGTAGCCCTTGGTGTGGCGGGTGAGGAGTGTAGTTTCTGCTCTTCTCTGGAGCCACGACCAAAACTGCGTGGGAGAAGGCAGTGGGAGCGGTGGCGAAGGGGTTTGTACGTGAAGGGAGCGGCAATTCATGTTTGGGTTTGGTTGTGGACCAGCTTTGCTTGGCTGTAAGGCCCAGTAGAGGCGGCCTCAGTAAAAGCAAGCGAGAGGCTTGGATTTCTTAGGGCGTTGCTGAGCGTCAGGGTGATGTCTTTGCTGTTGTGTTTTTCAGATGTAGAGGCCGGACCTGTGCGCCGAGAGGCACGGACGGAGATGCGTGCGGGTCGAGTGCCATAGCGAGGTGGGTCTGCTGCGGTGTCGGTGGGAAGATGTGGCCGGGGGCTGTGCGACTAGATAACGGGTTTTGGTTTTGCTTTGAAGGTACGGGGCCGTGGGCAAAGCAGTAGAGTGGCAGAGGAGCTGGCTTGGGTGAAGAGAGCAACGGTGAGTTGCGTGAAGCAGCAGTTGTTGTTCGTGTGTCCTCGAGTCCGTGAAGGTACAGCCGTCCTTGACTGCTTGTGGATTGCAGGTGGAGCGCGTCCTCGACGTGTCAGCCCAAGGTGATGGAGGTTCGGTGGCCGAGCGCTGAAGGTAACGTAGCGGGAGATGGGATTCGCTGGGAGCTGCCTGTCTATTTGGGTTGTGTCTAAGCAGGTCTCTTCTTGCAGGTTCAGCCTGCGGCGTCAGAGGGGCCCAGCTTGGTGTCAGCAAACGGCGTGAGAAGGTGAGGTGGTTGTCCGAGGTGGTGTCTAAGAGCCAAGTGCTATGTAGCAACTCAGCTGAGCGTTTTTGGTTTTGGCAGGTGCTGTTCGGGGAGCGTCTGGAAGAGGGTGAGCGCCTGAGGGGAGACTGGGTCGTCGTGAGGAGGAGCGTGGGAGTGTAGATTTCTCATGGTCACAAAAGGAGCTTTTGGTCTTGGAACTGCAGGTGCCCCAGGCCGTGTCAGCTGCCGGTTCTGACGTTTGAGCGAGCAAGGGGCAGGTGAGCAGAATGCCCGGGTGGTTTTGCGATGGGTGACGGGGCGTAGTACAAGATGTTGGCGGCGAGCGGTGTGGTGCCGACGGCTGGCACTGTGTTTTCCTCTTTGTTTTTTTCTTGCAGATGCTGAAGAGGAACCCCGTGACTGCAGGATTATTTCCGTTAGCCGCTGTGATTTGAGGTGCTTTGGCCCAGGACAGCTTGAGTCGTGGCCCTCTGCAAGCTAAGTTGAGGGAGCAGAGGTGGGAAGCGGGAGGCGGGTTGGGGCTAGCAGGGAGGGGTTTTGAAGGTAGCCTAGGCTGTGCAGGGAGAGTCGTCTTTGGGCCGGTGAAGGCAGAGGGGCGTACTTCTGAGCCCAAACCCTGCATGGGCAGGGCAGTTCCAGCCTGTATCTGTTGGGGTCTAGTCTGTCTAGTCACCGTGCCGCGTCTGAAATTTTCTGCAGGTCTTTTGTGGTCAAGGCACGCCGGGCTTTTGCTGCGACCTTGCAGCCCGCCTCGCCATCCGGAAGAGGTACTCTTCCGTTTTCTTGGATCCCTGTTGTGGGACTCGTTCCGCGCATCCTCTGCATCTTTAGGCCTTTAAAAGGGGCTTCTTGCCCGTCCATCTAGCCAGTTGCGGCCACATCTCTTTGGAACCCTGCACGGTTCATGGCTTTTCCAGGGCTGCCGTAGGTTCTCCCTCGGAGCCCTGTCCATTGCCTTGCCCATTGGCAGGGGTGGTCCCGGAGTCCTCTTTGTCGCTGTGAGTCTTCTTTTGTCCCCGGTTCGCGACGTTGGTCTTGTGTGCTGGTGTTCTGTGTGTATTTGTGTCTGGTTGGAGCTGCTCTGCCTGGTGCGTAGAGGAATTGCTAAGAGTCAGCCGAGGTAGAGTGGCCTGATTGCGGGCTTAAGGTTTTGACGAGACTAGACGTTGCAGTCTAGGGGCGTCCATTACTTTGCAGAAGTAGCAGCCCTTGGTGTGGCGGGTGAGGAGGGTAGTTTCTTCTCTTCTCTGGAGCTACGGAGGGGACGACCAAAACTGCGTGGGAGAAGGCAGTGGGAGCTGTGGCGAAGGGGTTTGTACGTGAAGGGAGCGGCAATTCATGTTTGGGTTTGGTTGTGGACCAGCTTTGCTTGGCTGTAAGGCCCAGTAGAGGCGGCCTCAGTAAAAGCAAGCGAGAGGCTTGGATTTCTTAGGGCGTTGCTGAGCGTCAGGGTGATGTCTTTGCTGTTGTGTTTTTCAGATGTAGAGGCCGGACCTGTGCGCCGAGAGGCACAGACGGAGATGCGTGCGGGTCGAGTGCCATAGCGAGGTGGGTCTGCTGCGGTGTCGGTGGGAAGATGTGGCCGGGGGCTGTGCGACTAGATAACGGGTTTTGGTTTTGCTTTGAAGGTACGGGGCCGTGGGCAAAGCAGTAGAGTGGCAGAGGAGCTGGCTTGGGTGAAGAGAGCAACGGTGAGTTGCGTGAAGCAGCAGTTGTTGTTCGTGTGTCCTCGAGTCCGTGAAGGTACAGCCGTCCTTGACTGCTTGTGGATTGCAGGTGGAGCGCGTCCTCGACGTGTCAGCCCAAGGTGATGGAGGTTCGGTGGCCGAGCGCTGAAGGTAACGTAGCGGGAGATGGGATTCGCTGGGAGCTGCCTGTCTATTTGGGTTGTGTCTAAGCAGGTCTCTTCTTGCAGGTTCAGCCTGCGGCGTCAGAGGGGCCCAGCTTGGTGTCAGCAAACGGCGTGAGAAGGTGAGGTGGTTGTCCGAGGTGGTGTCTAAGAGCCAAGTGCTATGTAGCAACTCAGCTGAGCGTTTTTGGTTTTGGCAGGTGCTGTTCGGGGAGCGTCTGGAAGAGGGTGAGCGCCTGAGGGGAGACTGGGTCGTCGTGAGGAGGAGCGTGGGAGTGTAGATTTCTCATGGTCACAAAAGGAGCTTTTGGTCTTGGAACTGCAGGTGCCCCAGGCCGTGTCAGCTGCCGGTTCTGACGTTTGAGCGAGCAAGGGGCAGGTGAGCAGAATGCCCGGGTGGTTTTGCGATGGGTGATGGGGCGTAGTAGAAGATGTTGGCGGCGAGCGGTGTGGTGCCGACGGCTGGCACTGTGTTTTCCTCTGTGTTTTTTTCTTGCAGGTGCTGAAGAGGAACCCCGTGACTGTAGGATTATTACCGTTATCTGCTGTGATTTAAGCTGCTTTGGCCCAGGACAGCTTGAGTTGTGGCCCTCTGCCAATTCATACAACACATTCCTTCTAACTTCTCCCATCCATGGCCTTGTGCTAATAATATATCTATTGCTCGATTCTGAAGTGTGGCATGTCTTAGAGAATCTAAATTTGCTCTAAGTGTTGTCAATACTCTTGAAGTTAAATTCACCTGTTTTATAAAAGGCCAACTTCAGTGCTTTGGCTACTCCTAGTAGTGGTGCCAAAATGGCAGTTAAAATTTGGGAAGTACGATCCCCGTTCTGTATCTGACTATTAAAATTTTCATCATAAGTGACTCTACCTCTAGCTTGACTTTTGTTTCTTTTGTGCTGCCACAGTAGTTGTTGCATAGGTGGCACAAACATGGTTACCCACCGTCGAATTCAGGGTCCACCTTGGGTCTGGAGGGGATTCCTGACCAGGCTCGATTCCCACATATCAGGCAGATGCCAGGTGCTAATTTCTTCCCACTATAGGTTGCATTAACTTAGAGTCATAGAATAACCAGGTTGGAAGAGACCCACCGGATCATCGAGTCCAACCATTCCCACCAATCTCTAAACCATGCCCCTCAGCACCTCGTCCACCCGTGCCTTAAACACCTCCAGGGAAGGTGACTCACCCACCTCCCTGGGCCGCCTGTGCCAGTGCCCAATGACCTTTTCTGTGAAAAATTTTTTCCTAATGTCCAGCCTAAATCTCCCTTGACAGGGCTTGAGGCCATTCCCTCCTGTCCTGTCCCTTTTTTCCTTGGGAGAAGAGGCCAGCACCCTCCTATCCACAACCTCCTTTCAGGTAGTTGTAGAGAGCAATGAGGTCTCCCCTCAGCCTCCTCTTCTCCAGGCTAAACAACCCCAGCTCTCTCAGCCGTTCCTTGTAAGGCCTGTTCTCCAGCCCCTTCAACAGCTTCGTTGTTCTTCTCTGGCCTCGCTCCAGAGCCTCAACATCCTTCTTGTGGTGAGGTGTGGATGACCTTGTCAGCACCTGGCTACAAGAATAAGGTCATGAAGCCCCTCGAGGCTTGCCTTCTTAGGCTGAGTATTGTTTTACAATATTTATGGCCGAAACGCAAGGCTTAGCAAGTACAAAGCCGCTTGCATGCAAAGATCATAGTACAGAACGTAGCTAGATTAAGATAATTATGTTTGTAGCTGTCTTCTTTTTAGGTACCTGATGTTTAGATAATTATAATAGTCATGGTAACAGAACAATGTACCATCGTGTTGAATTTAGAACCAATGATGAGCTTTTGTTTTGTAATATGTATGAGCTAATTAACTAATGTACAATATCATCGATTTACTCCTAATAAACTGAGACTTGTTGATCATCATCTGATGTGCATATCTCCCGTCGTTTCCGACAAATGGTGACCCCGACATGATAAAGGTGACCGTACATATGAGCCTTGTTGCCACAACGGAACGACGAGTGGTCGAGTCCTTACGCGGCAAGGACGGCTACAAGCGCAGGAGGAACCGCGCCGAGCCCCAGGTGACCGTCTAGACGATCCTGGTCGATACGTGCTGCCGAGACCTTGGAGAGCCGCAACAGCGCTGACGTTTTAAGGTATGGAGAGTCAAGCAGCGTATGATTTATTTACTTGTTTTTTGACTAAGAGACAGGTTAAAGATGTAGATTTAGAAAAGGAACTAACAAATTTATTAGCGTATGGTCAAATACAGGGTTGTTTTCAAAACCCGCATACTGTACATGAGCTGTCTGAATGGCGCAAATTTGGAGATAAATTATGGGAGGCAGCGATAGATGCGGACAAAACTGCAAAGAAGTTTGGTAGAGCATGGAAAATTATACATAATGAGCTGTTACAGTACCAGGCAGAACAAAAAGCTGCCGAGCATGCCACAGCCACTCAAGATATAAATAAATCATATACCTCTGACTGGCTGCAGGTTCCTATCTTTTCTCCCAGCACAAATACTGTCATTTTACCTCCTCCGCCATCTCCACCTTCTCTTGATGCAGTTGTTCCCTCCCCTCCTCCGGCAGCCCCTCCAGACCCGCTGCCTGATCCGCCTCCGCCTGACTCTGTTCCGAGCACTATCAAAGTAACTACACCTAGTAATCCCTTTATCACATCCCCTAGTCCCGAAGATGATACCTTGCCTGGTGCTGAATCAGATTTGGCCGAAGCCATGGCAAGGGAGCATCGAGAAGCATGGGCAGCTCTAGCTAGGGAAGGTATAGATACGGGAGATGCTGATGTGCTTCACGCGGGTGCTCAATTGGCGTGCCCAGTAATTTATCAGCCCTTGCCCGGCGGTGGATTGAATGCTACTTTAACAGCCCTAGACTGGAAGCTTTTATCACAGCTCCGCTCCACTGTTAGTCAGTTTGGAGTGAGCAGTGAACCCGTTAAGCAAATGTTAGACTATATATGGGATACACGGTTGTTATTGCCCTCCGACTGTAGAGCAGTGGTTCGTCTCCTTTTTTTCACCACATCAACAACTGCTTTTTAACGCTCATTGGCAAACTTTGGTAAATCAATGCCTAGCTGTGCAGCGGGACCCAGCAGATCCCCTTCATGGTATAACTATGGAGGAGTTGATGGGTCTGGGACCGTTTTTGTGAACAGAGGCTCAGGCACTTATTGGCCCAGATAAAATACATGAAGCTATGCGCCTTGTTCGGTTGGCAATTGGTCATGTAAAGGATCTGGGTGGTGTACCAGTTTACATGGGAATTAAACAAGGTCGTGATGAACATTTTGGTACCTTTATAGACAAAGTCGCTTCTGCTATTGAACATGCGGGAGTGCAAGATTATATGAAAGGGGCATTGTTAAAACAATGCGCCTTGCAAAATTCTAATACCACTACACGTAATGTGTTAAATACGTTGGGAGCTAATTGGACCATTGAGGAAGCATTAGAGAAAATGTCTCACATTCCAGTGGGTCCACAAGCCTTTGTAGTTGAAGCTATTAAAGAGTTAGGACAGGAATTACAGGAACAGGCAAAAGCCTCTCAATCACAAGTGTTAGCTGCTCTTGCACCTCTCCAAGTGTCAGCTGCGCAAACAAGGAATGCACAACCCAGAGGCCGGCTGAAATGTTATCGTTGTGGAGTGCTCGGACACACTCGACAAGAATGTGCAGCAACAGGAATATGGTGTGCCCGGTGCCAGTCTGATACACACAATACTGGAGCTTGTCGCTGCAGATCGGGAAACTTCAATGGGAGCACGGCTTGCAGCTTCCGCGCGACGACACAAGTGGCCGCTGCTCAACCAGCACTGCCTCCACACTTTCACCAGCAACCCAAGGCAGCCTCGGGCTCGACTTGGCAGCCTCAGTAGATACTAATTTGCTGATGAACCAGCCACACAAGATCTCAACTGGAATCATCGGACCACTAAAAATTGATGGACGACAAGTAGGAGCACTGTTAATTGGGAGATCCTCTGCTTCAATGTTGGGACTTTTCGTACTCCCTGGACTCATTGATGCTGACTACACCGGAGAGATCATGATTGTGGCTCATACGCCGTTTCCACCTGTTTGTATTCGCGAGGGACAACGAATCGCTCAATTGATACCAGTGCCACAATTAACCAACAAGCTGACTCCAATTTCTACTTCTCCCCGAGAAGACAAAGGATTTGGTTCCACAGGAGGACTCACGCTCTTAACAATGAACCTCTCAGAGAGTCCTAAACGTAAAGTTACAGTGACTTACCAAGGAACCCATACGGTGTTATTAGGACTCTTTGACACTGGGGCAGTTCCTAGTATAATCGCTCCACAATTTTGGCCTTCTGATTGGCCAATTCGGCCAGCTACGGTAGCGGTCTCTGGAGTTGGGGGTTTAACATTAGCCCAACAATCACCTACCGTGTCTGTAAAAATCGATGGCCGACAAGTATCTGCTGTCTTTTCAATCGTTCAGCTGCCACCTACTGTTCAATGTCTAGTTGGCTGAGATATTCTCGCCCAATTGGGACCGGTTCTCACAAATGAGCACCCTTTAACCTTGTAGCCATTGCTTGGTCTTTCCCAATTCCCATAACCTGGACAACTGATACACCAGTATGGGTTAAGCAATGGCCTTTAAAATGGGAAAGCCTTCAGCAAGCACATCATTTGGTGCAGGAACAACTTCAACAAGGACATTTAAGATTATCTACAAGCCTATGGAATACTCCCATCTTTGTCATAAAGAAAAAATCAGGAAAATATCGCCTCTTGCATGACCTGAGAGCCGTGAATGAGCAAATGGAACCTATGGGAGCTTTGCAACCAGGCCTCCCAAATCCATCTATGCTCCCTCAAGATTGGCCTCTACTAATCACTGACCTGAAAGATTGTTTTTTCACTATCGATTTGCACCCAAAAGACAGGAGACGATTTGCATTTACATTACCCTCTTTGAATAGAGAAGGTCCAGATCAACGTTTTGAATGGACAGTGCTGCCTCAGGGAATGAGGAATAGCCCGACTCTATGCCAGTTATATGTTGATGCTGCTCTTCAACCACTCCGGAGACACTGGAAATCAGTGATTATCTACCATTACATGGACGATATATTATTTGCACAAGCAACACCTTTTACAGACAAACAAGTAAAAACAATCAGGCAGACACTTGCTCATTCAAAATTGATCATCGCTCCTGAAAAGATACAGCGCTCTTCGCCATGGAAATATCTAGGTTGGACTTCAAAAGAATGTACAGTATCTCCACAAAAGATTCAGTTGAATTTCAATCTGCAAACATTAAACAATGCTCAACGTCTCTTGGGAGACCTACAATGGTTGAAACCTATTGTGGGCATTTCCAATGAACTTTTAGACACTCTACGACCATTACTACAAGGCACAGACCCTGCTCAAGCAATTTCAGTAACTCCAGAGCAGAAATGTGTCATACAGCAAATAGCAGATAGAATAATAACTGGCTGTACCTCTCGTTTTATCTCATCGCAGGAGCTCAGCCTACTCATTTGGCTGGGCCAGCGTCATTTACTAGGAGCCATCGCTCAGATTTCATCACAAGGGACAGAACTAAATATTTTAGAATGGATGTCTACAACAAATGAAGACATTAGTCCAACAAGTTGAAGTATTAGCTCATCTTATTAAAAAAGGCCGTGAAAGAGTTTTACAACTCCATGGACATGAACCTACCATGATATACATTCCGATGAACTCTAAGGACACTCTTCAGTGGTACCTTGATAACAGTGAAGATCTTCAAGAAGCCCTTTTAGGTACCCCTGCTGATGTGAACATTAACTTATTTAAATCACCTTTGTTACAATGGATGGGGAAATGGCACTGGTTTACCTGTCCAAAAAGAAAACGGCATCCAGTCCCCAAGCCATCACCGCATATACTGATGCAGGAAGGAAATCTCGAACTGCAGCCATAATGTGGCAGCAAGACGGAAAATGGCAACATCATATCTTGCCAGCAGAAGAAACAGACACTCTACAAACCTTGGAACTATCTGCTGCAATTTGGGCATTGATGACTTTGATCCTCTAAACATTGTCACAGACTCATTATATGTTGCAGGAATTGTGGAACGTATTGAAGATGCCTTTATCAAAGTGGTTCGAAACAAAAGACTATATGAGTTATTTCTCCAATTACAAAGGGCAATTAAACAAAGGGAAAATGCATTTTGCACATTTGTAGTCACAAATGGGATGTTGGGTTAGGTGAAGGTAATGATAGAGCAGATAAATTGGTCTCACTTACTACCAGAACCCCAATCGATAGTCAAAAATTAGCCAGAGAAGCACATGCCATTTTTCATGAAAATGCAAAAGGCCTTGTCAGAGAATTTCACATCTCACATTCTGAAGCAACTGCTATAGTACGAGCTTGTCCAATCTGCAGTTATCACAATTATGGACAAGGCCTTGGATTAGGCGTCAACCCTCGTGGCCTTACTGCTAATGAAATTTGGCAAATGGATGTGTCTCTGAATTTGGACGATTAAAATATCTCCATGTAACTATTGACACTTTTAGTAAATATATATGGGCTACAGCCCAAGTCGGAGAAAAAGCTCTCCGTGTTCGTCGGCATCTCTCCAGCTGCTTTGCAGTCATGGGGGTGCCCCATCAAATCAAAACAGATAACGGTCCTGCCTACCGCAGTCAGAATCTCTCACGTTATTTGAAGGAGTGGGGAATACGACATGTAACCGGTATTCCAAATTCTCCCACAGGTCAAGCAATAATTGAGCGAGCTCACAATACATTGAAACATTATTTAAAAATTTGTCAGGAACCTGACATCTCAACGAAACTTGTAAAGACGCTATTTGTGTTAAATTATTTATGTGCGTTTGAAGATTCTAAAGATCCTCCAGTTGTTCTGCATTATGATGTCCATCACGAAAAGACGCAATCAAGCAAACCTGTTGTAGATTTATATAAAGATCCAAAAAATGGGCTATGGCATGGCCCAGCAGAAGTACTTTACTGGGGTAGAGGATATCTTTGTGTATCTTCCCCTACAGGTCCTACCTGGGTCCCAGCAAAGTGGACGAAGGCTGCACCGAATGTTGCAACTACTGACAACACGCTCCCGAATTCTGATAATGATGTGGATTGAGATACTAGTTCTCACGATTGTGTCGTCGACCCAAGGTTACATCGGTCCTAGGACTAATTTATGGGTAACTTGGGCAAATAAGACGGGTGTGACTTCCTTTTGTCTCTCTTTGGCATCTGCCACAGACCCCTTTCAATCTTGCTTGCTCGGGGTTCCTGGTTTTAACGAATCAGACTTTAAAGGATTAACTGAAGGAAGTTGCACCGTCAATTTGAGGCAGGATGAATGTGCAGCCCGTTTGTTGGCAGGTTTAAATGTCTCTTTGTCTTGGGATCCTCAAGAGATTAAATTATTAGGTAGCAGAACGTTAAACAGAACAGCCAATGAATATGGATGTTTGAATTTGGGATTTTACATTTACAAAAAGACTGATAAGATAATGTGGTTAACACCTAAAGAATGGCCTTTTTGGAATGCCACTTATATGTGTGGCACAACCCCATATGGGTGGGGAACCAATGAAACCAGAACTTGGGCCAACCGTACAGCACTAAAATTACCTCTTGACATCTATTTAATATGTGGAGATCGCGCTTGGCAAGGAATACCCTGATATGTAAAAGGGGGTCCCTGTTATTTGGGAAAACTAGCCTTATTTGCTCCGAACATTTCTGAGACAGTTCATTCTCTCCTTCATAACTGTTCCAAGCGCTCCATATCGGCTTTGTCACCTGATTGTAATGATCAGGTGGAGCTTTGGGGCCCAGCAGCCCGCATTTTTGCCTCCCTTGTGCCTAGTGTAGGTACAGTACATGCATTGAATACTTTAGGGAAATTGGCATGTTGGATTGTAAAACAATCTAATGTCACTACTGAAATTTTGTCTGAAATGGCACAAGATATGGATAGTCGGAGACATCAAATCTTACAAAACAGAGGTGCCATTGATTTTTTATTATTGGCTCAAGGTCATGGTTGTGAAGATTTTGAGGGAATGTGTTGTTTTAATTTGTCCTCTAATTCTAAGTCCATCCATCTGCACCTAAAATGGTTACAAGATCACACACAAAACATTGAAGCGGTCTCCAATCCCTTAGACAAATGGTTGTCCTCTTTAGGACTGGGTCCATGGCTCAGAACATTTTTTATGTATGCATTAGGTATAGGGATTGCAATACTGTTCATAATCATCCTGTTACCTTGTTTGCTGACTTGTTTGCAGAACTCAGTCCTCAACTGAATCCACAAGTCACAGGCCAATGTTTTCTTACTTAAAGAAAATGGGGGAAATGTGGATGACCTTGTCAGCACCTGGCTACAAGAAAAAGGTCATGAAGCCCCTCGAGGCTTGGCTTCTTAGGCTGAGTATTGTTTTACAATATTTATGGCCGAAACGCAAGGCTTAGCAAGTACAAAGCCGCTTGCATGCAAAGATCATAGTACAGAACGTAGCTAGATTAAGATAATTATGTTTGTAGCTGTCTTCTTTTTAGGTACCTGATGTTTAGATAATTATAATAGTCATGGTAACAGAACAATGTACCATCGTGTTATATTTAGAACCAATGATGAGCTTTTGTTTTGTAATATGTATGAGCTAATTAACTAATGTATGTATATCATCGATTTACTCCTAATAAACTGAGACTTGTTGATCATCATCTGATGTGCATGTCTCCCGTCGTTTCCGACAGTGAGGAGCCCAGAACTGAACACAGTATTCAACGAGCAGTCTCACCAGTGCCGAGTATGGTTTCTTCTGTGATTCTTTTTCTCCTTTACACCATCATGATACATTGTCCCACCTGCTTTCAGCATAAACAACTTGGTGGCTAGAAGATCCTTCCCGACATCCTGGGGCTTCCTGTGCATAACAAAATAGGCAGCTTCTATTTCTCAGTGCATGGAACAGCCCTAGCTCTTGAGGCTCCAAGCCACTGTACTTTAAACTTAGTATAAAGTTTTTGACATCTGTGGTCTTACGTACTGTAAGGGTCGAGTTATGGTTTACGGAAGGTTTAAAACTCGAATAGTTTCTTTGCAGTAATGACAATCCTATCAGACATGTTCTAAACAGATCTCGTGGAGTGGCTGAAGAGAGACAAAATAAATCTTGAACTGTCACGTTCGCAAATGTTATCCATGCATTCTTTTGAGTATCAATTGCCCAGGGACCTCCGTCAACTATCACGCGTGGGATTAAGAGCATATGTACTGTTAACATCCTTCTCATTCTTGTCGACTGCTATCATAGCTGGGGCTTCACAGTTATCGCGCAGCAATGCAGGCTCGATCCACCTCGCTGGTGCCCAAAGCGGTCCTTTATCTGTTAAAACACAGGCATAACCTCATCCCTACGTTAATAGCTTATAGGGACCTGTCTTTTGCCCTTTTCTGTTGTTCAATAGCACTTTCACATTGTCTTGTACTTGGTCTGGTTTTGACGACACGGTTTGCATATGATTTTACACCGGCACAATTTGATCACCTCCTGCTAACTGCAAAATATTCATCACATATTGCTCCTTCATCAATTTGGTTTGCAGCGTCTCTCCCGATGCCCCCCTTTTTTGTTTTGCTAGCAATTGTGTTACTATTTGATAGGTATGTTTAATAACAGCTTGGCCGGTGGGGGAATTTGGGATTCCTGTTTTATGTGATATATCCCCCTTTCTTAGAAAGGGTTGCGTACTCTGTGAAACGTCTGCTGCTGCATTATCCATCTCGATTACCTGCAGAATTCCTAAAGCGGCAAAAGCTTGTCTAAAGTGTGTTTGTACATGGTGTGATGTTTCCCCCGATAATGCCGTCAATACGACTGACATCGAGTATGTGTCTATAGAAAGATGTACATATTTCCATCTTCCAAACTCTGCAACGTGAGTCACATCAGCTTGCCATAACTGTAACTTGTCTGCTCTACCATTTCCTTCTGTGCAAAACCTTGGCTAACTCGTGTGACTCCTATGATTGCATACATACTACATCTCCCTTTGCTGATTCAACAACTATAACAGCTGTTTTATTAACTCAATTGCTGATTTGAAATGTCTTTCAGAATCGATCTTTCCATTCTTTGCACGATTCCCGCTACATACATTGAATCAGCGATAACGTTCAAAGGTTGGTCGGGCTACTTCTTCAAAGCCTCGACCACGGCCTTTAGCTCTCCAATTTGTGGAGATGACTGTATCAAAAATGTTACCTTTTTCCATTCTTCTTCCTCCAACCCTACACTTACCGCTTTTCCCTTTCTTCCACTCCCATCTGGACAAAGAGTCTGGCCTTGCACCCGCACCAGACTTAACTTTGTTTTCTCTTTAATAACTTGATTCTCTAATAAGGTTGTCAAGTTACTACTAGGATGATGAGTCTTTAATTGTCCTTTATAATTTTCTCGTGCACTTGCAAAGCTAAATTCTTTTGCAAACAGCATTGTAAATATTCTTTTTTCATGGGAATTATAACGCTGTCTGGCTCATACCCTCTTAACTCGAAAACTCTTTCTCTACGTCTAATCAGCAGCATGGCAAAAGCTTCAGGTCTGGTTACTATTGTTTTATTCATCTGATGTTTTAGAAACAACAGTTCTATAATTCCCCATTTATCACTTTCTACTCTGTCTTCCAGCTAGTGCATTATAATTCCCACAGACTGAACTTTATTGTTAATTAACTGTAAATGCACAGGCTGTTCAATCATCACCGGACGCGTTTGACGCTCTTCAACGGCCCTCTTAATTTGCTCTAATGCCCTTTCTGCCTCTTTTGTCAATTTTCTTGGGGCGTTCAAATCTGTATTGCCCTTCAATAAATTAAACAAAGGTTTTATCATCCGATCGTCTATCACACCCAACTGATATTTCCCAACATCTTTTGCACATCGTTTAGTGTTTTGATGTCAACCCGTAGCGTCAACTTCTGTAGTACAACAGTTTGGTCCAGTACCTTCCAACCCAAATACTTTCACGGCGGTTGGGCCTGTACCTTCTCTGAGGCTATGGACAACCCTAATCGGTCTAAGTCATTTACAAGCTCTGTTTGACATTGTTCAAGCTGATCTTGTTCTATTATCAACCTGTCATCCATATAATGAAGGACTATCAAATGCAGATACTGTTGTTGGAAATGTTCCAGCGCCTTAGCCACCTATCGTTGACACATCGTCGGTGAGATTTCACGCCTTGTGGCAATACTCCCCATTGATATCTTTTCATAGGTGCCTGCTTATTCACTTCTGGCGCCGAAAGGGTAAACTCGTCGCCATCCTCTGGACAAAAAGGTATGGTAAAAAACCAACCTTTGAGATCTATGATCAAAATGTTCCAATGTCTCGGAGTCACGGTCGCCGATTGTAGTCCTGGCTCTAACGCTCCCATATCTCCCATTATCTCCCTGATCTTTCGCAAGTCATGTAACAGTCTCCACTTGCCTGATTTCTTCGCGGTCATGAACGCCGGTGTATTCCATGGAGTACCAGATTCTTCAATACGTCCACGTTCCAATTGCTCTAAAATTAACTGTTGTAAGATTGTGACCTTTTCTTTCGATAGTGGCGACTGATCTACCCCAAATCTGTTTTCCACTTAAGCTTGAGCGTCCGTCGCTGACCGGTGGCCAATATTGAAAAGGGGCCATCGCCGGTGTACGGATGATACATTTCAAATGTGATAACAAATCCCTTCTCATGAGGTTCCTTGGGATTGCCACCACATAAGGTCTGGTGAAGCAGCGTCCGCCATCAGTCCTTTCAAAACTCGTGATTCTGGTCGGTTTCTTTGTTTTTAAGGTTGATGTGGTAAAATACCCACTCAATAACTCGTAACGAGTCTTTTGAATTTTCATCTATTCCTTGGCTTAATATCCCTCACGGCTGTCTGCGCTAGGGCCCAGCAACCGGTGATCTGATAAGGGACACTGGAACGCAGAATGTTCTCACAAATTGGCATTCCCCTAAAGCGATAATACCGATAAAAAGCGACACTTCTACAAAGCTGAAGGGGCCGTGGGGGGGTTGTGGGGGGTGGGTGGGCACTCACACACACAGCTGCAAGGCTTTTTCCATTGGTTTTTTGGTATTTTTTTGTTTTGCTAGGCATTTTAAAATTTTTCCTTCTGAAGCCTTCCATTCCAAAGATCCCCCCAGGTAAATCTACCTGTTTGTTGGTTTAGCGGACCTTTGAGAGTGAAAGGTCCCAGACACGTATTTCCAAGAGTAATCAAAACTAATCTGTAAGTTTTACAAATGTTTGAAGTGCTTCAAACACGCACACAGAGACGCATACTCTACCACTCATTTCCAAGCTAGCCAAATACATTCATACAGTGTTGGTTATCACTCTCGGATCCACAATTTTTTGATGCTGTTAATATTTAAACTACACACAGTACCGAGCACATACAATACGTAAAATATGCATATACATTATCTAATAAAGCTTACATCGATTGTCTAACAAATATTTCATGTCTGATAAAATACTATTCTCCTTTGCTCTGCGAGTGTCGTCCTCTGTAGGTTGATGATTTTTGTAGTTTCTGGTTTGTAGAATCGTGGACCGGTCAGTCAAGGCAAAGCCTCCATCTCCCCGTATATGATATCCCTTACTTGAATTATTCCAGTAAAGCTTGCATCTATAACAAAGCGTTTTTCTGTTCCTGTGTACAGTCAGGACAGCAGCCACGAGCTGTGCTTGCTAGGTAAATGATCACTGCTGTTGTTGTAGGAGTTTTCAGACCACCCCATGTCTTTCTATATTCATCATTAGGCTTTTTTATTGCTAATTGCAAGATTAAGGCTTCTTGAACTGCTCCGTCGTTTATCTGTTTGTCGAGCGCACGCTTCAATCTGTCTACAAACGCCACGTACAGGTCACGCCTGTTTCAACTTTCCAAAATCCAGCGTCTTTAAAAGTGTTTGATAAACCTAAAAGCTGCACCTGTTGGCATTATTATAATAAATGGCATTATTTCAGCCGTCTTGATTCTTGAACTGCTACCAACATCGTTTAATTGAGTCATTTCGTATCGTATCCGCTAACAGTCCCTTCTGTAATGCCAAAACTGCCTGGGTTACAGAAAGCGGTGGCATGAGCAGCGGTGGGTGCCCCCCTCCCAACCGTCGGCCCAGGGCAGCGGCACCCCCCAGCAGTAGCGGAGCAGTTAGTACTTTCTCTACAGCTTTTTGGCTCCCACAGCCTAGAATCCTTCCCTAGGCCGCAGCATCCCCAGAAAAAGATAAAAACATCCTCCATTAAGAAGAAGAAGAGGATGATTGTTGTAGGAGACTCCCTCCTTAAAGGAACAGAGGGACCCATTTGCAGACCGGACCCTCTCCACAGAGAGGTCTGCTGCTTACCGGGGACATCAGTGAAGGAGGTAGCTAGAAAACTTCCTTCCCTCGTCCACGAGACAGACTACTATCCTCTGATAGTAGTCGAAACCAGTAACGATGATCTAGTAAACAGAAGGACCAAAACCATGAAGAAAGACTTCAGGGCCATTGGGAAAATGGTGGAGGGTTCTGGGGCACAAGTAGCGTTCTGCTCCATCCCAAGGCTAAATAGAGAGGAGCTGAAAGTCAGGAAGAACAATTCAATTAATGCTTGGCTCCGAGCCTGGTTTGAGGAGAGAGGCTTTGGTTTCTTTGATCGTGGGGTGGCTCACGTGGGTCTCCTAGGGGGGCTAAAGCCCTTGCTAAAAACCTAGCTAAGCTCATAAATCGAGCTTTAAACTAGATGTGAAGGGGGAGGGAGTTGAGCCCAGGCTAGACAGGAACGAGCCTGGACGTGGGGCAATGGTGATTCGGAGAAGGTGTGCTGGTCTGGACCACCAGTACCTCACCATACAGAAAGTGGGGGAGAACAGCCCTGGGGGTGCTAAGGGAGATACGGGCGCTCTGGAGCAAGCTACTGCAATTACCAGGCAATTCGGAACGAACTCTGTTCCCTCTAAGAGGGCTGAAGGCTCGGCAGCTCAGCTGAAGTGCATTTACACCAATGCACGCAGCACAGGGAATAAGAAGGAAAAGCTGGAAGCTGTCGTAGGGCAAGGGGCCTACGATGTCGTTGCCATCACGGAAACGTGGTGGGACGACTCATATAACTGGAGTGCAGCTATGGTGGGGTCCAAGCTCTTCAGGCGGGACAGGAAGGGTAGGAGAGGAGGCGGGGTAGCCCTCTTTGTAAGGGAGGACTTGGACACCGTTGAGATGGAGTGTGGCGATCAGGAGGTCGAGTGCCTGTGGGTTAAAATCAGAGGAGCCCATAAGAAGGTAGATTTTGTGGTGGGAGTCTGTTACAGATCACCCAGCCAAGGAGAAGCAGCGGATGAGTTCTTCTATAAACAGCTGGGGTTAATCTCTAGATCAATGCCTCTCGTTCTTGTGGGATACTTCAATCTGCCTGATATCTGCTGGGAGTACAGTAGAGCAGAAAGGAAGCAGTCTAGGAGGTTCCTGGAGTGCGTGGAAGACAACTTCCTTGCACAGCTGGGGAATGAATCAACAAGGGAGGGTGCCCTCCTGGACCTGCTGTTTGTGAGCAGAGAAGGCCTTGTGGGGGATGTGGCAGTTGGTGGACGCTTAGGACTAAGTGACCATGAGATGATGGGGTTTTCTGTTCTAGGAGAAGTGAAGAGGGTTGTTAGTAGGGCGGTAGCATTAAATTTCCAGAGGGCAGACTTTGATCTCTTCAGAAGGCTGGTTGGCGAAGTCTCATGGGAGACAGTACTCAAGGGCAAGGGAGCCCAGGAGGGCTGGGAGCTCTTCAAAAAGGAAATCCTAGCAGCTCAGGAGAAGGCCATGCCTATGTTCCAGAAAAAATAGCTGGCAGGGGAGAAAACCAGCTTGGTTGAACAGAGAGATCGTGAGCGATATCAAGAAGAGGAGAAACGTTTATGGGCTCTGGAAGAGGGGACAGGCCTCTTGGGTGGACTAGAGGAGGGAAGTGAGATCGCGTAGGGAAAAAATCAGAAGGGCTAAGGCTCAGCTAGAAATCAGATTGGCCAAGTCTGTGAAAGATAACAAAAAATCTTTCTACGAATACATCAATAATAAAACGAGGACTAGGGAGACTATACAGTCCCTATTGGATGCAGAAGGAACAACAGTGACAGGGGATGAGGAAAAGGCTGAGGTACTTAATGCCTTCTTTGCCTCAGTCTTTAATTGTAAATAAAGTTGTCCCCTCTGTGTACAAACCCAGCAGCTAGAAGAGTAAAATGAGGCTCCCGTGATCCAAGAGGATTGAAGGAGCTGGCAGACGTGCTGGCCAAACCCCTTTCCATTGTCTTCCAGCAGTCCTGGAAGACTGGGGAAGTCCCACTGGACTGGAGGCTGGCTGATGTCGTGCCCATCTACAAGAAGGGTCTCAGGGAGAACCCAGGGAACTACAGGCCTGTCAGTCTGACCTCAGTGCCAGGGAAAGTCATGGAGCAGGTGATCTTGAGTGCTCTCACGAAGCACATGCAAGAGAACCGGGTGATCAGGCCCAGTCAACATGGGTTCACAAAAGGCAGGTCTTGCCAGACTAACCTGATCGCCTTCTATGACAAAGTGACTCGGCTGCTGGATGAGGGAAAGGCTGTGGATGTGGTCTTCCTGGACTTCAGTAAAGCCTTTGACACAGTTTCTCACAGCGTTCTGCTTGAGAAACTGTCAGCCTCTGGCCCGGAGAAGCGCACACTCTCCTGGGTGGAAAACCGGTTGGCTGGCCGGGCCCAGAGAGTGGTGGGAAATGGTGTGAAATCCAGCTGGAGGCCAGGGACAAGTGGGGTTCCCCAGGGCTCAGTGCTGGGTCCAGCCCTGTTCAATGTCTTTATCAATGACCTGGATGAAGGCATCGAGTGCACCCTTAGCAACTTTTGCGGATGATGCTAATCTGGGTGGAAGTGTTGATCTGCTGGAGGGCAGGGAGGCTCTGCAAAGGGATCTGAACAGGCTGGACCGCTGGGCTGAGTCCAACGGCATGAGATTTAACAAGGCCAAGTGCCGGGTCCTGCACTTGGGGCACAACAACCCTATGCAGTGCTACAGACTAGGAGATGTCTGGCTAGAAAGCTGCCTGGAGGAGAGGGACCTGGGTGTGTTGATTGACAACCGACTGAATATGAGCCAGCAGTGTGCCCAGGTGGCCAAGAAGGCCGATGGCATCTTGGCTTGGATCAGAAACGGCGTGACCAGCAGGTCCAGGGAGGTTCTTCTCCCTCTGTACTCGGCACTGGTGAGACCGCTCCTCAAATCCTGTGTTCAGTTCTGGGCCCCTCACCACAAGGATGTTGAGGCTCTGGACTGAGGCCAGAGAAGAGCAACAAAGCTGGTGAGGGGGCTGGAGAACAGGCCTTACGAGGAACGGCTGAGAGAGCTGGGGGTGTTTAGCCTGGAGAAGAGAAGGCTGAGGGGAGACCTCATTGCTCTCTACAACTACCTGAAAGGAGGTTGTGGAGAGGAGGGAGCTGGCCTCTTCTCCCAAGGGAAAAGGGACAGGACAAGAGGGAATGGCCTCAAGCTCCGCCAGGGGAAGTTCAGGCTGGATATTAGGAAAAAATTCTTCACAGAAAGGGTCATTGGGCACTGGAACAGGCTGCCCAGGGAGGTGGTTGAGTCACCTTCCCTGGAGGTGTTTAAGGCACGGGTGGACGAGGTGCTGAGGGGCACGGTTTAGTGTTTGATAGGAAGGGTTGGACTCGATGATCCTGTGGGTCTCTTCCAACCTGGTTATTCTGTGATTCTGAGTACTGCTTAAATGCCTTTGATCTGTCTCTAGGGTAGCAAAATCACAGAGGCGTCGCTATTTGTCAGCAGCCAATGAAGCAGCAAACTCTAAAGGGCATTTTCAACTCTGTCATTGATGCTCCCCTGGCCTTTTTCCTACCAGCCTTACCACTGCACGCAGCCGCGTCTTTTGGGCCAGAATGTCCAGGCTGAGAAAAACAATCAAGCTGTCACAGAGAAGCTAACTGTAATAGCAGACTCCAGACATAACAGGAAAGGCTGTGCAAGGGCAGAGATAGCCTGTGCTTTTATCAGCTGAGTTATGGCCCTTCCTCTCACAGAGCTAACTCAATACGATCACTGCTGCAACATCATTAGTCAGTTGCAGGGGTCTGTGAATCCCAGGCATGTGCCAAAATCAAGTCAGCTACAGTCCCGTGCCTCTGAGTTACAGAGCACTTGAGTGGGGAGGAGGAGAGGGAAACAAAATACCCTAAAACTCTGCCACTTCAGTCATCCTGAAGATAACAACACACGGATCTTTTTAGCAGCAGTTCTCTGAGCAGAAGCTAAGAAGACCATTTCAGCCTAGGCCTCTTATAGAGCCACGTGTGTACATAAAGAAGAACTGACATGTTTGAGAGGAACTAGGAGTCCTACAGACAGACAAAGGATTATAAAAAAAGGGCAGGGACTAGCACAAAGATTCTAAAACAGCAAGCGGAGCGGTAAAGGGGAATATCAAGATACAAAGGGAATGGAAAAACTGGAACCGCAACGGCGAGCAAAACAAAGGGATTGAGAAAGAAATAGAGGAATGGGAAAAGAGAAAGGAAGGCAAGGCAGTCACAGGTGCAGAGAAAGAACAAACGAACTCCAGGGACTAGGCCAATAACATTGTGGGGAAAAAGAAAGAAATGCAGATTGGAACAAAGATGGAAAAAGAAAAAAAGAACTACGGACACAAGACAGATACTAAAGATTGGGGGGGGGGAAGAAAGAGAA
This sequence comes from Phaenicophaeus curvirostris, assembly GCF_032191515.1. Taxonomy (NCBI): domain Eukaryota; kingdom Metazoa; phylum Chordata; class Aves; order Cuculiformes; family Cuculidae; genus Phaenicophaeus; species Phaenicophaeus curvirostris. Next base: position 60,982,716 of record NC_091397.1, read on the forward strand.
AGCACCACAGAAAAATAAAAAAGTAGGGGTGAAGGAATACCAAAGAATAAAAATTGTCTTGCGGCACAATAAAGGATAGGAACCAAGAAGTCCAGCTCTAAAATGTTCGCTACCTAGTCCCATCGCTGTCACAAGAAGCGGCGTTCCAGTAAAAGCACACATACCCTTATTCCTTACAAGGAGGCTTTCGGGCAGAGTAACAGCATCATTCTTACCAAAAATGTAAGGTAGAGTTAACAAAGCACAGCTGCTCCCCAGACCCTATTTATACCTTGCAGGGGGTTCGCCCCACCTCATTCACAGGTGATGTGTGTGAAGGCTCAGGGGGTATATAAGCCACAGGCCTGGCTTGGGGAAGTCATTCAGCCTCTGGCTCTCCTTGAGATCAGAGCTTTGCTGCTGTTTTAGCTCATTGCGCCTTTTGATGAGGGTATGCTGGAGCGGTAAGCTTTTTTTTTTTTTGCAGTTCATGTTGCTGTGAATGTTTTTTTTTTCTTTTGTATGTAGGTGCACGTTTGGTTTTAGGTCAGTACTTTTTGATTGGGTGTTTGAGGGGGTATGATGTTTTAGCAGGTTTTTTTTTGGAGGGTGGGGGGGTTGTTTGTTTGTTGTCTTTTTTTCCTGTGTGTTTTGCCTTTGTTTAGCATTTCTGGTTATGGGGCAATGTATGGTTGTTTCTCATTCTGTGGGGGATGATGTATTCATCCTAGAGTCTCTGTAGTTTGTAGCAGGCACCTCACGGGGGATAGTAATTTAGGTTTTGCTGCGTTAGCCTAGGAGGGAGTAAGTTCATTCTGTAGGCTGGTGGAAGACAGAAGGGACTAGGGGAATCCTGGGAAAAGCTCAGAAGCACAGTTCCCAAAGAACATCATCATGGAAGGGTCAAGGGGTTAAAATATAGGGCAGGTTCTGTTAGGAAGGAGCAGAGTTCCTTCTCTGACTCTTCAGGGGTGGAGAAGGGCTTTAGCGGTTTGGAATTGGGGAAAGGGAGATGGGTTCATCTGTTTTACTTGGGTCGTTTGGGCAGTCAGAGGTAAGTGCCATTCAGGTTTTTGTCATTGTAGTCTCTATGTAGTCGATGGGAGGTCACGATGAGGATGAAACATAAGGTGTGGATCATCTGGACCCTTGTACAGCAATTGTCTGGTTTGCCCATCAGAGGAGTTTTATCTTGAGAAGCATTAGTTGCCCTAGGAAATGTAATCTCTAGGACTCTAAGATGTCTGCTCCCTCGTACCTTCTACTTATTGCATTCCTCGACTGACTTCTTTGCATCTGTCCTGTCTCCATCCATCTGAACATCAAAGACTTCGCTACTTAAAGGTATGGACTTGCTGCCTCTCTACAGTGCAGGGTTCTGTCCCTGTCTTCTGTATTTCTCAGGGAAGAGGCCGGTTGTTGTTTTGACTTGTAACGGTTAGCAGCTAAGCAACTCGTCTTCATCTGGTCTGTGGGCATACAAGCCTCCCTTATTTAGTAGAGTTTTGGGTTTTTCCCTGAACTTACCGGTGAGGTTTGCTCTATTATTGCTCACAGTGGTTGTTATTTTGTCCCTGTTATCTGTTGTGGGTTTCTTAACGTTCATTGAGTTTCCAATCTAGGTCTAAAATTCGTCAAATCTCAGTGCTGTGAGTTTTTCACTGGCTGACAGCCTCTGCAATTCCCGTCTCCTTTGCTGTGTGGTGAGTGTTCTCTGTTTTTAGGCCTTCTGTGTTTGTTCTTTTTGAAAAGTAGTGGAGGTTATAATTTTTCAAGTTCTTTTTGTTCATTCCTGTGACTGAAGTCTTGTAACTTCTTAGAGCTGAGATCTCCATGGCTCATCTTTCTTTTGTCCTGGGTATCAGCACTACTATGTTCCTACAATGTGTGTGGTGGAGAGGAGAGGTAAGCAGATGGCGTGGACTTTTGGGGTGCCGGTGAGCTGGGAATGGCAGGGAGGGGTTTTAAAAGTAGCACAGGGGAGAGGGCAGTACAGGGAGAGTTTTCTTTGGGCAGGTGAAGGCAGAGGGGCCTACTTCTGAGCCTAAACCTTGCCTGGGCAGGGCAGTTCCAGCCTGTATCTGTTGTTGTCTAGGTTTTGTAGTCCATGTGCTGTGTCTTAAACTTTCTTGGATCCCTGTTGTGGGACTCGTTCCGCGCATCCTCTGCATCTTTAGGCCTTTAAAAGGGGCTTCTTGCCCGTCCATCTAGCCAGTTGCGGCCACATCTCTTTGGAACCCTGCACGGTTCATGGCTTTTCCAGGGCTGCCGTAGGTTCTCCCTCGGAGCCCTGTCCGTTGCCTTGCCCATTGGCAGGGGTGGTCCCGGAGTCCTCTTTGTCGCTGTGAGTCTTCTTTTGTCCCCGGTTCGCGACGTTGGTCTTGTGTGCTGGTGTTCTGTGTGTATTTGTGTCTGGTTGGAGCTGCTCTGCCTGGTGCGTAGAGGAATTGCTAAGAGTCAGCCGAGGTAGAGTGGCCTGATTGCGGGCTTAAGGTTTTGACGAGACTAGACGTTGCAGTCTAGGGGCGTCCATTACTTTGCAGTCTTGGGGCGTCCATTACTTTGCAGAAGTAGCAGCCCTTGGTGTGGCGGGTGAGGAGGGTAGTTTCTTCTCTTCTCTGGAGCCACGGAGGGGACGACCAAAACTGCGTGGGAGAAGGCAGTGGGAGCGGTGGCGAAGGGGTTTGTACGTGAAGGGAGCGGCAATTCATGTTTGGGTTTGGTTGTGGACCAGCTTTGCTTGGCTGTAACGTGCAGTACAGATGGTTCTGCTGAGATGAAGCAAGAGGTCTGGAACTGCGAGTTTTCACTGAGCGATGGGGTAACTTCTTTTTTTTTTTTTTCTTTTTTTTTCAGATTCAGAGGGATGACTTGTGTGTCAAAGACTGTTGATGGAGTAGTGGGTTCAGTGTCATAGTGAGGTGTGTTGGCTGTTGTGTCGGTAGGGAAATGTAACTGGTGGCTGTATGATCAGTTACTGTGTGCTGGTCTTAGTCTGTGAAGCGATAGTCATCTTTGCTGTTTGTATATTACAGGTGGAGCTCGAGCCTCAGCACAACCACAGAGGATGAGGGAAGCTGGGCATCTGAGCAGTCAAGGTAATGCAGTGGGAGATGGGTGTCACTTGAGGCAGCCTGTGCTTTAGTATACTACATAAACATGCTTTTTCTGTGGCAGGTGCCAAATACAGCCTCAGAGGGGTGAAGCTTCTTGCTGACATGTGGTCTGAGAGGTGAGGAGGTTGTTCGAATAGGTGTGTTAGAACCCCGTCGTACACAGCAACTCCATTGAACATTGGCCTTTGGTTTTGTAGATGCTGTGCGGTCCACTTTTAGCACGCGAAGAGCAGTTGAGGTGAAATGGACAGTAGAGAGATGGAGCATGGGACTGATTTCTCAGAAGCGCAGTAGTGAATTTTCTGTCTACCTGAAGTGCCCTAGGTGGTCATGACTGCAGCATCCAATGTTTGAATTGGCACTGAACAAGTAAGCAGAATGCCTCAGCAGTTTTGCAGTGGGTGTAGAGATTTGTACAGTGGCTGTAGAACAAGATGTTTGCGGCGAGTGGTGTGATGCTGGTTTGGCATTGTGTTTTCTGCCTGGTTTTTTTTGGAGATTATAGTCCAGGAAAATGTGAGTGTGCAGGATTTTTCCAGTTAGTTGATGCAGTTTGAGTTTTTTCTGCCAAGGATGGCTTCAGTCCCTCGGTCCTCTGAAAGTTAAGGGCGCTGTGGTTTTGGGCTGGGAAGAGGGCAGAATGTTGAGAATTGCAGGGAGGGCATTTAGCATAGGGTAGAGGGTTCTGCAGGAAGAGTATGCTTTGTTACAGGGTTGGAGATGGGTTTAATCTTCTGCCTCAAGCTAGCGTGTGCCAGGCAGGGCAGTTCCAGCCTATATCTGTCTTGTTGTTTAGACTATGTAGACTCTGCTGGGTCTTAAATCTTCTGCAGGTCTTGATGTCATCTTTGCGTTTGAGCCACGTGTCATCTCTAGACTCTTGGATGTCTGTTCTTAGTAAGGTGCCAATTGGGCACTGCTTTTCTTGCATTGCGATCTTGAAGCGCAGATAGGTCTTGCCTTTTGGCAATTTGCGGTCAGTTGCCTATTGGATAGGCATTGCAGGGCATGTCAGCATCCTCAGCCGTTATTGTTCAATTTTCTTAAATCCCTGTTCTGGGACTTCTTCCATACATACCGTTTTGTTGTCTTTAAGCAGGGCTCATCCTTGCATCCTTGTAGTTGTGGCTACGTCTCTTTAAGGGGCCACAGTCTTCCATTTTTCAAGGGCTCACATAATCTTTCTTGCAGCTCCCTACATCTTCTTGCCCAGTGCCAGCTCTCTTTTGAGAGTCATTCTTACTGACTTTCCTTTTTGTTTTTGCATCCTGTCATTGGTTTTCTGTGCAGAGTGAGTCTATGCATGTTTGTATTTGGCTGGAGCTGCTCTGCCTGAGCTGAAGAAACGGTAGTTAGCAGAAGAATAGCAGTGAAATTCTATCTTTAGATATACGCATATAGTTAGACTTTGAAGGGTGAGGCCATACGGTGCATTACAGAGCAAGTAACCATAGATACATGGGGTGAGGAGAATTATTTTTGGTTGGTTATGCAGCCACAGAGGGAATGATCAAAGCCATCTGAGGTATGCTGCTGGAGCATCGGTAGGGCAGTTTATATTCTTGGGGCAATAAATCTCGTGTGTATGGTTGTTAGGATTTGATTTTATTTTTTTTTTCTGCCTGGCTGTTGTGTGACGAAGAGGTGGTATTCCTGACTCAAAGCAGTGTGTGGAATTGTTTAGTTCTTCTTGAGTGTGGGGGTGAGTTATTGAATGTTGAGTTTTACAGGTGCAGAGGCATCGGGTCTGGTAGCAAGGGGTGACAATTGAATCGGGGGTAGATTCCCATAGCCAGGTGGGTTGGCTGCTGAGTCAGCAGTTAGGTATTATTTGTACCTACACAGCTAGTAATTGGTTTTTGGTTATATTTTTTGTCTTTCAAGATACAGAGCAATGAGCAAAATGGAATACCAGTCTGGGAGCCATGTTGGTGAAGGACAGCAACGGTGAGTTACATGAAGAAGCACTTATTGCTCGCATTTTTTAGTTTATGGATTTGCAGGCCTTCCTTGCTGTTTGTGTATTACAGGTGGTGTGTAAGCCTGAAATTGAGAGGAGAAGATGGTGGTGCCTGAGGCGGGGAGCGGTCCAGGTAAGGTAGCAGGAGCTGGGCAATAAGGACAGTGGGGTGTCTTTGTTTCCGGGTAGTATCTGAGCATGTGTGTTTTTTGCTTTATTTTCTGTAGGTGCCACATGCAGCCTAGCGGGGGTGAAGCTTCACATAGACAAATAGTCTGAGAGGTGAGGAGGCTGTTATTTGAACATATCTCTGAGAGGCAAGTTTGACAGAGCAACTCAGCTGAGCGTTTCTCTTTTGTTTTGTAGGTGCCACGTGGGCTGCCTTTGCAATGGAAAGAGTATTTGAGGTCAGTTGGGTAGCGGGGAGGTGGAGCATGGGCCTGTGGATTTGCCACAAGCAGGGCCCTGTGTAATGTGGAGCTGACTGTTGACATCGTGTTTTTTGTTCTGTCTTCTTGTAGATGCAGAGGAACCTGGTGACTGCAGGATCATCCTTGACAGTGGATGCGGTTTGGGCTGCTTCTGCCGAGCATGGCTTCAGGCTCTTGGACCTCTGACAGTTAAGTAGAGGGATTGGGGCTGAGGTTATGTTGGGAAGAAGGGAGATGGTTTATCCTAGCCTGGAGGGGTTTTAGCAGTAGCATAGAGAAGAGTACTATGTTGGGACAGTCCTGTTTGGGCAGGTAAAGGCAGAGGGGCCTACTTCTCAGGCTGAAGATAGCATGTGCTGGGCAGGGTTGTTCCAGCCGTTGTGTTGTTGATGTAGCATGTGCTGGGCAGGGTTGTTCCAGCCGTTGTGTTGTTGATTGTAGCATGTGCTGGGCAGGGTTGTTCCAGCCGTTGTGTTGTTGATGTAGCATGTGCTGGGCAGGGCAGTTCCAGCCGTTGTGTTGTTGATGTAGCACGTGCTGGGCAGGGTCGTTACAGCCGTTGTGTTGTTGATGTAGCATGTGCTGGGCAGGGTTGTTCCAGCCGTTGTGTTGTTGGTGTAGCATGTGCTGGGCAGGGCAGTTCCAGCCGATGTGTTGTTGGTGTAGCATGTCCTGGGCAGGGCAGTTCCAGCCGTTGTGTTGTTGGTGTAGTATGTGTACTGTGTCTTGGGTCTTCCACAGGTCTTGATGCTGTCTGTGCTCAAGGCACACTTGGCCTTCATCTCTGTTGCCTCTTTTTGCGTCCCTCCCCCCCGCTTCTGGGACTTTTTGCGTCCCTCCCCCCCGCTTCTGGGACTTTTTGCGTCCCTCCCCCCCGCTTCTGGGACTTTTTGCGTCCCTCCCCCCCGCTTCTGGGACTTTTTGCGTCCCTCCCCCCCGCTTCTGGGACTTTTTGCGTCCCTCCCCCCCGCTTCTGGGACTTTTTGCGTCCCTCCCCCCCGCTTCTGGGACTTTTTGCGTCCCTCCCCCCCGCTTCTGGGACTTTTTGCGTCCCTCCCCCCCGCTTCTGGGACTTTTTGCATCTGTTTCCTACATTTTAAGTCTTTAAGCACAGTTTACTGTATGTCTATCCTCCCACTTGTGGCCATATCCCTTTGTGAGGGGCTACTTTTGCAGAACTGTTATTGAGTTCTCCTTTCAGTCTCTAGGTCTTCCTGCCCTATGGCATCTCTGGTCTGGGTGTCTTCCTCCTCAGAGTCTTCTTTTCTGTCTGCATTGCAATTGGTCTAGCATGTGTGGTGTTGCTCTATGTGTTTGTCTGGCTGGAGCTGCTGTGCCCAAGGCAATGAAGTAATTGTATGGTTAATATGTGGATATGCTGAGTACTTGTAGTCTAGGGTCATACACTGCTGAACAAGTAGCCATAGGTGAAGCAGGTGAGGAAAGTAGCATTTTCTTGGCTACACAGCTGCAGGAGCGATGATGAAGGCTCTGGGGCTGAACTATTGAAGCAGGAGGAAAGCAGTTCATAATCCAGTATGTTACTTATGGTGTATGCTGTAGTTATGGTTACTTATGTGGGACTTAAGAATTGATCTGTGAGACTGTGTCTAGGGTTGAGGGTTTTGGTGCATGGAGGTGTGTTTGTGAAGGTGTATTAGTGGCGGGGTGTGTGGAGGTGGGTGTCATTTCTTGTTGTCTCTTTAGCATTTGTATGTGGAATGGAATGTTTTCCTTTGCAAGCAGTTAGGACCAAAAATTGAGAAGAGATTGAAGAAAGTCCTGCTGGGATTTGTAATATTTCTTCCCCCAGCTGGGTTTTTTTTCCCCGGTCCCGGCCAGTCTGCGAGGCGATGTTCATGGCCAAGGTTTGGGTGCAGACTGACTTGGGGCTGGGTTTTCTCGAGGCAGGGCTAAATTTTGAGGCGCCCAGGAACGCTGTTCCTGGGGAGCCAGGGGCCTAGGAGGGATGGCCTGTTGTGGCCGGCAGGAGGTTGAATGCATGGCTTGAGCATGAGGAGGGGTTTGTGGGGGAGGGTTTGTGTGTGTGGTTTGGGGGTGGAGGGGTTGCTTTTTGAGGTTGTGTGTGTTATGTTTTGTTTTGCAGGTACTTAGCCTTTTTAAAAAACAATATAAATATTAGAATAAAAAACTCCCAGCTGGGGGGTTTTTTTTTTTTCCCCCCAGCTGGGTTTTTTTTCCCCGGTCCCGGCCAGTCTGCGAGGCGATGTTCATCGCCAAGATTTGGGTGCAGACTGACCTGGGGCTGGGTTTTCTCGAGGCAGGGCTAAATTTTGAGGCGCCCGGGAACGCTGTTCCTGGGGAGCCAGGGGCCTAGGAGGGATGGCCTGTTGTGGCCGGCAGGAGGTTGAATGCATGGCTTGAGCATGAGGAGGGGTTTGTGGGGGAGGGTTTGTGTGTGTGGTTTGGGGGTGGAGGGGTTGCTTTTTGAGGTTGTGTGTGTTATGTTTTGCTTTGCAGGTACTTAGCCTTTTTAAAAAACAATATAAATATTAGAATAAAAAACTCCCAGCTGGGGGGTTTTTTTTTTTTCCCCCCAGCTGGGTTTTTTTTCCCCGGTCCCGGCCAGTCTGCGAGGCGATGTTCATCGCCAAGGTTTGGGTGCAGACTGACCTGGGGCTGGGTTTTCTCGAGGCAGGGCTAAATTTTGAGGCGCCCGGGAACGCTGTTCCTGGGGAGCCAGGGGCCTAGGAGGGATGGCCTGTTGTGGCCGGCAGGAGGTTGAATGCATGGCTTGAGCATGAGGAGGGGTTTGTGGGGGAGGGTTTGTGTGTGTCGTTTGGGGGTGGAGGGGTTGCTTTTTGAGGTTGTGTGTGTAATGTTCTGTGTGTTATTTTTTGCTTTGCAGGCAGTTGGCCTAAAGCTAAAAATAAAAAGTGTTTGGGATGGCTGGAGGAGTCGCCGTGGAGCTGTGCCTTGGGATGGCCAGAGGAGTCGCCGTGGAGCTGTGCCTCAGGACGGCTGGAGGAGTCGCTGTGGAGCTGTGCCTCGGGGTGGCCAGAGAAGTCGCTGTGGAGCTGCGCCTCGGGATGGCTAGAGGAGTTGTTTAATGCACACAGTGATCTTTGTGTCTAAATATGTAGTGTTATGTTGTGTCTACTTCTGTAGTCTTGTGTTATATTGTGTCACTGCACTGTTGTGTTGTGCCATGTTTAACATGGTGCTGTTGTATTGCATTGCGCCTTTAACTCTGTACTGTGGTGTTGCGCCTTTAACTCTGTACTGTGGTGTTGCGCCTTTAACTCTGTACTGTGGTGTTGTGCCTTAACTCTGTACTGTGGTGTTGTGCCTTAACTCTGTACTGTGGTGTTGTGCCTTTAACTGTGATGTCTTACAGTGTGTTTAAATTAGTACTGTTGTGTTATGCTGTAACTTTAGTAGAAACTTAAACACAAAGCAATACTACATTGTCTTGCATTATGTCTGAGTTTGTACTGCTGTGTTGTTCCCTAAGTGTCTTCTCATGTATCATGTCTGAAGTTTGTAGTATGATGTTGTCCTTGACTTAGTACTGTTGTGATCTGACTTTGTTTATTGTATTATATTGTTTGACTTTGTGTATTGCAGTGTGTTTGTCTTGGAATTTGTTGTATTGCACTGTTTGACTCTGTTTTCCGCCCTAACTTTGTATATTGCTGTGATTTTGACTTTGTTGTATTGTGCCCTAACTTTGTATATTGCTCTGTGTTTGCCTTTGTTGTATTGTGCCCTAACTTTGTATATTGCTCCGTGTTTGACTTTGTTGTATTGTGCCCTAACTTTGTATATTGCTCCGTGTTTGACTTTGTTGTATTGTGTATTAGCTTTGTATATTGCACTGTGTTTGACTTTGTATTGCACTGTGTTTGACTTTGTATTCCGCCTCAACTTTGTATATTGCACTGTGTTTGACTTTGTATTCCGCCTCAACTTTGTATATTGCACTGTGTTTGACTTTGTATATTGCACTGTGTTTGACTTTGTATATTGTATTGTGCCCTGACTTTGTATGTTGCTCCGTGTTTGACTTTGTTGTATTGTGCCCTAACTTTGTATATTGCTCCGTGTTTGACTTTGTTGTATTGTGCCCTAACTTTGTATATTGCTCCGTGTTTGACTTTGTTGTGTTGCTCTTTGTTTGACATTGTTGTATTGTGCCCTAACTTTGTATGTTGTACTGTGTTTGACTTTGTTCTGCACTGTTTGACTTTGTATTGTGCCCCAAGTTTGTATATTGCATTGTGTTTGACTTTGTTGTATTGTGCCCTAACTTTGTTGTAATGCTGTGTGTTTGACTTAGTTGTATTGCTCTGTGTTTGACTTTGTTGTATTGCTCTGTGTTTGACTTTGTATATTGCTCTGCTTTTGACTTTGTTGTATTGCTGTGTGTTTGACTTTGTGTTGCGCCCTGACTTTGTATATTGCTCTGCTTTTGACTTTGTTGTATGGCGCTGTGTTTGACTTTGTTGTATGGCACTGTGTTTGACTTTGTTGTATTGTGCCCTAACTTTGTATATTGCCCTGTGTTTGACTTTGTTGTATTGTGCCCCAACTTTGTATATTGCCCTGTGTTTGACTTTGTTGTATTGCGCCTCAACTTTGTTGTATGGCACTGTGTTTGACTTTGTTGTATTGTGCCTCAACTTTGTTGTATGGCACTGTGTTTGACTTTGTTGTATTGCGCCCTAACTTTGTATATTGCACTGTGTTTGACTTTGTTGTATTGTGCCCCAACTTTGTATATTGCCCTGTGTTTGACTTTGTTGTATTGCGCCTCAACTTTGTTGTATGGCACTGTGTTTGACTTTGTTGTATTGTGCCTCAACTTTGTTGTATGGCACTGTGTTTGACTTTGTTGTATTGTGCCCTAACTTTGTATATTGCCCTGTGTTTGACTTTGTTGTATTGTGCCCCAACTTTGTATATTGCCCTGTGTTTGACTTTGTTGTATTGCGCCTCAACTTTGTTGTATGGCACTGTGTTTGACTTTGTTGTATTGTGCCTCAACTTTGTTGTATGGCACTGTGTTTGACTTTGTTGTATTGCGCCCTAACTTTGTATATTGCACTGTTTGACTTTGTTGTATTGCGCCCCAACTTTGTATATTGCACTGTGTTTGACTTTGTTGTATTGCGCCTCAACTTTGTTGTATTGCGCCTCAACTTTGTTGTATTGCGCCTCAACTTTGTTGTATTGCGCCTCAACTTTGTTGTATTGCGCCTCAACTTTGTTGTATGGCACTGTGTGTGACTTTGTTGTATTGTGCCTCAACTTTGTTGTATGGCACTGTGTGTGACTTTGTTGTATTGCGCCCTAACTTTGTATATTGCACTGTGTTTGACTTTGTTGTATTGCGCCTCAACTGTGTTGTGTTGCTCTGTGTTTGACTTTGTTGTATTGCTCTGTGTTTGACTTTGTATATTGCTCTGCTTTTGACTTTGTTGTATTGCTGTGTGTTTGACTTTGTTGTGTTGCGCCCTGACTTTGTATATTGCGCTGTGTTTGACTTTGTTGTATGGCGCTGTGTTTGACTTTGTTGTATGGCGCTGTGTTTGACTTTGTTGTATTGTGCCCCAACTTTGTATATTGCCCTGTGTTTGACTTTGTTGTATTGCGCCTCAACTTTGTATATTGCACCGTGTTTGACTTTGTTGTATTGTGCCCCAACTTTGTTGTATTGCGCCCCAACTTTGTTGTATGGCACTGTGTGTGACTTTGTTGTATTGCGCCTCCACTTTGTATATTGCACTGTGTGTGACTTTGTTGTATTGCGCCTCCACTTTGTATATTGCACTGTGTGTGACTTTGTTGTATTGCGCCTCCACTTTGTATATTGCACTGTGTGTGACTTTGTTGTATTGCGCCTCCACTTTGTATATTGCACTGTGTGTGACTTTGTTGTATTGCGCCTCCACTTTGTATATTGCACTGTGTGTGACTTTGTTGTATTGCGCCTCCACTTTGTATATTGCACTGTGTGTGACTTTGTTGTATTGCGCCTCCACTTTGTATATTGCACTGTGTGTGACTTTGTTGTATTGCGCCTCCACTTTGTATATTGCACTGTGTGTGACTTTGTTGTATTGCGCCTCCACTTTGTATATTGCACTGTGTGTGACTTTGTTGTATTGCGCCTCCACTTTGTATATTGCACTGTGTGTGACTTTGTTGTATTGCGCCTCCACTTTGTATATTGCACTGTGTGTGACTTTGTTGTATTGCGCCTCCACTTTGTATATTGCACTGTGTGTGACTTTGTTGTATTGCGCCTCCACTTTGTATATTGCACTGTGTGTGACTTTGTTGTATTGCGCCTCCACTTTGTATATTGCACTGTGTGTGACTTTGTATTGTTGTGTTGAACTCTGTAATGTATTCATGTCTTGTAATTCAAAAGATGCTGTCCTACTTTTTCACTAATAAAGGAATCAAAAACTTACATATTTCCCTCTTAAACATTGTAATAAACTTTTTTCTTGTTGTGGTGTCAGAGTTTTTCTTATTGCGCCTGTTGTTGTGATTCCTTTTCTTTCCTTTTCCCTTTAACTTTAGTTTTCTGATTCAATATTTTGAATCAGAGCAGCCCTAGAACATCACTTGGTCTCTGGGAGTAAAAAATTAAATTTTTAATTAAAAAAAGGAAATTTAAAAAAAAAAAAAATTACTCCCAGAGACCAACCCATGTTCTAGGGCTGCACCAGGCTATATACTTTATATTTTTCTTCTTTTTATATATACTAGTATACAGGGTAAATTACCCTCCCCCACCACCTGTACACCCCACCCACACACCCAACAGTTCCCCCACCACATACACCTAATTACACCCCCACTGAACACTCACCACACACCCCTCTCCAAACCCCCACACCCTCCCACACATGATGCCTCTGACCACTCCCCCCACTCACCACACCCCCTCACCCCTGCCCCACCCACTCACCCTGCCCCCAAACCCCTCCCCCAGACCTGCCCACTCACCCTGACCCCTCCCAATCACCCCTCCCCCAGACCTCGACCCCTCCCCCGGACCCACCCACTCACCCCGCCCCCGGAACCCCTCCCCCGGACCCACTCACCCCGCCCCCGGAACCCCTCCCCCGGACCCGCTCGCCCCGCCCCCCGGACCCCTCCCCCGGACCGGCCCGCTCGCCCCGCCCCCTGGACCCCTCCCCCGGACCCGGTCGCCCCGCCCCCTGGACCCCTCCCCCGGACCCGCCCACTCCCCCCGCCCCCAGACCCCTCCCCCAGACCCACCCACTCACCCCACCTGCTCGCTCCACCCCTACATATCCCAAATGACACCCAGTAATTAACTAAACAAACAATTACCTAATTATTCAATTAATTATGCAAATTAGGTCACAAAAAATTTTTTTGCAACCACACCTGAACAAAACCCATACCCCACACCATAAATAATTAGGAAATCAATTCCGTCACTAATTATACAAATTAGGTCACAAAAAATTTTTTCCACACCACACCTGAACAAAACCCATACCCCAACACACAACAAAAAACCACACCCACCCATTCTCACCCCACCCCGTGCATTGACACACTCCCTCCTTACCCCACCCCCTTGCATCACCACACCCCCTCCTTCCCCACCCCCTCACATTGTCACACCCCCAACATCTCCCCACCCCTTGGCATCACCACACCCCCTCTCCACACTGCCTTACAGTACCACACCCCCTCCCTGACCACACCCCCAACCAAAGCACACACCCTACAGAGCCACACCCCCTTACCTGACCACACCCCTAATGACCACACCCACTTAGGGTTAGGGGTTAGGGTTAGGGTCATTAGGATTAGGGTTAGGGTGGTTAGGGGTTAGGGGTTAGGGTTAGGGTCATTAGGGTTAGGGTTAGGGTGGTTAGGGGTTAGGGGTTAGGGTTAGGGTCGTTAGGGTTAGGGTCGTTAGGGTTAGGGTCGTTAGGGTCAGGGTCATTAGGGTCAGGGTCATTAGGGTCAGGGTCGGGGCTAGGGGCTAGGGTTAGGGTTAGGGGTTAGGGTTAGGGGTTAGGGTTAGGGGTTAGGGTTAGGGGTTAGGGTTAGGGGTTAGGGTTAGGGCCAGGGTTAGGGCCAGGGTTAGGGGTTAGGGTTAGGGTTAGGGGTTAGGGGTTAGGGTTAGGGGTTAGGGTTAGGGTTAGGGTTGGGGTTAGGGTTGGGGTTAGGGTTGGGGTTAGGGTTGGGGTTAGGGTTGGGGTTAGGGTTGGGGTTAGGGTTGGGGTTAGGGTTAGGGTTATTAGGGTTAGGGTTATTAGGGTTAGGGTTAGGGTTAGGGTTAGGGTTAGGGTTAGGGTTAGGGTTAGGGTTAGGGTTAGGGTTAGGGTTAGGGTTAGGGTTAGGGTTAGGGTTAGGGTTAGGGTTAGGGTTAGGGTTAGGGTTAGGGGTTAGGGTTAGGGTTAGGGTTAGGGTTAGGGTTAGGGTTAGGGTTAGGGTTAGGGTTAGGGTTAGGGTTAGGGTTAGGGTTAGGGTTAGGGTTAGGGTTAGGGTTAGGGTTAGGGTTAGGGTTAGGGTTAGGGTTAGGGTTAGGGTTAGGGTTAGGGTTAGGGTTAGGGTTAGGGTTAGGGTTAGGGTTAGGGTTGGGGTTAGGGTTGGGGTTAGGGTTGGGGTTAGGGTTGGGGTTAGGGTTGGGGTTAGGGTTGGGGTTAGGGTTGGGGTTAGGGTTGGGGTTAGGGTTGGGGTTAGGGTTGGGGTTAGGGTTGGGGTTAGGGTTGGGGTTAGGGTTGGGGTTAGGGTTGGGGTTAGGGTTGGGGTTAGGGTTAGGGTTAGGGTTAGGGTTAGGGTTAGGGTTAGGGTTAGGGTTAGGGTTAGGGTTAGGGTTAGGGTTAGGGTTAGGGTTAGGGTTAGGGTTAGGGTTAGGGTTAGGGTTAGGGTTAGGGTTAGGGTTAGGGTTAGGGTTAGGGTTAGGGTTAGGGTTAGGGTTAGGGTTAGGGTTAGGGTTAGGGTTAGGGTTAGGGTTAGGGTTAGGGTTAGGGTTAGGGTTAGGGTTAGGGTTAGGGTTAGGGTTAGGGTTAGGGTTAGGGTTAGGGTTAGGGTTAGGGTTAGGGTTAGGGTTAGGGTTAGGGTTAGGGTTAGGGTTAGGGTTAGGGTTAGGGTTAGGGTTAGGGTTAGGGTTAGGGTTAGGGTTAGGGTTAGGGTTAGGGTTAGGGTTAGGGTTAGGGTTAGGGTTAGGGTTAGGGTTAGGGTTAGGGTTAGGGTTAGGGTTAGGGTTAGGGTTAGGGTTAGGGTTAGGGTTAGGGTTAGGGTTAGGGTTAGGGTTAGGGTTAGGGTTAGGGTTAGGGTTAGGGTTAGGGTTAGGGTTAGGGTTAGGGTTAGGGTTAGGGTTAGGGTTAGGGTTAGGGTTAGGGTTAGGGTTAGGGTTAGGGTTAGGGTTAGGGTTAGGGTTAGGGTTAGGGTTAGGGTTAGGGTTAGGGTTAGGGTTAGGGTTAGGGTTAGGGTTAGGGTTAGGGTTAGGGTTAGGGTTAGGGTTAGGGTTAGGGTTAGGGTTAGGGTTAGGGTTAGGGTTAGGGTTAGGGTTAGGGTTAGGGTTAGGGTTAGGGTTAGGGTTAGGGTTAGGGTTAGGGTTAGGGTTAGGGTTAGGGTTAGGGTTAGGGTTAGGGTTAGGGTTAGGGTTAGGGTTAGGGTTAGGGTTAGGGTTAGGGTTAGGGTTAGGGTTAGGGTTAGGGTTAGGGTTAGGGTTAGGGTTAGGGTTAGGGTTAGGGTTAGGGTTAGGGTTAGGGTTAGGGTTAGGGTTAGGGTTAGGGTTAGGGTTAGGGTTAGGGTTAGGGTTAGGGTTAGGGTTAGGGTTAGGGTTAGGGTTAGGGTTAGGGTTAGGGTTAGGGTTAGGGTTAGGGTTAGGGTTAGGGTTAGGGTTAGGGTTAGGGTTAGGGTTAGGGTTAGGGTTAGGGTTAGGGTTAGGGTTAGGGTTAGGGTTAGGGTTAGGGTTAGGGTTAGGGTTAGGGTTAGGGTTAGGGTTAGGGTTAGGGTTAGGGTTAGGGTTAGGGTTAGGGTTAGGGTTAGGGTTAGGGTTAGGGTTAGGGTTAGGGTTAGGGTTAGGGTTAGGGTTAGGGTTAGGGTTAGGGTTAGGGTTAGGGTTAGGGTTAGGGTTAGGGTTAGGGTTAGGGTTAGGGTTAGGGTTAGGGTTAGGGTTAGGGTTAGGGTTAGGGTTAGGGTTAGGGTTAGGGTTAGGGTTAGGGTTAGGGTTAGGGTTAGGGTTAGGGTTAGGGTTAGGGTTAGGGTTAGGGTTAGGGTTAGGGTTAGGGTTAGGGTTAGGGTTAGGGTTAGGGTTAGGGTTAGGGTTAGGGTTAGGGTTAGGGTTAGGGTTAGGGTTAGGGTTAGGGTTAGGGTTAGGGTTAGGGTTAGGGTTAGGGTTAGGGTTAGGGTTAGGGTTAGGGTTAGGGTTAGGGTTAGGGTTAGGGTTAGGGTTAGGGTTAGGGTTAGGGTTAGGGTTAGGGTTAGGGTTAGGGTTAGGGTTAGGGTTAGGGTTAGGGTTAGGGTTAGGGTTAGGGTTAGGGTTAGGGTTAGGGTTAGGGTTAGGGTTAGGGTTAGGGTTAGGGTTAGGGTTAGGGTTAGGGTTAGGGTTAGGGTTAGGGTTAGGGTTAGGGTTAGGGTTAGGGTTAGGGTTAGGGTTAGGGTTAGGGTTAGGGTTAGGGTTAGGGTTAGGGTTAGGGTTAGGGTTAGGGTTAGGGTTAGGGTTAGGGTTAGGGTTAGGGTTAGGGTTAGGGTTAGGGTTAGGGTTAGGGTTAGGGTTAGGGTTAGGGTTAGGGTTAGGGTTAGGGTTAGGGTTAGGGTTAGGGTTAGGGTTAGGGTTAGGGTTAGGGTTAGGGTTAGGGTTAGGGTTAGGGTTAGGGTTAGGGTTAGGGTTAGGGTTAGGGTTAGGGTTAGGGTTAGGGTTAGGGTTAGGGTTAGGGTTAGGGTTAGGGTTAGGGTTAGGGTTAGGGTTAGGGTTAGGGTTAGGGTTAGGGTTAGGGTTAGGGTTAGGGTTAGGGTTAGGGTTAGGGTTAGGGTTAGGGTTAGGGTTAGGGTTAGGGTTAGGGTTAGGGTTAGGGTTAGGGTTAGGGTTAGGGTTAGGGTTAGGGTTAGGGTTAGGGTTAGGGTTAGGGTTAGGGTTAGGGT
The DNA here is from genome assembly GCF_032191515.1 of Phaenicophaeus curvirostris. Lineage (NCBI taxonomy): Eukaryota > Metazoa > Chordata > Aves > Cuculiformes > Cuculidae > Phaenicophaeus > Phaenicophaeus curvirostris. The sequence continues at coordinate 60,999,314 of NC_091397.1, forward strand.
TAGGGTTAGGGTTAGGGTTAGGGTTAGGGTTAGGGTTAGGGTTAGGGTTAGGGTTAGGGTTAGGGTTAGGGTTAGGGTTAGGGTTAGGGTTAGGGTTAGGGTTAGGGTTAGGGTTAGGGTTAGGGTTAGGGTTAGGGTTAGGGTTAGGGTTAGGGTTAGGGTTAGGGTTAGGGTTAGGGTTAGGGTTAGGGTTAGGGTTAGGGTTAGGGTTAGGGTTAGGGTTAGGGTTAGGGTTAGGGTTAGGGTTAGGGTTAGGGTTAGGGTTAGGGTTAGGGTTAGGGTTAGGGTTAGGGTTAGGGTTAGGGTTAGGGTTAGGGTTAGGGTTAGGGTTAGGGTTAGGGTTAGGGTTAGGGTTAGGGTTAGGGTTAGGGTTAGGGTTAGGGTTAGGGTTAGGGTTAGGGTTAGGGTTAGGGTTAGGGTTAGGGTTAGGGTTAGGGTTAGGGTTAGGGTTAGGGTTAGGGTTAGGGTTAGGGTTAGGGTTAGGGTTAGGGTTAGGGTTAGGGTTAGGGTTAGGGTTAGGGTTAGGGTTAGGGTTAGGGTTAGGGTTAGGGTTAGGGTTAGGGTTAGGGTTAGGGTTAGGGTTAGGGTTAGGGTTAGGGTTAGGGTTAGGGTTAGGGTTAGGGTTAGGGTTAGGGTTAGGGTTAGGGTTAGGGTTAGGGTTAGGGTTAGGGTTAGGGTTAGGGTTAGGGTTAGGGTTAGGGTTAGGGTTAGGGTTAGGGTTAGGGTTAGGGTTAGGGTTAGGGTTAGGGTTAGGGTTAGGGTTAGGGTTAGGGTTAGGGTTAGGGTTAGGGTTAGGGTTAGGGTTAGGGTTAGGGTTAGGGTTAGGGTTAGGGTTAGGGTTAGGGTTAGGGTTAGGGTTAGGGTTAGGGTTAGGGTTAGGGTTAGGGTTAGGGTTAGGGTTAGGGTTAGGGTTAGGGTTAGGGTTAGGGTTAGGGTTAGGGTTAGGGTTAGGGTTAGGGTTAGGGTTAGGGTTAGGGTTAGGGTTAGGGTTAGGGTTAGGGTTAGGGTTAGGGTTAGGGTTAGGGTTAGGGTTAGGGTTAGGGTTAGGGTTAGGGTTAGGGTTAGGGTTAGGGTTAGGGTTAGGGTTAGGGTTAGGGTTAGGGTTAGGGTTAGGGTTAGGGTTAGGGTTAGGGTTAGGGTTAGGGTTAGGGTTAGGGTTAGGGTTAGGGTTAGGGTTAGGGTTAGGGTTAGGGTTAGGGTTAGGGTTAGGGTTAGGGTTAGGGTTAGGGTTAGGGTTAGGGTTAGGGTTAGGGTTAGGGTTAGGGTTAGGGTTAGGGTTAGGGTTAGGGTTAGGGTTAGGGTTAGGGTTAGGGTTAGGGTTAGGGTTAGGGTTAGGGTTAGGGTTAGGGTTAGGGTTAGGGTTAGGGTTAGGGTTAGGGTTAGGGTTAGGGTTAGGGTTAGGGTTAGGGTTAGGGTTAGGGTTAGGGTTAGGGTTAGGGTTAGGGTTAGGGTTAGGGTTAGGGTTAGGGTTAGGGTTAGGGTTAGGGTTAGGGTTAGGGTTAGGGTTAGGGTTAGGGTTAGGGTTAGGGTTAGGGTTAGGGTTAGGGTTAGGGTTAGGGTTAGGGTTAGGGTTAGGGTTAGGGTTAGGGTTAGGGTTAGGGTTAGGGTTAGGGTTAGGGTTAGGGTTAGGGTTAGGGTTAGGGTTAGGGTTAGGGTTAGGGTTAGGGTTAGGGTTAGGGTTAGGGTTAGGGTTAGGGTTAGGGTTAGGGTTAGGGTTAGGGTTAGGGTTAGGGTTAGGGTTAGGGTTAGGGTTAGGGTTAGGGTTAGGGTTAGGGTTAGGGTTAGGGTTAGGGTTAGGGTTAGGGTTAGGGTTAGGGTTAGGGTTAGGGTTAGGGTTAGGGTTAGGGTTAGGGTTAGGGTTAGGGTTAGGGTTAGGGTTAGGGTTAGGGTTAGGGTTAGGGTTAGGGTTAGGGTTAGGGTTAGGGTTAGGGTTAGGGTTAGGGTTAGGGTTAGGGTTAGGGTTAGGGTTAGGGTTAGGGTTAGGGTTAGGGTTAGGGTTAGGGTTAGGGTTAGGGTTAGGGTTAGGGTTAGGGTTAGGGTTAGGGTTAGGGTTAGGGTTAGGGTTAGGGTTAGGGTTAGGGTTAGGGTTAGGGTTAGGGTTAGGGTTAGGGTTAGGGTTAGGGTTAGGGTTAGGGTTAGGGTTAGGGTTAGGGTTAGGGTTAGGGTTAGGGTTAGGGTTAGGGTTAGGGTTAGGGTTAGGGTTAGGGTTAGGGTTAGGGTTAGGGTTAGGGTTAGGGTTAGGGTTAGGGTTAGGGTTAGGGTTAGGGTTAGGGTTAGGGTTAGGGTTAGGGTTAGGGTTAGGGTTAGGGTTAGGGTTAGGGTTAGGGTTAGGGTTAGGGTTAGGGTTAGGGTTAGGGTTAGGGTTAGGGTTAGGGTTAGGGTTAGGGTTAGGGTTAGGGTTAGGGTTAGGGTTAGGGTTAGGGTTAGGGTTAGGGTTAGGGTTAGGGTTAGGGTTAGGGTTAGGGTTAGGGTTAGGGTTAGGGTTAGGGTTAGGGTTAGGGTTAGGGTTAGGGTTAGGGTTAGGGTTAGGGTTAGGGTTAGGGTTAGGGTTAGGGTTAGGGTTAGGGTTAGGGTTAGGGTTAGGGTTAGGGTTAGGGTTAGGGTTAGGGTTAGGGTTAGGGTTAGGGTTAGGGTTAGGGTTAGGGTTAGGGTTAGGGGTTAGGGTTAGGGTTAGGGTTAGGGTTAGGGTTAGGGTTAGGGTTAGGGTTAGGGTTAGGGTTAGGGTTAGGGTTAGGGTTAGGGTTAGGGTTAGGGTTAGGGTTAGGGTTAGGGTTAGGGTTAGGGTTAGGGTTAGGGTTAGGGTTAGGGTTAGGGTTAGGGTTAGGGTTAGGGTTAGGGTTAGGGTTAGGGTTAGGGTTAGGGTTAGGGTTAGGGTTAGGGTTAGGGTTAGGGTTAGGGTTAGGGTTAGGGTTAGGGTTAGGGTTAGGGTTAGGGTTAGGGTTAGGGTTAGGGTTAGGGTTAGGGTTAGGGTTAGGGTTAGGGTTAGGGTTAGGGTTAGGGTTAGGGTTAGGGTTAGGGTTAGGGTTAGGGTTAGGGTTAGGGTTAGGGTTAGGGTTAGGGTTAGGGTTAGGGTTAGGGTTAGGGTTAGGGTTAGGGTTAGGGTTAGGGTTAGGGTTAGGGTTAGGGTTAGGGTTAGGGTTAGGGTTAGGGTTAGGGTTAGGGTTAGGGTTAGGGTTAGGGTTAGGGTTAGGGTTAGGGTTAGGGTTAGGGTTAGGGTTAGGGTTAGGGTTAGGGTTAGGGTTAGGGTTAGGGTTAGGGTTAGGGTTAGGGTTAGGGTTAGGGTTAGGGTTAGGGTTAGGGTTAGGGTTAGGGTTAGGGTTAGGGTTAGGGTTAGGGTTAGGGTTAGGGTTAGGGTTAGGGTTAGGGTTAGGGTTAGGGTTAGGGTTAGGGTTAGGGTTAGGGTTAGGGTTAGGGTTAGGGTTAGGGTTAGGGTTAGGGTTAGGGTTAGGGTTAGGGTTAGGGTTAGGGTTAGGGTTAGGGTTAGGGTTAGGGTTAGGGTTAGGGTTAGGGTTAGGGTTAGGGTTAGGGTTAGGGTTAGGGTTAGGGTTAGGGTTAGGGTTAGGGTTAGGGTTAGGGTTAGGGTTAGGGTTAGGGTTAGGGTTAGGGTTAGGGTTAGGGTTAGGGTTAGGGTTAGGGTTAGGGTTAGGGTTAGGGTTAGGGTTAGGGTTAGGGTTAGGGTTAGGGTTAGGGTTAGGGTTAGGGTTAGGGTTAGGGTTAGGGTTAGGGTTAGGGTTAGGGTTAGGGTTAGGGTTAGGGTTAGGGTTAGGGTTAGGGTTAGGGTTAGGGTTAGGGTTAGGGTTAGGGTTAGGGTTAGGGTTAGGGTTAGGGTTAGGGTTAGGGTTAGGGTTAGGGTTAGGGTTAGGGTTAGGGTTAGGGTTAGGGTTAGGGTTAGGGTTAGGGTTAGGGTTAGGGTTAGGGTTAGGGTTAGGGTTAGGGTTAGGGTTAGGGTTAGGGTTAGGGTTAGGGTTAGGGTTAGGGTTAGGGTTAGGGTTAGGGTTAGGGTTAGGGTTAGGGTTAGGGTTAGGGTTAGGGTTAGGGTTAGGGTTAGGGTTAGGGTTAGGGTTAGGGTTAGGGTTAGGGTTAGGGTTAGGGTTAGGGTTAGGGTTAGGGTTAGGGTTAGGGTTAGGGTTAGGGTTAGGGTTAGGGTTAGGGTTAGGGTTAGGGTTAGGGTTAGGGTTAGGGTTAGGGTTAGGGTTAGGGTTAGGGTTAGGGTTAGGGTTAGGGTTAGGGTTAGGGTTAGGGTTAGGGTTAGGGTTAGGGTTAGGGTTAGGGTTAGGGTTAGGGTTAGGGTTAGGGTTAGGGTTAGGGTTAGGGTTAGGGTTAGGGTTAGGGTTAGGGTTAGGGTTAGGGTTAGGGTTAGGGTTAGGGTTAGGGTTAGGGTTAGGGTTAGGGTTAGGGTTAGGGTTAGGGTTAGGGTTAGGGTTAGGGTTAGGGTTAGGG